>NC_136484.1:159851861-160154361 GCF_053919585.1 Euprymna scolopes | reverse complement strand
AAGCTAAATAATGTTAAGGAATTGAAGACGGCATGAGATCGTAAGGTCCAGATTGTAAACTGTGATATCTATCTCAGATAAATATAAAACAGGTATTCCTTTTAATATTTCGAACTAATTCCATTATCTTGTATGCTATTATGACAAGATTCTGATCATGTGGTCAATGTCCAATTAGGAAATCTATAAAATTCTTTAAAATATAATTTTCGTAATCGAAACAGATATTTTCCAATTCCGTTTGGCAATAACAAGTTTAATTTTTAAGTAATTCGGATTTGTATTCCTACTATCAGTGGTACTGTTGAATAAGCCCTAATGTAATAGTAATATTCACTGAAAACTGATAATTCTATAATATCTCTTTCCATTACACGATCATGACTAACGGAAAAGCATTGGTAATTAAATACATATTGCTGTTGGATATTCTCGACCACGTAACAAAGATTATTAAGTTCGATAATAAGCACTTAGATTGTGCCAGAGGTTTACATCTGCCAACACCTGTGAGAATAACATGTAATTCATAATTTATAATCTAAAAACATAACTAAGCAATCCTTATCTTAAAATCTCCGAAATAAAATTATTTATAATAAGTATTTGATTTTATTATATTAAGGGGTTTTATTATAAATTTTATATTATGAAACAAAGCAAGCGAGGGGAATCTGATGACTGCTGTCCCCTTTTGGCGGCACTTCAGTAGTGAAAATGCTATTCTTGTTCTAGATGTAGGTGTGTGCGGATGGAGTCAACGGCCGAACTTGACCTTGAACTTTATTTTCCAGTGAGGACAAGTAGCTCCAGTGCTATTCATAGCATTGGCTGGATGGCATTCGTCACTCTCCATTCTTTTTTCCTTTTACCCGAGGATCTACATCCCAGTTAGCCATGGGGGTTGCTGTGGCTCCGGCGACGGTCTGCGTACTGGTTTATCTCTCCTTGGCCTAAGTTTTCTATTGATGACCCACTTCTTCAAGATTTCTTACAGAAGATTCTTGTATCGTTTTTTTTTTTCTGGCCTTCTCGGATGGACTTTCACTCTTTATCTGCCCATCGGGAATCCGACATGCGACCAACTCAACTGGTTTCTAATGACGATATCTTCGACGTAGGTGGGGGTGGCCTTTTGCAAGACGCTGAAGTTGGTACAATAGTCCTCCCGAGAGATGTCAGGAATGCTCCTCGGGCAACGTTGGTAATTTTTACTCGTGGTTTGTGGCATTAGAGTACGTCGTGTAGGTCTGTGTGACGTAAAAATTCGCCAAGTGCACGAACAGATTTGTACACAGCCATATACGTATGTCTTTGTATTTTAACCCACTTGTTCAAAGACGACTGTAGGTGATACCGGCGCATAAAAGGCGGCATTAGACTTTCTCTTCAACATCAGTGTTGAATGAAAGCTGGATTAAAAGGTAAGGAAAGTGATCCACGTTTTGCAGAGATTGGTCACCGATAATTAGCGAGGTAGTTGCAGTGTCGACCTCATTCCCAGGATTTGGTTAGTACATGGACTGTCTTTTTTGCGATAAAAGGAATATTGAACCTGGTATGGACTTGACTGAGGGCATCAAGAATCTACTACAGATGTTTTCTTTCCGAGATGGTCGTCACACAGTTCTTATTAGCGTGTTTAAATTCTATCAGGGATATGACGGAATTTTAGCTTTTTGACTCCAGGCGAAAGAAATTTCAAGCTCCTTCGTTCGTTCTGAAGATGTCTTGACCTGGAAGGTCTTTATTAAATGCTGTTACAAACATTGGAATTATTTTTGTAATTTTTTAAAATTCAATTTTCAACCCAAACAAGGCACAGTGCCACCTTGAAGCAGGGGGCTACTATCAGGGACTTAATTAGCAAGGCCATTATGAAGGGAGATGAGTAGAAAGATGTTACTCTCGGGGCAATTCCGCAATCCTTCTTGACGCTCGTTTTAACTTTGAAGGAATCGTCTATGCTGTCTGTGGATTCGTGTCTTTGGTTATCTCCATAAACTTCTCGGGGCAAAGAGAAATGGCAAGGATTTTCCAAAGAAACTCATGCCTTGGCAAGGTCATATTGTTCTCTGCACTTCTGGAGTTGTCGCAATGAGAATAACATGTTTGTCACGTGCCGGGCAAAAAGTGTCTGGGAGAAACGTCAGGAAGTGAAACGAGACAGCCAATCAACAGGCGAACACAGATGTTATCAAATGTAGCAGGAGAGAAAGATTGGTAATTGTTGTTTCCGCATTATGTTTGTTTATGCGCCCTCTCATAAATCCTATCAATGGCAGTGTCCCTAACTTTATTTGGATTTTTTTGATTTTCCCAGATTTTTTATGCGGAGTTTATGGTAGTTATGTTTTGTAATTTACTGCGGACCATCTCTGAAGCTTTTTTATATTTATTCGTGACGAGTCTCCCTATTCCTTCATCATTGTCACTAAACCAACCCTGCTGTTTTTGTTTTATTTTAATGCCAAAGATTCCCTGGGATGATGCTAGGCTGGCAGTCTTGAGAACGAGTTGTAGTTGCCATTTACGTCTTGTGGTGCTGCTCGTAAAGTGGCTCTCGCATCTCTTGATGAAAATCTTGAAACTGTGTGCGATCATAGAAAAACCTGGCGTCAAAATGCTTGCCATTCATTTAGCGTCGAATTTTCATTTGTTGGATCTGCTGTTTTATAATATAGAAGAATAGGCCGTAGCGCGTCCAGAAGCCACCAGACCAGGTGACAACCGGCTAGCTGAGCACTAACTCTAGCGTCTATGATAACATAGTGGATCAGATGCCAAGGTTTTGGTCTTTGGTGCTTCCAGGTGTTTTTCGGCCGTCCTTTTATCAGTAGACCTTCTTCCTGACTATCAATTCGTGTCCAGCATATATAGTTAGAAGCAAAGTACCATCAATTTTGACGCTTTTTACTCCTTGCTTGCCTAATTTTCGCCTCCAAAAAGTAGCATCATGTACAACTCTAACGTTGATGAATCAACTTTTCTTTAGAAAGCATAGGGGTAAGAAGTTGTCAAGCTGTGTATAAAAACATTCTTTGTTCACGTCATTAATCGGGAGTTTTAACGCATACATGAAAGTAACGCTAGCATGTCGGTTGCTTGCGCGTTCAATACTCGTTATTCTTTTAGATTTGACGGAAGGTTTTTCAACTCGAAAACCAAAATCGATAGACTCGTAGTTTTCTGCGGCCATGTCCTTCTAGAAGAAAATAGAATGCCTCCGTTTTTCGCTCAGTTGCTCATTTCTGGCATGTCGTATTTTACTCAGAGCTATTAAATACAAAGTTGAATTTATGACTTCTCTTGTGCGAGAGGTATTCTTCTTTCCTGTCATTCAGAGTTCAGGTTGACTATCAGGGATCACGCGTTCTATGCTCAAATTTAATTTTCATTATCTTAATATTTTTTACGGACAAATTGTGATTCTCTGGAGCATTTGTTCATAAAATTGTCGAAACAAGCAGTGTGTAGGGTCCCTTTTCTTCTCTCAGCATGTGTTGTTAGCAGAATGAATCTTAAATAGAGCTGCTCCGTCTATGATGCAGTTCACAAATACCTTCCATGCTATGATGTAACATCTGAACAACTTAAACTCACATTTTCTGTTTGCTTGCCGGTCTCTAATAAAACGCTCTCTGTTTTCACGGTCCCATCGAAAGTCGCCGTCTGTCGAAAGGCGTGTACGGTTATTGTAAGGTTGTTTAAATGTAGTCAGAACAGACGTGAGCCTTTTCAATTGTACGCAATATTGCAGGCAGACCATACACCTATTTTCATAAATCATTCTGATATTTCGAATGGCATGGATTTTGAAAATGACAGTCGCATATGGATAAGTTGCAGCCCCTATCCGTTGTGTCGAACGTTGAAACTTGTTCGTCCGGGAGTACAGTTTTGGACTTGTCTTCAAAGAAACATAACTATCCCTGCCCTCGCCAAGCTGAGAATGAAATGCAGTTGTTCGGCCGGTATCACTACATATTTTCCTGAAGCAATTCGCGAGAATAGGCGGGTATTTAAGAGCTTACCGTATGTATACATGTAGACTAGTTGTAAGTGCACTGCTCTACACGCATGTTAGAATATGATTGTGCATCACTGAAA
Organism: Euprymna scolopes; assembly: GCF_053919585.1. Lineage (NCBI taxonomy): Eukaryota > Metazoa > Mollusca > Cephalopoda > Sepiida > Sepiolidae > Euprymna > Euprymna scolopes. The sequence continues at coordinate 160,150,251 of NC_136484.1, read as the reverse complement.
GTACTATACCTACATACACTGTACACCCCGAGCCACAGTCCTGAATATAAAGTATTTGTAAAGAATTTAATGTCAGATGGCGTAGTTGATGACCGTCTTGTTCAAAACGAAACACACTATCAGCAATCCTTAACAGTTATTAATTATATCATTCTAATTTAAGAAATAGTATATCGAAGCATTGTTGAGAGTTTCGATTTAAATTGACTAAATAAAACTTTACAGAAAAGTATATAAATTCATATACTCAAAGAGGGTGAACGCTGGTTATGTACTATATAAACATGTTTGAAAATTAGAGAATAAGAAGAACGCAGAAAATGAGATAAAGAAAGGAGTAAAATAAAAATAAGCAGGGAAGAAGGATAGGTAGAATACAAGTGTATGGAGAGAAACACACATGTGATCACGATAGTGATTATTCAGTTGTTTAGATAATTTATTTTTTACATACTTTTATATTTCTGTAATGTAATTTTTATAATATAATACTAAGGCAGCATTAAAAATAACTTAACGCTGATTTGTATCTTCCACAAAGCTTGGCCACATTCAACACAACTTCGTCAATTATTACGTTGTTTTATCAATCTGTTAAGAGGAAACTTCGTTTATGATACTGGCATTTTAGTCAACTCAGCTTATTTAAATAAAGGAAAAGTTGCAATTTAGTAGAAGGTAACTTCAACATATTCTGAAAGTTTCGGTCTCACCTTGATTAGAATCGAAATATTTGTCTTTAATTTCAGCTAAGTTATAACGTACACTATCACGTATCAATATGACGTTATATCTTATTCAACCTAAGGAAATTCTAATGTAGACGCAGAGAAGCAGGCGGTTCTTTCGAAAGATAAAAGCGTAGAATTTAATCTACAGTTTACTTTCTAAAGCCTAGTAACTTTCACCTCGCTAATTTTATTCTTTAGTCCTCCATGATCGATGTTTCTGACAAAGAGAGAAAACTGCTGTTTACTGCAGTCGGAATATCTAACACTTCTCTTATCAAGTTTGGACATTAAATTAGTACTTATTTTTATCCCTTACGTCGGGTAATTTGATGATAGTTTTTCAGCGATTTATTTATATATATATATTAAACGAGTAAATGGCATGTGTTTATCTGACGCCAATGCAGACGAGCAATAGTCCATAATGATCATACAAAACATAACTATATCAACGTAAAAAAAACGAATATTCTTTATTTTATGAAAACAAAATACCGATTTATAAGTTTTCAATAGACACTCACCAGTACAAAAAAATTAGTCCTGTGGGCATTGCTACAAACGGGTCCATCAGATACGGACATTAATTCTTTAAAACAACTATCGATTGTCCATACAAAATTAAATGAACTATTCGCTAAAGTATACATGGTCAGTTTATTAAAAGGTGATGAAAATTACATAGTGTAATTAATCAGTTATTACTGTAGGCCTGTATGCGTTAAAAAGCTAATTAATTTTAGCATATATGCATAATTCTGCATTTGCATGATTGAAACTTAAGAGGAAGATCTCCGTGTAATGGGGGCATGTATATATAGTGATATTAAGTCCTCTAACAATTAGTCTTCATTTCAATAATAATTACAAGAAATATTCTCAATCACTACTAACAATGATGTACTACTAGAAAGCTTTTTGTTATAATTCTTCGGTTTACCATTTATAGAGGACATGAATTGGAACAAAAACACGATACGTATTACCATGGATACTGCGAAGGAAATACGTTCTCTCTACTGTGCTAGAAAGGCACTAATGCATGAGATTATTCCGTTTCTCATCAAAAACCTAATTAGCTGATGCATAGCGCATTGTAATTAATTTGGACTGGTAGATCTGCTACTAGTCTCCCATTTCTGAACAATTTTTTAAAAGTCATCAATTTATTGGTATCGCACTGTCACAAATAGTAGCTCTATACATACAATTTGCACTATGTTATCTCATATATATATATATATATATATATGTATATATATATTTATTATTCAATTTTCACCTCAAACAAGGCACAGTCCCACTTTGAAACAGGGGACTACTATCAGGGACTTAATTAGCGGGGTCATTATGAAGGGAGATGAGTAGAAAGATGTTTGTTAACATTACACATGAACTTCTGCATATCATTGCAGTTGGGAAAGCAGAATCCCGGAAGGGAGTTCCAAAGACCCGCAGTTCTGGGGAAGACACTATTGGAGTAAAAGGCTTTCTTGCACCTAGGGATCTCTACTGTAAAGGGATGAGACTTAGTAGCTTGTCGGGTTTGTCGGGGGTAGTTACGTCTGGGAGGTAGAAGTGTTTGCAGTTCGTCAGAGCATTCACCATTAAAGTATTTGTAGAACAGGCAGAGGGATGCAATATATATATATATATATATATATATATATATATATATATATATATATATATATATATATATATATATATATATGGGCGGCGTTAGGGTGTGTGTATGTGTGTGTATAATCAATGTTTATTTAAAAAATGTTAAATGTATTGGTCATCTTTTATATTCAAATGAATGCAGTAGTTTTTTATGTACAAAATAACGTTTTGTTGATGAGATTGTATTGAAACTTCATCTGACGAATTGATAGGCGGAAAATTTATATGAACACCTCAAATCATAGAATAGTCATCCCATTAGTGAAGATATACAAGATGAAATAAACAGGTTATATAAAAGAAAAAATGTAAGTCTTCGAATTTCCACAAAAACGTGTACTATATATATATATATATATATGTGTGTGTGTGTGTGTGTGTGTGTGTGTGTGTGAGTGGGTGTGTTTCTGACATAGAGGGAAATGTGCTGTGTGTACGTACTGTAGGATGACAAGGATTCAGAACAAAAAAATGGTATTGAAATTGATATACTGTTTACATCACGGCGACGACTGTAACGACTCTTGGGGGCTTCATATTATTAGTAATATGAAGGTAGGACATTTATGCAAAAGTTCTTTTAAACATAAAGCACGGGGATACTTCACTTAATAATGATGCTGGAGGGACACATAAGTTGGAAAGAGTTATACAGAGTTATTTCACAAGATGATAGACAAACACATTTACCTTTCGATTGTAATGACAACACGAAGACAAACAATTTACAAAATATAGATCATGATTCCATATTCATCCAGCCGGCTGATTGATGACTCAGGGATTCAAGGTTGCATGGCTCCATTGGCTCTCTTCCCCTCCTCTTCGCCTCTAAGGGGCGCCAGCTCCAATTCTGACCAAACTCTGTCTTTCTCTGGCTCTTATGCTCTGTCTGTGACTGACTAGTTCTATCTTCAAACACTGTCTGCATATATTGGAAATCTCCTTGCTTTATGACGTCAGAGATGTGGTGAAGATTATGACTCTCTTACGTTTCAAATTATACGTGTGCTTGCACATAGATCTACACGCCTCCAGTAAACAACTGAAATTCCTAAATTTAATTGTTTCGTTTTTAACCTATTATTCAAAACCGTTATTGTAAATATATTATTTAACAGTTATTTCTTAGAAAAATGAACAATAGACTGCATTCCTAGAATTAAATATCGATCTTTTAACACTTGCCTACTGTGTTCGATTCTAGCCTTTCCCAAATATCCGTATCGATTTATGTAGTTTGCTTCCTTACTTACTGAACCCTGCCTCTGTTATTATAATAATAATAATAATAATAATAATAATAATAATAATAATAATAATAATATATAGTTCAATTTTTTAAAAAGTTTATATATATATATTTGTGTGTGTGTATAAAAGTGAAACGTCTCCTCTTTGTGTGTATGTGTACATTTCCCGACCAAATAAATAATCCGTCTAGTGACTCGCGATTTGACGTAAGAAGTTTTGAGATTTTCTCAAATCTTTTTAATTACTTTTAGACCAGAAATTTGGCTCTCAAGTAATCATATTTCTAGATTTGACCATTGAAAACTCGACTAAACTCATCTGCCAATTTTAGGTGAAAACACTTGAAATTGAAAATATACGTTACTTAGAGATGAATTAATAATTTTAATTGGATGTAAGCCCCAAATAATAAGTGTTATGGGACCAAAATTGGGATCAGCACAATTTTTTTTTTTTTACCTCCGCGGTCTCTACACAATTACTCAACCAATTTATGGTCTAAACATTTGAAATTTTACATAAAGGCTCTTCAGAGATAGGACAACACTTTTAATCCATTTGAGTCCAGAATTGGAGTTGCCAAACGTGTCAAGGTTCAAAAGATTTGACATTTGTGGTGTCTAGCAAACTACTCAGCCAATTTTGGGTCTAAACATTTGACATTTATGCATATAGGTATGCGGCAAGCATTTTAATCAGTTTTGAGGCAAAAAATTGTTGCCAAAAGGTCAAAGTTGAAAGAGTTTACGTTTGCAGAGTCTAGCAAATTCCTCTGCTAATTTTGAGTCTAAAGACCAGAAATATTTTACGTAGGTAACCTGGAAATGGGCAAAACTTTTGTTTTCATTTGTGACCAAAATTATTAATATAAAGTTTTACAAAATTGGGGTCAAAGTAAAAGAAAATTGACCTCTGCGGTCTCAACGAAATTACTCAGACAAATTTTGGTCTAAAGATTTAAAATCTTACATAAAGTGTATTCACACGTAGGGCAACTTATGAACAGTACATAGGGCCCGATTGAAGCCGGGCTGAACTGCCCCTCTCTCTCTCTCTCTCTCTCTATATATATATATATATATATATATATATATATATATATATATATATATATATATATGTGTGTGTGTGTGTGTGTGTGTGTATACATACATATATATATATATATATATGTATATATATATATATATATATATATTCATTTTTTTCTGTGTATGTACGTGTCGTAGTTCGTTCCCTATAGACAGGAAAGGGATGGGTCGATTTCCTTTTTATATTTCACGAAGGGATTTAATGTGTAAGGAGGTATTCTTACGTGGGTTTTTTTTATCGAAATGCGTCTGATAAGTATCGAAATCGATAATCGCTGAAGTCTTATCAGAGAAATCGGATTTTCCTGGAGTTAACGCCTAATACGACCTAGGATCACAAGTACATTTAGAAAGTTTTATTAACATACAAGCAGATTGTCACTTGTAGATTCTTTTATAAAACAAGCGCGCGTTCGAAATGAATGATCATTTTCAGAGCGCAACTAAAGCATGATGCACGAGTATTGTATGTTGAACTTATAATTCACGTGTGTATATATATATATATATTTATATATATATATATATATATATATATATATATATATATATGCGCGCGCCGTTCTCCCTCTCGTTTTTCTCTTTCGCTCTCTCCTTTCTCTCTTTCTCCCCCTTCTATCTCTCTCCTCATCTCCCTACATTGTATCACATTTTTGTTGCCAGGAAAGAGATATAAACAATGTTTGTGTTTTCAGTATAGTTCACCATCTATTTTACAACCTCATAATCTCAAGTGCGATTACCGATTTGCCTTGCTAAATGTTTACAGGCTAATCGAAATCAAATTTGTTGTACGTAATAGAGTAAATAGTATTCAAATTGTAAAAAAAATGTCATATAAATAGCACGTTCACTGTAAGATTTATTGAAAATAACCGATACAGTGACAGAATAGACGACTTCCAAAAGAAACCGCGTAGTAATGCCAGGCTGCATCTAGTAAAGCTTATTCGATCGGGAAATCAAAGAAAATGGCATCGACGAATCGAAATTATTTCTATTTATTTTTCATTTTACAATCTTAAAAATCAAATGATTGATAGCATTCTTAATAGGGAAACGAGCCATATGAGCTTTCCGTGTTAAATGATGCGATGTTGCATAATTAAACCATTCTTCTTAGATTTAGGCACAATTGGAGAAACGCTACATTCTTGGGGCGTTATCCAAAGGTTAAATGGTGATTTTTCAAATCTGACCGCTCAGCCCCACTTTAATCTGAAACTAAAATGAATTCGTAAATGATATCCAATAAACGAAAACGAATTAAACAAGAAACGTTTTAAAAGGAATTGGGTATTGAAGGTCACGTTCACGTAAATTGAATCATTCAGAGCTACTTGAAGTAGGCATCAATGCGATTTTACAATATAATAAACAATTTGGACAAACAAATGTTATTTCCTGAAAGAACGATCCCAAAACCGGAAGAAATTTATCATGTGATTTTAGGTTTCTTAAATCATTAATTATGGAATGTAAAAATTACGTATTCTGGACTAATTTCAATGCATTTATAACTCACACGCGCCATAAATTTGCAATTGCTCGGGATTGAATGAGAAATATTATGTAATTCTGTTCATTGAACATAAACCTGTAGCACATTTAAAGCTTTTTTTTTTTCATTTCAAATAGTAAATTTTCATCGTGCGCCCAATACATTGAAACAACAATGCCTCAGTAGGAATGTAAAATTAATTAGAATGATTGGTGTTTCACTAGTACTGTTTGAGTTTGCTATGATGTACGCTCCAAGATTTTATTCGTATATTATAATTTTAAAAATGTCATCGCCATATAACCTTCTAGTTGAATATATATACATATATATATACACACACACACATATATATATATATATATATTAATTTAAATTTAAATTTAGAGTACTCAACAATAAAAACCGAGTTCATGAATTGGCTAAGTAATTATTACTATAACTTTTTTTTAATACCTACAGACAATAGTGTTTCATAGTTTCGGGAATCATCGATATTACCGCGAATCAGAAGAGTTGAACCCGGCAACGATGCCACCTCAGACTCCATTAGCAAGGACCAGCGTTAAGGGCAAAAATATCCGGTTGAAATTACAACACATATATTAAAACTGTTATAATGATTATTATATTATAATCTGCGCGTGTAAGCTTAAAAGACAGATTTTTAACTTTAACTTCAAGGGCTTAAAAGCAAGAACCAAGTTCTAAAAGGGGAGAAAATAATTTTAATGCAATTTTTTAAATACCTACATATACAAGTGTTTCATCATTTTGGTAATCACCAGTGTCACGATTACCGCCGGTCAGGACATTTGGAAATAGATTTATCTTTGACTCAATTAGCAACAATGTCCCTTACTTTTCGACGTTCCTAGTTTTACAATAAATAAATAATTGTTATATTTTTTCTATCCTTTGCAAATGATGCGAATTAAAATATGTTATTATGGATGATAAGGACTACCTATTCTCAAAATTTCAGCCTTTCCCAGTTGTTATTTCTAACAAATATTAGGTTTTAAAATGCAGTCCCTAAGGATTGGAGGATACGATATATATAAATATATATATATATATATATATATATATATATATATATATATATATATGCGCGTGTGTGTGTGTGTGTGTGGTTGTGTGTGTGAGTGTGTGTGTCATTACTCATGTAGTAAATCAGTGTAGATCTTTCGGTCAAATTGAAGAGATGTTTACATTTGGCCACGTCCAAATATCATGCGCATTTAGCAAGTGCCTATGCGACGAAGGCCATCAACTCCCCATATTTCCTCCTATGACACAGAACAAGCTAGGTAACATACAAATATCCGTGCATGAGGTCGCCAAGCTAATCAAGAACCTAGATTCCAGTAAAGCAACTGGCCCTGATGGCATCCTAATTATAGTGTTAAAAAAGCTTCAACCAGAACTTGCTCCCATACTTACGAAACTGTGTAAGCGATGCCTTAAGGAGAAGTGATTTCCGACTCCCTGGAAGCCCTCATCAGTTTTCCCTGTATTTAAGAATTCAGGTGATAAGTCATCTCCTTCTCAGTACAGACCAATACGTCTCCTGTGTGTTATGAGTAAGTTGCTGGAATCCATATTAAATAGAGAAATAGTCAACCACCTCAGCAGGAATAACCTACTTAGTGACACACAGTATGGTTTCCGCTCTGCAAATCTACCGCAGATGTGCTGACGGTTATATCCCACAGGATTAGTGGATCTCTTGACAAAGGATTCCTTTCTAGGGCAATTGCTCTAGACATATCAAAAGCCTTCGACAAAGTATGGCATAAGGGTCTACTTCACAAGATTTCCAGCTACGGTATAACTGGAAATATTTTCTCAATCATTCCATGATTTCTCTACGATAGGCTCATAAGAGTAGTGGTAGATGGACAAAAATCGGAGGCCTGCAATATAAATGCTGGAGCCCCTCAGGGGTCAATCCTAGTCCCAACCCTCTTCCTGATCTACATCAATGATCTCCCTAAACACATACTTAAATCATTCGTTGACATCTATGCTGATGACACGACCATCTGCGACAACACCTCAAAGGGTGCAAATGACAAAGTTCTCTCTGATTCTCTCTCCTCTGATCTCGAGCCCTTGGTTCAGTGGGGGAAGATGTGGATAGTTACCTTTAATGCATCCAAAACCAAACTCCTATCCTTACATCATCAACGCTCTGATCCCCATCTGGCGTCAACTGTGATGGTTAGCTCTCGCCTGGGTGAGACCCCATGTTTTGACAAGCTTCTGGGTTTGACCTTTACTCCTGATCTGAAATGGAACACGTACATCAAGTCTGTTGCCAAGGGAGCTGGAAAGACGGTGGGATCCTTCTACCGCTCTAGAAGATATCTCACTGCTGATGCAATTCTCTTTCTATATAAAAGCCAAGTACGGCCAAGGATGGAATACTGCTGCCATATCTGGGCAGCAGCTGCTAAAAACAGCCTATCCTGCCTTGACAGAGTACAAACTAGACTTAGTGGCTTAGTGGGGGATGCCCTTTTCTCTACCCTGCAACCTCTCTCCCACAGAAGAGACGTTGCGAGCCTATCCTTGTTTTATCGTTATTTCCATGGCAGGTGCTCGTCTGAACTCCAATGTCTGGTCCCCCCCTCACCAATCTTTCACGAAAGAAACCTGTCTAGCTGAATCCACAGTGAAAAATTCCCCCCACTCTATATCTGTGCCTAAATCAAAACGCGGTTCCATGAACAAAGCTTCTTTCTTAGAACTGCACGCCTGTGGAACTCTGTTCCGTCTGTCTCCTTCCCACCGGACTACAACTTGGATGTCTTCAAGTCCAATGTTAACAAATTTCTAATGAACCGGCCCCTTAAGTAAACACTTCATCAAATCTCCACACTTACGTAATGTACTTGCAATAACCCTTATCCCTGAGTGGCTACTTGGCCTTCATATGTGTGGTGATCACTGTGTAAAATAAAAAAAGTGCTAGATTATAGCGCATAGGGAGAATAACCAACTGGCAATCATTTGGTCGAACTTTTACCACGAGTTGAAATACTAGCTTTTCTAGCAGCATTGATGGGCTGTAAACTGGGAAACAGTAGCATCTGGGGATGACTATATATATATATATATATGTATATATATATATATATATATATATATATATATATATATATATATATATATATAGTCATAGATAAAGTAGAGAATCGGAAGATTAATCGGATGAATAACAAAATCGATAACTGTCGTCTTTGCAGTATCGCCAAGAAAAAAGTTTTGATATATTTATTTCAATGAATCATGATGATGCAAGTCTTGGATATATATATATATATATATATATATATATATATATATATATATATATATATATATATATATATATATATATATATGGGGGCGTATAAAGCAGCTGATTAGAGCAAGAGATATATATAATAGATTATTACTCTTCGCAGACAGTTTTACAAAATGTAATCGATACATTTGCAACTGAGGCGTCCACATGAACAAACAATATCAAAGGATGGAGGAAACAGATGAACTCATTTAAGCTGGGTTTGATTGCCATGAAAGTGTTCGGATAACGTAATGGCATGACAGATCGCAGGATATTGGAAATTAGATGCAGTTGAGCAAACATAGTAAGTGATTCGGCTAAGATCAAATGCGGAAACCGAATGAAATATTGAACAGAATTAGGGTTACATAACGGTTACAAACAGGTCTGTAAACTAAGTAAGACGACATCAATAACTTTTATATACTTTCAACAAAATTTGATTAAGACTACACTCTTCAGCATAGATATGGTCGTTGAATATTAATACCCTTTGGATATATTACAGCTCTTTTCTTTATTGGTTTTAATTTTTGGCTATTTTAAAAATTTTCAAAATGTTGGCTTGTTTCATGATAGTTCAAATTTATAGTAGTATGTTCCGCTAAAATTCCTGTCTGTACAAACAACAATTATTACAATGTTAAGTGGCCACTCAAATATAACAGGTGATGCAGGAATATGTTGTCCCCGACGTTCGCCTGCATATGGGGTTATTTCAGAATTCCGTCTAATGTTTAGAGTTCGACGGAAACATTCGCGAGTTTGATAAGACATACGAGAAAGAGGTCGGAGGTTTCATCGAACGAAATATTGTGAAAAGTATACTCAAGAATAGAACAGTCGTCCAAAGATTCCAAATAATACAAATTCTATTCTTATCTCAAAAATTCAGAAGCGTAATTATAATCGATACGGACCCGAACTAATATAAAGAGGGAAATATCTGGAAAGCTTTACCAAGTTTGCAAAGATAAGTAACAACTTTATCTTCCTTCTGCCGATGCTGTGATATAAATCCACTGCAATCAATCTTAACGTTGAAACTGCCAGTCAGCTTTAGGAGGGCACAAAGGATCGCGGAACGAGACGGGCATGAGTTTGACTGAAATAGAATCCACAATAATGGTGGAAGAAACATCAATTACAAAAAATCTTTTACTATCTCGCCTTTTTCCTAGAAAGTATATCAATGCCTTCAAGAATACCTGGGCGTATCATATAAGAAAGAATTTTAGAAAGTTAAACCTTGTCAAATTATGAAATATGAGTTAGACTGTATGTGCACTCTTCACGATAAGAGCCTATTCAGCAAAGGTAAAGGTCAGCTAACACCCTTTAAGGAATCTGTGCTAAACAAAGATTTCAACTTCAAAACAATTACGCGGATTCCATATGATAACTCCAGTAGAGTTGAAGAAGGGCAAAGCGTAACGAGACAAATTAAGGTGGGCAGTGAGAGAAACATTCGAGAATGCAACTCCTCCAAAACCCAAGCTATCAAAGGAAGAAGTATTCAGTTCATTGCAGAGTGACAATTATATCATAATATAACCAACGGAAATATGCACTGCTACTGTCGTAATGGATTGAGCAGAATACTGTCAGAAATTTTAAGATCTTATAGAATCTGTGACTACTGTAAAATGGAAAGCATTCGACTTTGAAAACGGATAGGAGCTTGTTACAGATTTTCTTTATGAATAAGGACCTAATACCACCTGAAATACAGGCATCTATTTCAGCATTACAGAAAGTTAATGCATATATTCGGCCTCCCTAAGATTCCTAAGGACAGTATTTTATTAAAGCAAATTATCATCGCCTGAGGTCCAGCATGATATCCATTGAGTCGATCTCTGTTAGATATAATCGCCGCAATCATCAACAAACCTCTATCGTATCAACGAGTCAGCTCATTTCGTGGAAATAATCAATAATGGTCACATACATTTGGAGTTATAAGCCATGTTTAGTTTCAGAATAGTTTCCTATGGTTAGATGTTCTATACAAGTTCTAGGGATGAGTTGTTCTCAGTATACAGAGCAGTTTCCCATGCTTAGCTGTTCTACACAGGTTCTGGAGGGGACTGGTTCTCAGTAGACAGTTATTGAGTTGGAAGCCACAGAGCAAAAGATGTTTATCGTGTTGCCATGAAGAAAGTATATGCAAACTTTCTACAGAATTTATAGAAATATTTTCATTCTCTTTATATTTGATGTATCTTTTCATTACCTTTAATATATGATCATACTCGTCTCGTTTGTTTTACTATAACGAATAAAACGTTTCATGCTGGAACGGAAAAGGTAGACGTTCGCTGAGATTTCGGCAAGATTTTACTAAGAAAGAAGGACTTACACAAATGTACTTTCACACTTCTTTACTTCTTAAAGTTATTTTTTAATTAGGAAATTAGTAACACGGACTGAGGCATCGATTATATATTAGCTGAGGTTATACGATTTCTCAGTAATGATGCGCAAATTTTCCCTTGTGAGAACTAGTCTTAAAACTTGACGTAATTCGTCATCATTACGAAACCGTTTTGTATACCAATTCTGACATCAGATCCCACCTGAAATTCTCGTTAGCCGTCTCTGGCAACTATTATGTTTACAGATATATGTAATCAAGTCACACACTGAAAATGGTACTTACAAAATAAACAGGTGTAAACTTAATTATTTCTAACATATGTTCGCTAATATGTAATAAAATTACAATATTTTTAAGTAAATATATCTCTGCAATTACTTTTTCTAAAACAAAAAAAAATAATCTGAACTCCGTGTGTTGATAATGCATTACATTATAATTGGTAATATACAGTTCAAACGATGCAGTATCTGCATTTATTAAAACTGTATATTGGCGGTACGCAAAGGTGGTATTCAAAACATTTATACATGCATAAATTATTTAGAATGCTCAAATTGTTATTATTCCACAGTTGTGTGAGAAAAGAACACGCAAATTAGTTTTGAACTATCGTATATAAAAATGACAAGAACAGTTAACAATAGCATTTTTATTGAGCATTTGAAAATGAAAATCTGATTTTCTCACTGAAGACAAAAATCAAAACATGTCAACAATGCGAAGCGTTTTTCAATTTTGTTACCGTCTTAATATATGTAAATGTAAGAAAATCATTATGACAATTCAGATTTGAGTAAAATCGGTTGACAGCATAAGATCTAACATTTTAGATATAAAGTGGTAACAGCAGGCAAAGTGACCGCCACCGCATTTCGAGTTAATTAAAATATATTTATCAAAGAAGCTAGAATTCTTGTTAAATATTAGTATTTATGACATGAAAGAAGGAATTATTAAAACAAAATTGTCACATAATAAGGATGAATTTTTATTTCACTAAAGCTGTATCATAGATCGTTGTTTCGATTAAACTGCGACTTGCTTCTGCAGTAACTGCAAATGTTCTGTAAGCGAGTTGAGGTCGTTTACAGACTTAGTAGAAATGGTTTAGGGAAATGAATTAGGAACTAATGTTGACAACTGTAAAGTAGTTTCAGTTTCATGTCAGCCCCGTACACTGTAAGAAAAAACTTTGTAATCTATAAATCTTCACTGACTAAAAGTTAATCAATAATTAATATGTAATTTAGACTGAAAGTTGCATTTTTATTAGTTAAACCTGGGATTAGTGAGTTATTTCATATCTTACAACTAACATTAATCAGGTTAAACGTATCTTTATTTGGAATGAAATTCATGAAAAAAAAAATTCAAAACCACTATAAACTCGAGTACAATTTACTCAACCCCGGTAGCTGAAATACTTGTAATATATTTATTGTTTTATAAATTAAGCATCCAGAATAAGAAATGTTTGAAAATGCACTACTGATTAAATTTATTACAAATCCTTTCACCATAATGCTATTTAAAAGTTATAAAACAGGATAGGATAGAATAATCATTTATTATGAAAAGAATACTAATTGTAATTATAAAAGACACGTCAAACTGTTTTAAAGAGGCATACAACTAAAGTAATTAATAATATGAGATAGCTTTATGAGGCCTTATAAAAGTATTTACATTTTCATGAAGAACGCTAACAGAAACGTAAGCGTATGATTTATCAATCTCAGAAGTCTGAGAGTTTTCGAAATAAAAAAAAAGTTTAGATCTGTCAGAAAGGTTTAAAGAAGATGGTCTAGATATATAAGAACGGTATCATGACATAGCCAACTAATCCGAATGCAGAGAAAATTTAAATGGCATATTTATGTATTTATTAATTGTATTTACTGTCGAACGCTGATACAACATACTGTGCAATTTAATCTATATATGTCATCGAATACATATTGCTGTTACAAAGCGTATGGTGATTTTAGGCTATTGCATCAGTCGATGACAAACAATTGTAACGAATGCAACTGACATTTGCTATAACATAGAATGGCTATTGATTTATCAAACACCGGCGGCAAAATGAAGTCGATTCATTCGCCTCCTTATCTTATCGAAAATTATAATTGACTAAAGAATTAATATGCATGAGCAAACGGAATTTTCTCCGAACGAAACGATAGCACATTTTATTATTTCGCTGACCTTTTCAAATTATATAGCATGACACAATGCTTAATAGTATAAATGTACTTCAAGATGGCAGAACTCTTCATGATCAGATTTAATTATAAGAGGTACACTTAAAATATAACGATTATAAAATTTTTCAAGTTTAACTTGATTAACTTGTTCGACGAAGATATTTCGCGCTCTGATTATGTCGGTCTTTCTATCGTCTTTTCATATGGATACAACGTTATTTATATCACTGTATTTTGCCGGAATCATTTGATTGGTTTGTCCGTGTCGTGCGAATCTGGAACGGTTGTTATATATTTGGCACGTAAAACTTTTCCCCTGGTGTTAAACACGATAGAACAATAGGCACATGGACAATAGATGATCGTTACATCAAGGATGGATCACTAAGGAAAATTCAGCGTCAGCTATCTTCTGCTGGGTCTTGTCTTGTCGTCTTTGGTCAGCTTCAGGTCTGGCAAGTGTTTATCGGCATTTTGTATTGGGGACCGACTGCTGTATTTTAACGCCTATATAAAATTATGAACAACGACATTTAATTATTTTATTTTAACATATTTTAAAACAGTTAAAATTCGAGACCCATTCTTTGCCTTGCGTTTTTGTCTCTTATAACGGCCTAAACTGCAATATGCGTTCTGAACTCAATCCATACGCAACATTTCAAGCACTTGCTTCTGAAAGAAACGTAACGTTTACGACGATTTCCAACAACTTAAGAAAGATTGCAAAGACAAAAAGAACTTTATAAATGTTTGCCTCACAAATTGAACGACAATTTAAAGTAACATCGTTTTGAAGTAGCATCTTCCTTTTTTTTACAAAGCAAGAAGAGCGCGTTTTTCGATCAGGTAGTAACTTGCGATGAAAAGTTATCTTTCTGACAATTGATGATGCTCTGCTCAGTGGTTACATGCCATTCTTACTGTTTGGTGGTCTGCGACTGGTCTCATCCATTACAGTTGTCTGAATGCAAGCAAAATCATTACGGGTTAGAGTAGTGTTAACAACTGGATCAAATGCAGCAGAAATTTCGTCAACAACACATTACATTTGTCAATGGAAGAGACCCAATTGTCCTCCACTGACACGTTTTCTACACATTTCCGTCCAACACACGTTTGGCAAACAAAGACTCCTCAATTGTAATTGTTTAATATCTAACCTATTTTTAAACAATACATTTTAACTAATATCGTGCATTCATTTAACTGACGTATTACATATCCATAATTTCTAAAAGAATTGACAATCAGCTGTTTTTCCAACATTAATAATATTTGGTTATTCTAATACAATTAACAATCGACTGTAATCCATAAGATTCCAATTTCCATTATCTTTAACACATTCCTACAGGGTTTGATTCTAGCATTTTTCTAATATCATTTTCACTTTTCTAGTATGTCTGTATACTTACATAAGAAAGGGGCAGCCCTTTCATGTAACAGTAGAGTCAAATATAAATACCGAAAAAGAGAGATTTTTGCATATATCCTGTATAAACCTGATGAAGGTTTTACATAAATTTATACTGAATACAAGACTAAGATTCGTGGAAACACTTGCAAAATATTTTCAATATAAAAAATCCTTAAATTTATCATTCTCTGCCCTTTTGCCTTTATGTACTGTACGATTGTATTTTAGAAACAATTGGACATTAGAAGATATGCAATGCCAATATTTATGTAATTTTAAAATGTCGCCCATGTAAACGTTCATTATTGAAAATAAGCAGGGGGTTGTAACTATATTTATTTGGTTGTGTATCTGTTAAACGTAGACCGTAACTCCATAATGTAGTTCTTAGATATATTAATGACGTGTACGCTCCCGCTCAAATCAATAGATTTATATAATGTCAAGTGAATGTGTCAAGTTGTCACGTTTGATATAGCCTTATTAGCCAATTAAATAAGTTTAATCGCTTGTACACTTTTGATTAGTAAACAACATCTACAGAAGAAATATGATCGATACGTATTCCAATATACATATACATATATATATATATACATATATATACATATATATATATTTATGTATATATATATATATATATATATATATATATATATATATATATATATATACATATATATATACCGAAAAATTAGAAATGTCTGTAAAATATTGAAAAACTAATAAAAGTATATATAGGAAACTGGCATATCTTATTTAGGAGATTAAACACAGATTTTCCTGAATTACAAAATAGATGATCTGCAATATTGTAAAGCTGTCGATTTTAAAGGTGAATGTAACTTTTAAATAAATGTATTGTACTTTAATCGCTTTTTTCTAAATTGGTTGTTTGATGGTGAGTGTAACTTGCTGTTCCCGTTTCATGAAGACCTCTTTAAAAGGCATGTAACGTACTGACAACTCACACAAACCCCATCTTTGGTACAAGAAAAAAAAACGATATGAACATTGTCTATTGATCAAGGGGTTGATGTAACGTTTTTATGTTTTCTTGGCCGTACTTCGCTTTGAGTTCTTGGTGACAGTGATGTCATGATTAAATATTACTTGCGAATGTTTATTATCTGGGATTGGATATATTCAGTTGAAATTTAATGTTGTATGCAATGAGATTACAATCTATGTTTTTATAAAAATAGATATTTATTTTAATAATGAGGAAGATTTTTCTGACTCGACAACTATGGCTTAAATTGAGATCATATCCCAAATTATGCGACCAAGGGAAACGGCGGCCGTGTTTCACTTTTGCTTCCCCACTCAGCAAATTAGGCACAAGGCTGTTTTTAACGCGGTGAGTGAAGGGGTAGGGGACCAGTCCCCCCCAAGGGAACTGGATAGGGGGTTTCCCTACAATGAGCAATAACTGATTGATCAAGAGCAATGGTTCTATATGTGTGGTTGCCCCCACATATGGTATTTGAAATTCATGCGCAACTCCCGCAGCGTCCGGGCTGGACTTGTACATGTTTCACTTGGATTAAAAATGTTACTGCCTTGTGGAAAACGAAATTTCGAGAAAAAGAGAAAGAAGGAAAAGAATAATCCTACTCGCTTGTTAGCGAGCTAGTGAGGTAGATGGATAAATATAAAAAAACGAGAAGAGACTGAGATGCTATTTCGCAATCGTTAAATGTCATTTTACCGGATTCACGACTTTTGAATTTTAGAAAATATTCGCGTTCGAGTTCATGATATAAACGTCTACCAGCTCTAGGTAAATCTACTCTTACTGATAAAACCCTGTTCAGCTGCCATTCTTTTACCACTTTTTAAAATCACGATTTGTCTAGGTAGAATCACGAGGTTGTTTACACAGCAACTGGGAAAGCTAACGTGCCTGCCCGTTACTTTACCTCAAACTCTACCTTCGACCCAGAAATTATTATTTCCCTGATTTTCCTCTGCGCACAGAAATCACACTAGATGATCTTAAAACCACACCTTCTCAAGTACATAATACCATAAAAGAACACCTTTACAACTACATGGTATCATAAAAAATTTAGACACCTCAAAAGTATGTGAAAATGATCTTATAACAGCTGTGCTATTCAAAAAATGCTCCGCTGAGGTTGCTCCAGTTCTCTGTAAGCTTTTTTTAATAAATGCCTTAACGAATTTTGATGTCCTGACTGCTGAAAAACTGCTTCGGTGGTAGCAGTTGACAAAAACTCTGGCGAAGAACTGATCCATTAAATTATCGCCCAATAAACCTACTCTCTTTTCGCAAAATATCTGAATCCTTAATTTATCAAACTCTAGTTAACCACCTTACAGCTGCTAAACGTCTGTCTGACCACCAATATGGGTTTAGGCAAGCCTGTTTTATTGCGGATATTCTTACTATAATCTCGGAACGTGTATACCAAGCCCTGGATTAGGAAGGGGAGGGGAGAGCAGTAGCCCAATATATATCTAAGGCTTTTGACAGAATATAGCACGATGGTCCACTCATGAAAATAAAATCCAATGATATTACTGGACGAATTACTGGATGAATGGTTATCATAATTAAATCCTTCATAAATGAAAGAAGAATCCAGGTTGTCCTCGAGCGGTGTGTATCCAAAAAATATGATATAGATGCGGGTGCACCTCAGGGATCGATCCTTTGATCTTTATAATTTCTGATATTCATAAATGACTTACATGATAAAATTGTCTCAGAGATGGATATATATGCCGACAGCACGACGCTCTATAACAGGGACGTGAGGAAAATTAATGAGCACATGTCTAAGGTAATGGTAGAAATCCTAGAGGAAGACCATCAGTCTGCAGTGGAATTGCGTCAAAAATGAATGGCAACGTTCAACGCTGTAAAAGCTCGTTCTCTTCAATAATTACATGAAACCTAACCAGCCCCCAATAGCTATGGCTAAAGATACATTACATGAAAGTACTTCGTTCAAGTTCCACAGATTTAACTTTACAGGGAGCATGAGTTGGAACAGATACATCGAGATCATTGTCAAGGCTGCTGCGAAGAAGGTGGGTTCTCTCTTACGTGCTACAACTGTACTTACGCCTGAAAGTATTTGTACCTCTACAAATTCTACATTTGCCCATGGATGGAGTACTGCTGTCACATATGGGCTGATGTGTCTGCTACTAATGTCTCGCTCTTGGAAGTGTTTAAAAGAGAGTTGCCAACCTGATAGGTCCCGAAGTGTCATCTGAGCCTCAGCCCTCATCACATTGATAAAATATAGCATCCCTCTGTCGGTTTTACAAGTATCTTAATGGTGGAGGTTCTGACGAATGACAATCCTTGTGCCCCTTCGACGAAAATACCCCGGACAAACCAGACAAGCAGCAAAGTACCACCCCTACGCAGTAGAGATCCCTAGATGTAAGAACGCCTTATACTGTGATAGCTTCTTCCCCAGAACTGCTAGGGTGTGAAATTTTCTTCCTGAGTCCTGCTTCTCCTATTGATCTGACATGCAGAAGTTCAAGTATAATGTGAACAAATATTTTTCTACTAACCTCTCGACATAGTACCTCTGCAACTTAGGTCTATGATAGTAGCGCTCTATATCACAGTGGTAATGTGATTTATTTGAAGTTAAAATATAATAATTAAAAAAAAGCAAAGACGGTAGGGGAAAAGTTTCCGAGATGTTGGAATCTTCGGCTTCCTCAAACATTCTTATTGTGCTATATTTTAAATGTTAATTTTAGTATACCTCATAGAATTTTTGCCCGGATAGCGTTAAATTTATTGGTGCATTATTGAGTTTACATGCGACATTTAGTTGTATGTGGAAATTGATTTCAGGTATTTAAAAACTGCACATTCGTCATATTTGCACAAATTTTCAGAAAAGATTAATAGTCACTAAACTGTTACTGAATAAGATAAATAAGATAAAGTCCAAGTGTTCTTAAATGTATTTAAGTTGTAATATTGTATTTCGAGTCAGATTTTATGCCAGCTAGTGAAAAAAAGAAATAGCATAGTATGTGGCACGCCTAGATTAATTCCATGAATGTGTGTGGCCAATGTGACTTACACGAACATATGTCTGAATAAACATGTATTAAATAACACGCATATATAAACTTTTATTATTGTGATCGACTCAACACTCTTACTCATTTTATGATTATGTGTGGCTGAAATTTGATTAGAGCACGACAAGATATATTGACTCTAACAGGAGAGGGAACAGAGTCAAACAAAAATAAAAATGACTTCAACTTTAAATAACAATTAAGTAAATTTTTAAAAAAAGACTAAGATTCAACATCCGGAATAAAGAACAAATATTTTAAAATCGACAAAAAGTAAACATTATATTACGTTCTTAAACACACAGAAACCATATAACACTTTGGCCATAATTTATATCTTAGCAACATTACGTCCGAGATAATTAGCGTCCTTTATTGTAATATTTTTAATGAACTTCAAAACATAAGATTAATACACCTGGATTTCGCCGGAATGATTTTCATTACAATAAGAGTAGAAAATGTAACGTCTTACATGATCTGACATGCATACATTTCGCCATTTTAGAGGTTTGAATGGGTGAAATAGTTTTTTTTTTTGTTTTTTTTTTTTGTCGAATCCATCTGAGTAATCTGAAGTAGGATTCGAACATTTTTTTTTACCCGAGTAAGAGCGGGAAAAGCGAATATAAAGTAAGGTATTCATTTATATGGTTTACAGGCGTATATATACACTTCTTGGGTAATCTAATCTTCGAATTGGATCACCTTAAAATGATATTCTTATCTTCCTTTAAAAATAGCTAGATCTAATTTTCAATGAATGTGCTAAACAGATAAGTTTATAATTATCAATAAGAATTATTTTGCTAAAGACATTCCTCTGAAGATATGAGGCGTACATTGAAACTGCATCGATTTAGGAAATACCTTTAAATATATTGTATTCCTTCTCAAGTATATTTTGTCTAAAAATTCTATATATTTACTTCACAATATTTAAGAGGGAATCCTACATTATATATATATATATATATATATACATATATATATATATATATATATATATGAGTATTTACTTCAAAAGACCAGTTAACCGAGGTCGTCCTCACAAATCTAGAACTGGATCAAAGGAATTTATATTGTTTTTAAGCGGTATGTGCCGAGAGAATGTCTATAAGGTTTGAACATAAGAGATTTTAGCAATGTACATTGAGCACGCGTAACTTTATGTTATATATAGTTTTTCCCTTATTTTTCTCCCCGTCATTGCAGTTTATTTAAAACGTATATTTTCTGACTAGGGTGCCTTTCGTTTCTGACAATTAAATAAATACCTCGGCTCAGACCTAATAGACAAATGATAAATGCGGAAAACAAGCCTCATATTTTTTAATCATAAAAATCAAAAGATTACTAACCATCACAAGTGCAATATAAAAACATAGGAACGCCTTTACAGCTGTGTGCACGCGGACATTAATTACATGTACTTGTGTAATGCAAGCCGCGCATAATTATTTATACTTCATACCCGGAAGATTTTTCAAGCTGATTTATTTAATATTTCTCCCAGGATAAAAGAAAATCCCCTAAGAGCAAATTGTCCATGAGTGTAAATATATATATATATATATATATATATATATATATATATATATATATATATATATATATAGGTTATGAAATGGAAGGGCTGTAAAGAGAACGCTTCGAATTTGGGGGTATATTAAAAAAAAACCTTGTTAAACTTTGTGACATATTTTAATTCTATGGAGGTCAGGCGCGAACGAACACCCCATAATTTTGTTATACCATGTTTCTCCAAACTGACAATACTTATTAAAGTATACTTACGCAGATAGATATGAAAATTCTTTATTAAAGTTTGTGCCTATTTCCATTCTATGGAGGCGAGGCGCGAACGCAGACCACATAATTTTATTATATTATCCCTATTTAAGTAAACACATACTTATCAAAGTATTCTCCATATCAAAAACACGTGTAAACTTTTTTTAATTTTTATTTTTTATTTCTATACTTTGTGGACCAGGCGTGAGCGCAGACCCCACAATTTTAATGACTCACTGTCCTGCCACATCAAACATACCCATTCCTGTGTCTCGATACATCTTCTATCATTATATGTAATCAGTTTTTTTTTAAATAGTCAACTATATAGAAGACTATTCGTTACCAGACACCCGCACACACATACACACATACATTCAACTTTATATTATAGATATATACATTTGAGGGTAACAAATGGGTTAAACGGAATAACAGGCGCATATATATATATATATATATATATATATATATATATATATATATAAATCTACAGTACGATATATGTATACATACATATGTATATATATATATATATATATATATATATATATATATATATATATATATACATCTATTGAAATTATAGTTGTACACATTCTGAAATCATATCCAAACATATATATATATATATATATATATATATATATATATAGTATATATATATATACACACACACACACACACACACACATATATATATATATATATATATATATATATATATATATATATATAGGGGTTGTACAAATTGGTTAAAAGGAAAATTATTCCCAACTCGCATTTAGGTAAAAATGCACTTTCGTAAATAATTGAATCCATTAAAACATATCGCTAAAACAAAACCAAACAACATCTAAGTAAATCGCGATCTACCTAGACAGTCGTGCGAGATCGGTGAGCGGTAACGGGTTTAGGCTCATTTTCAACCTCGCTAGATTAAGCAACTCTGACGAATCGTAGAGGACGAAACACGTGTCAGATGATAATTATCCTTAAAAAAAATATATATATTCCGCTCCCCGATGTTGGGGTAACAAATTGGTGAAAGAGAAAATTATTCCCAACTCGCATTAAGGTGAAACAGTACTTTCGTAAATAATTGAATCGATTCAAAACATATCGTTAAAACAAAAACAAAAAAATCTCTCTCTCTCTCTCTCTCTCTCTCTCTCTCTCTATATATATATATATATATATATATATATATATACATACATAATTAAATGGACACTTTTTTCCTAAACTATCGACAATTTAGGAAACTAAAAACGTTATTCTAATCTTAATCTTTCTGACTCACTATAAAAACTGACGATGAAGCTTCTTTTCAAACAATATTTCGTACATTTAGTCACTCTTTTTTAACTCATACACTTTGCCTTTTTAGCCACACTCTCTGTATATATAAGCAATTTATTTTTTAATCAAAATCCACAGGATTACAAGACTGCACTTTAAAAAATATTTACATCGGACACATTTAAAATAATTGCATCGGAAACATTTGAAATATTTGCGTTACTATTGAGTCCTAGACCAAATACACAAACTGGTTCCAAACTGGGAAAAATGCAAAACTACAGAGATAGTAATTGTCTGTATTGTAATTGTCTGTATACAGTGTATACATATGTATTGTCAGTTTGGACCAGTTAATTAATTAATTATGCAAAGAAAATAAATAAAACGTTGATTTAGGGTTTCAACATTTAAACAACGCTCGGTTGAATCCAGTGGAATGAAATGGAATCAAGAGGGGAGTAAAATTCCGCAGGAGTACCATTGTGTTTAATTTCGTCTTGCATTAAAATTATTAAGTGGGCTATCAGCGATTGCGAAGTAAGGAATGTAAGAAAAAATGCGAAAAATTCAACAGTAAAATAATTTTAATAATTGTTCAGCTACTAATAAAAATCTTAGTAAATCAATTCCCCTTATCTGTTCGGTTGTTGTAAAAATGGACGAGAAAATTAAATTTCGCTCCGGTGTAATTTTTTTAAATTGTTAAATTGTGCCCCGCAACGAATATAATCCAAAGAATAACGGTACTTCTACACTTTATTGCCGAAATTGTAGACGCCGTTTTATTTCACGCACCTTCTGTGCAAATCCTGGTTAGACTATGGCTTAAGCATGAAACAAATAAGCTAAAATTTAAAGTTTAGAACGATTGCCGTTAAAAATAAATACATAAATAAATATATAATTAAGAAGGCAACGCACCTCCCCGTTAAAAAAAGTAAAAAAAAATCAATCATTTAAAATAAGGGGTTGTTAACCTTTTCAAGTTGCTTTAAATCAAAATAACGTTTGCAATTATTTATTTGTTCGAATAAAAAACAGGAAACTATTTTAAACAAATTCAATGGTGCTTTCATTGCCAAATTGTTTTATTAAACGTTTAAATGTTTTACGCAAACTTTTCAATTATTCTTTCCAACTATATAGTTGCTTTGATTTTACCAAAAACTTTTCGTAAAATTTTTTTCTCCGAGAAAAAAAAAAAGAAACTATATTATGAAAATCCGATGTTACTTTCATTACGAAATGTTGTATTAAAGTTATAATTTTTGTACGCAAATTTTTCATTGAATTTTTGTTTGTTTTGGTTATCAAATAGCGCTCGCCCATATTAAACTCTGATGAATATGTCATGTGATTGTCTGTTTTAAACCACCAAAAATGTTCCATGTAAAACTTTCCCGTTCTCATTAATTAAAGCAAAACATGTCCAATTAAACTGGTCTCGGAATGGACACCCAAAACATCGCCCTGTTAAGAAAGGCTTTCGGAATTGACAACCTGTAAACATGTCAGCATACCCGGAAACCTATCGAAGTTGACATGTGGAATGTGAACGATGGTTTTGTCGTAATGTAATTATGTACCGGCATATTATTCTATGCTAGATCCCTAAGCTCCATTCACATTAATTTAGGTGACTAAAATAGAAATTTAAAGATTAAGAACCAAACATAATGTCCCCCAGGGAAGAAAGTGTATGTACACGTGAGGGAAAGAAAGTGATGAGATTGTTTTCAGTGCGAGCTTAGTAATTCAGTAAATTTTGTAAGTTAAGTGAATGCAATGTAAAAATATATGTCGAGATAAATATTACTATTGTTTGTATAATTCAAAAAAAAATAGTAAAGCCAACTCGTAAGCTAATAAAGTAAATATTACCTAAAAGATAAATCTTGTTTGTGCTAAAAAATAGCGTAGGTAGTGTAATTCATGTTGGTATGAGTTATATCGTAACGATGTTTAGAACTGCAATTCAATCTGGAAAAATGGGAAAATGAAAAGAAATGAAACGAAACGAAACGAAAACATACGAAACGCAGTAAACCGCAACGTCGGTTTTTAGAGATGAATATAGAAATGCATTGTTTACATTTTTAAATGTATTCATTCTCCATGCGAGTCGGCGAATATGTTAAAGCCAACATAAATTGATTGATTAATAATCGAGATTGATGTGTTCGTAGTAGCTCTAAGTGAAAAATTTGCATCTTACATTTTGTAATACATCAAACGGAACATTAATGTGTAAATTAGTAATTGAAAAATAGTAAAGAGAAAAGGAAAGCAGCGAACGAAACGAAACGGAATGTAAAGAAAATGATATATTAATGAGAAAAGAAAAGAAAAGAAAATTCGAGGAAGGTGTTTTTTATCCAAATGTTGTAATGTTTCAAAATTAATTGTAAATAAGCAATGTATAATTATGAGGCCTGCGTTTCCCGTAGTAGGAAGCAGTTCAGTTTTTGTATGTAACTATAAAACCTCTAACCAGTGTGCGCTTGTAGAAGTTCCTCGTGAACGACAAGCGGCGGTGTAAATGGGGAGCAGGGAGAGGAGGAATTAAATGGAGAGAAAAGAATTTACAATTTCCATTGATTCTTACAGGTTTTGGCATTGAAGCCTCACCAGAAAAATATAGGAACGTACGATAATCGAGTAATATAGAGAAAATAGGCCTATATCACACTTAAGATAATGTGCTGCAGTTTGTGCATAATACATTTGCATGAAATGACTTGAGTTTTAATCCTATTAACGTCAAACTCAGAGGGGGGAAATGACTTCATTTTATTTATATATATATATATATAATATATATATTTATATAGAAAGAGAGAAGATATACATATATAATAATAATAAATGATATATATATATATATATTTAAATATATATATATATTATATATAATATATAGAAAATATAATATATATATATAAAATATATAATATATATATAATATATATAATATATAATATATATAATATATATATAATATAATATATATATAATATATATATCATAATAATAATATATATAAATAATAATATATATAATAATAAAAATATATATAATATATATAATACATATATATATAAAAATATATATAATATATATAATATATATGTATATATATAATATATATATAATATATATAATATATATAATATATATATAATATATATATATAGGAAAATGACTTCATGATATATATATAATATATATATTATATATATTTTATATATAAATATATATATATATAATATATATAATTAAATAATATAATAAGAAGAAATATATATATATATATATAAAATAAAATAATATGTATATATAATATATATACAATAAATAATAACAATAATAATAATAATAATAATATAAGAGAAGAGAAAATAGATAGGCAGAAGAAGAAGATAGATAGAAAGATAGATAGAAGAAGATAGAAAGATAGATAGATAGAAGAAAAGAAGCTATATATATATATGTATATATATATATATATATATATATATAATATTTTATACATTTAAACACACAATAGCACCAGATATTTTTGGAAGCGCGATATCAAATGTTATTAGATTATTAAATACCTTTTTTTATCTGAAATTACTGCTGATGTACTCCAAAACTGAAAGTGGATATCGGTCTGCAAAGCATTACGGAGTTATTTATATTTTGTCTAATATATATATATATATATATATATATATATATATATATATATATATATATATATATATATATATATATATACACGCTGGAAAACTGTAAACTGATACATTCAACATTGTTGTAATTTTGAACTTATTGTAGAAACGCAAATGTTAACAAGTGTCTATTAAAATAACGTTTTAACCTTGAATCAGTATCATGGAAATGAAATAGTATTTGACATTATGGATTGCTATTGCATTTACGGAATGGGAAGTTATTAATTCTGACATGCCACCGATAAAATGGTATATGTTTTGGGACAGCAAGTGTAAGTCTATGACTTTCGTCATGGCAGTTTTACAGTAAAGTAAAGTTCAGAAGGGCATGTATTTCAATGCGTCAAATTAAAAGACAACTGACATTAGAGAAATAATTAAAATGAATGGTACTTGAGTTCTTAAGGTTCTTAAGTAAGCAACATTCCACAGACAGTTTCTATCGTCAGATTTTACTTTTACTGGCATCGATATTAAATGGCATGCATTAGTAAGTGTACGTTTTAAAAGAGAACGTATATGAATGAATGCGTACATCATACCACGTTTAAATTGAATCATGAATATACAAAATGTTGTCTCGCCGCAGTTCTTCTATGTGTAATCGTATAAGATAACAGATGTTTCGAGTGGAAAGGAAATGGAAAATAATCTTAACTCATTTAGTTTTCGTTTGATGTGAATAAATACGTTGTTCCCATATCTATTACATGAATAGTTGAATAGAAAACACACTTTGACGGGGATATGGCAACAAAGCTAGGAGAAGAAATATTTATCTTGGATTCAATTATTTTCGCTGCCATTTTACATAAGGCTTTCACTTTAGATATAAGTTAAAACCTATAATAGAGACATATGAAAAAGAGGAGAACACATCCTTTTGATTGACATAAAACAAGGATATGAGCATTGGTAGTGAAACGATAGACGTTAGATTTAAGACATTTTTTTAATTGAGCAAGCCAAAGAAAACAATAGAATTCAAAGAAAACTTTACACAATTACATCACGATATTGATTAATCAGTCAAAGGATGATTATATCAAGTGATCAACATCTTGCGACTCTTAATTTAATAAAAGCCATCAGCGCAGAGGTAATCTCTTAGAATGTATCCAGTCTCTCATATATGAAACGCCATGTATATATTGGTAAGGAAAATATGCCATGAATAAAAAGACAAACTATACATTCTGTATTTCATGCTCAATTCACACTAATTATTAAGTGATTTTATTATCGACTTCAGAACGATAGTAATCCACGCAATTTGTTAAATAATAGGGATTAGATCGCGAATCGTGTTACTGGAACAAATCTATGCACATTCATCTGACTTTAATTTTAATTTTCAATTTAAAAATCAAGCAAGTCGTTTTTAATTTTCAATTTACGAATCAAGCAAATCGCTTTAAGATAAATAACATATTTTCAATATCAAATATTATTTAAGATTTCAATACATAGAATTTAAATCTATAATGGACGGAAAAGATTTACATTGTAAAACATTTAATGTTGTTTCTGCGATAACATTGGGAGTTTTACTATTTCAACATATAAGTTTCTTAGAAATTACTGTATATATACAAGACTCAATAATTAAGTGGAATTATAAACGCCAAAGATGTATGACGTTATTTTCAAAGTAGTAATTGCTACCATGAAACAAAGATTTAGTTGTCTTCGATGTCCAGCGTAAAGGATTTAAGACAATGTGTTCCGACGTGTTCATGAAAGGAAATAGACGGAAATAAGTAAGCAGTAACATCTGATAGATGATGTTGAAACACAAATCAATATTTGCATTCTGTTTAGTTAATACAACTATAAAATTCATTGATGGGAACGCCTTAATAGATACGATAACTTTGCAACATTTGCTACGAAAATGCATTGGCCAGACGAGTTCTAAAGATAAACCCTACACCTTTCAAATACAAGTTCTGTTGCATAACACCTAAGACAACATGGCTGACCACATTCCCAATTTCGAAAGATCTCTGCTGAAAACACATTTTCAAAATAGAAATAACAATTTAAAGGTCTACCGCAGATGTGCTGACGGTTATATCTCACAGGATTAGTGAATCTCTTGACAAAGGCTTCCTTTCTAGGGCAATTGCTCTCGACATATCAAAGGCCTTCGACAAAGTATGGCATAAGGGTCTACTTCACAAGATTTCCAGCTACGGTATAACTGGAAATATTTTCTCAATCATTAACTCATTTCTCTACGATAGGCTCATAAGAGTAGTGGTAGATGGACAAAAATCGGAGGCCTGCAATATAAATGCTGGAGTCCCTCAGGGGTCAATCCTGGGCCCAACTCTCTTCCTGATCTACATCAATGATCTCCCTAAACACATACTTAAATCATTCGTTGACATCTATGCTGATGACACGACCATATACGGCAACACATCAAAGGCTGTAAATGACAAAGTTCTCTCTGATTCTCTCTCCTCTGATCTCGAGCGCGTGGTTCAGTGGGGGGAGAGGTGGCTGGTTACCTTTAATGCATCCAAAACCAAACTGCTGTCCTTACATCATCAACGCTCTGATCCCCATCTGGCATCAATTGTGATGGATGGCTCTCGTCTGGGTGAGGCCCCGTGTTTTGACAAGCTTCTGGGTTTGACCTTTACTCCTGATCTGAAATTGAACACGTACATCAAGTCTGTTGCCAAGGTCGCTGGAAAGATGGTGGGATCCTTCTACCGCTCCAGAAGATATCTCACTACGGATGCAATTCTCTATCTATATAAAAGCCAAGTACGTCCAAGGATGGAATACTGCTGCCATATCTGAGCAGGAGCTGCTAAAAACAGCCTATCCTGCCTTGACAGAGTACAAAATAGACTTCGTTGCTTAGTGGGGGATGCCCTTTTCTCTACCCTGCAACCTCTCTCCCACAGAAGAGACGTTGCAAGCCTGTCCTTGTTTTATCGTTATTTCCATGGCAGATGCTCGTCTGAACTCCAATCTCTGGTCCCCCCTCGCCAATCTTTCATGAAAAACACCCGTCTAGCTGAATCCACTGTGACAAATTTCCCCCACTCTATATCTGTGCTTAAATCAAAACGCAGATTCCATGAACAAAGCTTCTTTCTTAGAACTGCACGCCTGTGGAACTCTGTTCCGTCCGCCTGCTTTCCTCCGGACTACAACTTGGATGTCTTCAAGTCCAATGTTAACAAATTCCTAATGAACCGCCCCCTTAAGTAAACATTTCAGCAAATCTCCTCACTAACGTAATGTACTTGCAATAACCCTTATCCCTGAGTGGCTTCCGGGCCTTGATAAGTGGTGATCACTGTGTAAAAAAAAAAAAGGACTTAGGTGCGTAATCAAGCAGATTTCGTGTTGTTTCACCCATCATATTTTCCCTTTTGGCAATGATTTCAACCATTTGTTTCTTTAAAAATTCGTATACTTACTTACTTTCTTAAGTGGTCTTATGATTTTGACCAGGACTGTATATATATATATATATATATATATATATATATATATATATATATATATATATATGCAGTGTGTCCAAGAACTCTCTAACATAAGAGACAGGTTTAAAATTGAGTGAGGTTTTGGACACCCTGTTCACATATAGTTACATATGTATAGCTACCTCCCTCCCCACCTGTCTGTCTGTCAATATGCCTGTCTGTCTCTCTCTATATAGATATGTTGTAATTAAAAGTCATAAATTAATTAAAAACCTGCAAATAAAATACCATTTTTAAATGACACTTTTAAACCAGTGTACATTTATTTTAGCCACGTTCGTAACACATTAAACCGTAATTTTTACATGAGGTACACGTCATTATTTCAACTAATTTAAATGTATTTTTGAAGCATATAAAGCATTCAGATTTAAAACAAAATAGTAACCAAAAACTGCTTTAAGACGACTGAAGATAATCAGTTTACAGTACTTGCAAAAAAAAAAACAAATTGACGAAAACGACGACGGAACGTTGTTACACAAATTCGACGGAGACATAAGAATAGCCATACGAAAATTGGAAAAATTCCAAAACTGATATTTAAGCAAAACCACTGCGTGCTACTTAAAATGTATGTTTAAATGCAAATATGCTGCTAAATACAATATATATATATATATATATATATATATATATATATATATATATATATATATGGCCATGATTAAATATATTACTGCATGCTTCTATTAAAATAGGACTTATTAATGTACCGAACATTGCCATTATTAAATGTGTCTTATTTATTAATCAATCAAATATTACCATTCAATAAAATGACAAGAGATAAAAAGGCAATATTGTAAACGCCAAATTAAAAAAAATAGTTTTTGTTCTGATAATGATGATAGTTCATACTGATTCGTATCAGCAGAATAGATTAGTTGCATTAAAAATAAGAGTTATTAATAGGTTTGGTTTTTACATTCCTAATCTTTGTGGATGATATATCTTAATGAACAAAAACTAATAAGCTTCTAATAATAAAAACATAGTCAATCGGGTTATTATTATACGACTAAAAAGGATCACATACTACTGATAATTAGATAAATTGCAAGATTAATTGTTACTGTAAGTGCATGTCTAATGTCATCCGTCGTTACGTTATTTATGCTTAACCAGGATATATATATATATATATATATATATATATATATATATATATATATATATATATATATATATATACTAACATGGGTGCCCTGCGTTGCCCGGGTAATTGTGATTTGCATGTTGAGCAAAAAAAAGAAAGCGATCATTTTTTTTTAATTTGATCCCTATTATGCCCCCTTAGAATTTATTGTTTTGGGCTCAAATCAAGTTATTGAGTTAGATCCATGTCCGAGGAACCTATATTTAAAATTTCAAGTGTCTAGACCAAAAATTGTCGGAGGAGTCTGATAGAGTTCTCACAGGTCAAATCGTTGGACTGTGTCCCTTTAATCGCCAAATTTCTGGCCAAAAACCGATCAGATCGATTTTTCCAAATCTCAGTATCCTGTATATCAAATTTCTAGTTTGTTAACATAAAATTGGCAGAGTTATTGCGTAGGGAAATGTACACACACAGACACACACAGACCCTTTCACTTTTCTAGATATATTAGCATGGGTACCCGGCGTTGCCGAGGTATTTGGTGGTGTATGTTCAGCAAAAAGCAATATATAGGTAGATATATATGGCGGCTGCGTGTGTGCCTGTGTCTGTGTAAATAGTTTTTTTTACTAATTCAATACTTTTTAAAACTCAAATAGAATACAAGTCTTAATACTGTATATATATATATATATATATATATATATATATATATATATATATATATATATATATATATGTATATATATATATACATATGTGTGTGTGTGTATATATATATATATATATATATATATATCATATCCTTCCAAAATGAGAAAACTTAATAAACCACATATGAAATAGAGCGTGTAATTAGAATACCAATTAAATCTTGTAAATTACTAAGTGCATTAGAATTATCGGGGAATTGTTGACAACCCTAACACGAACCTGCGTATAAAATAAATAAACACTCGTAATTTCTTCTTTATAGTGTGTTGTTTATACTTCCAAAATAAACTATTAAATTTGTTTAAAAAGTAATAGAAATATTATTTTTGATTTTTTTAAAACAGTGTTTACAAAGTTCCGGCGCGCCTTCATGCAGCCATTTTATTACGTAATGAAATAAACTGAATTTTACGAGTTTTTTTCCAATTTTTAAACTTTAAAATCTATTAAAATTTTTATATTTGTTAATTTTTTAATGATATTTTCAGTGTCAATGTGAAATTTTATGTTCTTTCCATTGAATAGAATATAATATTTTATACTAACGTTTTTAAATTGATATTCACCCCGCATATAAATGTATATTAAAATATTAATTATTTATTTACTCACTAAAGTTTTATACATCACAAATTGAAGATGAAATATTAATAAAACATATAATGTAAATTTAAACAAGAAAAAAAAAGTGTTGTTTTTTTTGGAAATTTACATGTGAAGTCCAAAGTGTAAAACGTTTTTTTTAAAAAAAAGGTTGTTTTTTTTATTGGAAGCCTATGTCCTGCTTATATTGTACAGTAAGTATTGAATGCTGACGACATTTTTTCTATTTCATTCAATGATTTTTTTTAGATATTTAAAAAATATTCACTCGATAAAGTAAAATAAAAATATATTAAATCAGAAATTTATGAATTTCTTTGAGAAAAGAGAAGAAAAAAATCCTCGACTGTATTTCTTTAAAAGTCAAAACTTACGAGTAAAATTTGACTATTTTTAACTATGGCAACACATATTTCTTCACGGATAAGGTTAGACGACTAACGCGAACGTGTAATTTTTCCTTCATTCTCTCCATCCGTAGTTCAAAACGATAAAAAAAACTTCTTCCGGTTTTTCGAAAAGAGCGTAAAAATGTTACGTAATGTAGTCTTTTTCAAATAGGCGTTTACAAAATTATTATTTAAAATTCATTTAAAAAATAAATAGACTTTAAAATATAAATATGGATGAATTCTTAACAATGGAGAATGGAACTACACAGTGATTATTAATGTTTATAGGTGAGTGATTTTTGGAATTCATATCGATTTTTCATAATCGAAGTAAAATATTGTGGATTTTCGTCAAATCTTTATAAAAAATACCGATTTAACAAAATAAATATTGCATAATTTGCTATTAAATATGTTATTCTTTTTAATTTTGTCGCTGCTCCTTTAATTGAAAAAATTAGGTTTGAATTACATTTTCAAGTAGTTATAAGCTTGGAAATCTACGAAGTCGAATTATTAAAGTTTTCTTACGGTAGATTTCTTACAATAAATATTATTAACCAAGCAATGATAGTGAACATTTGAAAAAAAAATCCGTTATCCTGCGGAGTTTCAAAGAATGCTAGCGTATCTTCAGAGCAAAGATATTAACAAAATATTTAGAGTTAAAATATGAATTTTCTTTTTAGCGCTTGAACTTACACTGCAACATATTTATTATTTGTAAATTTAGAGGTAGTTGTGTTTGTTACGCTTGTTGGGATAAATATAAGATTTAACAATAACAAATAAATGCGACTGCAAATAATGCGCAAAAACTACATTAGATTGTGATAAATAATTTTATCATAAAAAAATTATATGTAGCGTGTGCGTTTGCTAAGAGATGATACTTGCCCTTTAGAGTATGTAATTATTTCTATTTTATTACACACACACACACATACACACCCACATACACACACATATATATGTATATATATATGTATATATATATAATACTTTAACTTCGAATAATGTTGCATGTGAAACAAATTAGTAGCATTAGAACGGGTTTTAGAATTTTTCTGAACATCTATTTATTTTATTCGAACTAGTATTAATTGTAGCAGTAGACATAACATTTTTACATATTCAATTTTTAATATTTATAATTTAGGGGAAACCTCCGCTGATAGGATAATTAAAAATTATTTCTGCTGATAACAGCGTTTTGTACTGCATTATATTAGGTTGGTGCCAACCCAATACCGTGTTTTGAGGCTTAAAACATTTATATATATATATATATATATATATATATATATATATATATATATATATATATATATGTATGTATATATATGTATATATATAAATGACATCATTTTTCACACCAACCTAATAATAATATTCCGAATATTAATATACATATATGATATACAAAACATTGGATTTAGAATCCTTATCTCGTTTCTGATTAATAGTATTATACATTTTATATACTTGTATTTTTAAAATATAAGAAAAATTAGTGGTAAAAAAGTTTCAATTAGAGAAGGTGTCCACTCTCTTTTCTGTCTTTGCATAAAATAAAACGAAACGAAATCCTTCCACGTTGTTATCTATAAATAAACCCGGAAATTGTTCGATAGCATGTGTCTCAATTATATATAAGGGAAATGTGGGCTGCGTTGATTTGTGTTTGTGTGTATATCTTTCAGAACCTTTTTACAGGCGCATCAGACTGTGGAAAAACTGATATCGTAAAAGAAAAAGATAAAAACAAATGGTATCGTTAGAAAAATTGATAAAAAGTATCTATTAATTGCCGAAAAAAATCATTCAATTTGTTCGCATTGCCGTTTTTTTTTTTTTTTTTTTTGCAAGGAGGCGTCCGCTTTGTATATACATTTTTTGCTAGTCATACGCCTCCCTATATCAATGTATGTTAATAATACTTATCTCCCATGCGTACAAAGCTGTTAACGCGTTGTCTTAAAAGGAATTGCGTCCCAACACCCTGGAAATCTTTATCAGTATGCCCTCTATTTAATAATTCTGGTGATCGCTCATTTTCCTCTCGGTACAGATCAATTAGTTTTCTGTGCGGCATGAGTAAGTTGTGGAAT
The DNA here is from genome assembly GCF_053919585.1 of Euprymna scolopes. Lineage (NCBI taxonomy): Eukaryota > Metazoa > Mollusca > Cephalopoda > Sepiida > Sepiolidae > Euprymna > Euprymna scolopes. The sequence continues at coordinate 160,115,321 of NC_136484.1, read as the reverse complement.
CTTTGTTAAATAGAGAAGTAGTCAACTACCTAAGCAAAAACAATCTTCTTAGTGACATGCAATATGGTTTCCGGTCTGCTAGATTTACAGCAGATGTGCTAACGGTTATATTACATAGCATTCGTAAATCCTTTGACGGAGGCTTCCTCTCTATAACAATTGCTATTGACGTATCAAAGGCCTTTGAGAGGGTATGGCATAAAGTGATACTTACAAAGATATCTAGATATGGTATAGCTGGGCATGTTTTCTTAATTATTAAATCATTTCTGTCGGATAGGTTCCAAAGAATAGTGGTTGATTGACACAAATGAGAAGATAACAGGATTGATGCTGGAGACACTCAGAGGTCCATACTGGGTCTCGCTGCTATTTTGATTGAACCATTTTTCTGGAGGTTGGTGTGTTATTAGCAGTAGTATAGAAACTCTCTTCACCCTGGCAGCCCCGGTTAGCTCTGCTAATATAATGTAATGGGTGCATAATAAGTAAATCTATTTGCAAGAAGTGCAAGAAGTAAATCTATTGAAACTCTAGTGTTTATAAAAAAGGTCAAGATGATGTAACGTGGATTTATTTTGAATATTCTAGCCTATAACAATATGCGTATATGTATCCACACAAGGTTTTCATAAAAAGAGATACTATATATATATATATATATGTTTCTATATACATATATATATATATATATATATATACTGGAAAAATCCTCATTCCAACATATATATATATATAGATAGATAGATAGATAGATAGAGAGAAAGAGAGAGAGAATGAGAGATGATTATGGAAGTAGTACCTCTCCAAAGTTACTCTGCCAGAATAGGTCCAAAGAGATTCCAACTGACATGTTTATGATGAGTGAATTTATACACACTGACAGATTAATCTGTTGCAAATATTGGCAGTGTAAGACTCTAAGTAGGAACGCTCCTCACGAAAATCTTTCAGAAATGCAGGTGCGTCATTGAATTTATTGGTATTCATGGTGACTATGTAGAAATAATTTTTCTAGTACTAATATTTTATTAGTAGTAACTCTTCTAACCCTCTCACCTCTAAGAGACAGAAAGTATTTTCTGTTTGTTGTCGATGCGCGGGGGCTGGAAAAACAAGAAGAAGAAGAAGAAGAAGAAGAAGAAGAAGATGACGATGATGTAGACGTGGTTTATCCTATTGGAAAAAAGGCGAGGTTAACCTCGACAATTCCCTAGACTTCCAAAGGATAAAATGCCAAACTCGGACGGATAGGAAGCCCACATTTTGCTTAAAACGTACAACCGTTGACAGAAGAGTAACGTTTCTTTTCAAATGAGTGTAAATCAGGAGGACACAGCAGTTTTCAAGCTATTTCGGTATACAAATGGCATGCAAAGCATTAGATATTCGTCTCATTCCAGAATTTATTGGCATCTTACCCGATCACACAGTGTCTGAATGGTTAGAACAGGTGGGACTGGTGTGCGACATGTGTGAGGTTGACAACGTTGAGAGTGTTCTACCATTTAGGCTGAAAGGTAGCGCGCTGTCCGTATATTGCAGATTAACTCATGCCCAGAGGGTGAATTTTAAGGAGGTAAAACGAGCCCTTATCTGAGCTTTCGCGCCGAACCCCTTTGTAGCATAAGACAATTTATTTCCCATCATTTGCGCTCTGGGGAAACTGTCGACAAATACTTGGGTGACCTGCTGGATCTTGCACTGTTAATTGGAAATAACCTTTTTGATAGATAGCTCAGTTGCGCTGTCGTGTTAGGACTCCTCAGTTCTATTAGACAAAAATTGCGGAGATTCTCCAAAATGGAACACATAACTAGATCACTCATGACGGAGGACGAAGTAGAGGAATATGTTACCGCAGCAGTTGGGAGAATTGAATTCCTCCTCGTATGCCTGTGGGCAAGGCTTAAGCCTTTGACCGGAAAGATGCAGTCGTAATGAGGTGCCACAACTGTGAAGGTCCCAATCACTTTGCCAAAGACTGCCTATGGCCCGTGGGCAAAGCAAGCAGGGTGCTTTCGGCGATACACTGTTATCGATGCAAGCAGCAGGGGCATGTGGCCTCAAGCTGACCGAGAAACGAGGCAAGAGTCGAGAGGCCAGCGCTACTCTCTCTCTCTTTCTCTCTCTCCCTCTCTCTCTCTCTCTCCACATACTCTAGAATGGGTGCTCCCCATGATAAAGGTAAAGATCGATGGATTAGATCAGATAACGCTGGTGGATTCTTGCGACTTATAATCTATTGTAAGTGGGTGGTTATGACAACCAGAAATAAGGAATAATTCTGCGATTCTGACGGCAGGCCAGAAATGCATGTAAAGGTTGTTGGCAGTATAACATATACATTAGCTAAGAGGAATCCCCTAAAGATTTACGTACTGATATAAACAGCACACCATTGTTATTTAACCTTTTTCTTGGGATGGATCTCATCAATAAATTAGGCGCAGTGCATATCGGTAATGGAGGCAAGGTACATTTTCCTTGAACACCTTTTTCTCCAGGCGCAACAATAGAGCTGGAACAGCTTGACTTTCCCGGAGAGTTCGACCAACGACCCAGAAACTGACCGTGTCGTTCAAGTGGCCCAGTTATCAACAGCCAAGGCAAAATAATGAAAAAGTGTACCAGAGTATAACATTTCTGCAAAATCTCGCGCAGAATATAATACTGAGGTACAAGCCTGAATTGATAATAGGTGGTTGGTTCCGTGCCCATAGAATAAATTTGGACCCTCAACGGGCCTGATCACACTAATGGAAGTCATTCAAGAGAACCAATAAAAGGTGAGGCCAGTGCTCGACTATCTGGAATTTAATGAGCATGTACACTCATTTACGACCCACGCAGACATGTGCACCAAAAAGTAAAGAGAATGGCGAATGTATCGGTGTTAGACCTTCGCAAGACACACATTCATGTAATCGTCAACAAACAACTTTAGCCCTATGAAACTGTACTAATCAAAGAACAAATGTATTTCCTGACCGTCGTGGGGGTTGGACTCAATGTTGCACAGTTTATCATGCAAAGAATTGCTGATGCTATCTTGAAGAAGAACAAGCGCATAGAGCATCCGTTTAAATATATGATGTGGGCGAGAGTGTTGTGCGTGCTCATATGGGAAGGAGCATCTCTTTAAATGTTGACCTCATTAAAGAACCAGAGAGACTAAAAGATGGTGGCTGAGTTCTTGATTTGCAAGTATTTTTCTTTTTTTACATAAGGGTCACAACTTATCAAAGCCCGAAGCCCAGTCGAGGATTAAGTTTAATAAGTGTACAGTAGTAAATGGAAAAATGTTGTTGTAATCATTATTAATGGTAATTTGGTAAATTTGATTACCAAGAACACGCTCCCGTTGGACTTTAAGTCGGTCATATTTTAATCAATTGAAAAGCAAGAAAATGGGGCAGAGTGCAAAGAAGGAAGCTTTGATCATGGAATCTTTTGTTGGGTTTAAGAACATATAAATTCTGCGGGAAATTACTGATAGTGATTTAAACTAAACGAGTGTTTTTCTTATAAATCAGACCAGGGGGTATAGATCTGTGCTCAGACGAGCACTAGCGATAGAAAAAACGATAAAGCAGAAACCGACTCGCAAAGTCTATTCTATGAAAAAGAGGTTGCAGGAAAAAGAAAAAGGCATCCGCCAAAGGCTACGACGTCTATTTTTTACTCTGCCAACGTAAGATAAGCTGCTTCTAGCAGATCTTCCCCAAACGTGGCAACAGTACTCTATCATTGGACATAATTCGCCTTTATACAGGTAGACAATTTTATCAGCAGTGAGATTTTTATGAATTTGAAATATATAGGAAATCTGCTTAGCAATTTTGTTCCTTTTTGTATTGCCGGAAGTTTGAACCTCAAACGTTTTAAAACATGTACACCGTACCCGATCCGTAAGTTATCATTCGAATAACTGTGAGAATAATGAGAATTAGAGATCTCCCGAAAGCGTACTGTTTCTTTATTCAATCGAGTTATTACCAGTTATAAAAAATGAGTACTGTACAAAACTCCCAATCGTTAAAGTGTCTGATCAGGATGCTGTATGTCATATCCCAAGACAACCTAGGCACCCACGATTGATTATACTTCGTATCAGGTGGACATGTCGCCAAGTGGTTCGATATAAAATACTGTAAACTATCCACACGGTTTTTGGAAACCTATACTCGCCAGAAGGATCCAACACTAGTGAATCGCAAAAGTGTGATTTTCCTCCATAATAAGTCCAATCCTCATATCGTGGGAGTCCACAGAGATAGCATACAGAAACTTCGTTGGAAAACGTCATGCGTATCACCTTATTTATTTGACATGGTGTCATTCCATCCAACCATGTCTACTCCTCGGATAATTATATTTGTGGTAAATCCTCCACTAATAAGACAATAACACTGCACCAAACTTTCATTGACTTCTCTTCGTATAAACCTCCCGTATTTCTTCCGCACAGGGATCGAACAGCTAGTGATATGTTTTTCTGGCAATGGAAGATAATAATCGCGTTTATTCCGAACACTTAATATTAGTAACAAATATTGTGAAGAGTAGTTTGTTCTTTTTTAAAATCGGATAGAAATGTGTTAGTTTCCTCATAGATTATAACACACCATTCCATTCTGAATTCAACACACTCAGTCAAACTACTCAAGTATACAAACTTTTATACAAAATTGATACACAAATACGAATATTTTATTCGACTCACAGATATGGCTAATAAATGACAGTAATAAATTCAGCTAACGGTTAAACACGCCGCGTGCAATGACTTAATTTCCAATAACGCACTTATTAATTAACACATCCCACGTTAAACAGAAGCTAATCGCGATTTTCAAATTTCTTTGTAAGACAGAAAAATAACTCGAAATATTTTTCAAATTAAACATGTAAGAAATAAAAGACGTATCATTTTATTTGTTATCTAATATCAAATTAACGTCTTGTGACATCTACTAAATAATCGCGTTTTACTTTGTTAACCGAAACAACGCATATTTCCACTTAATCTGCTATAATCGAGTAACTATTGTGTAAATAATTGGGTTGCCAGATATTTGTTCTCGTTTTATTAAAATTTTTACAAGTGCAACAGAGAAAATAATTAACAGAGAAGGCACCTCAAGGGCAAGTAGTTTGAGGCAAATGCAATCAGTGTATAGCAATTTTCCTGCATCTGAGAATATCTAAAGGGAATGCATATTGTTTTATTCACAGGGTCCATTAAAGGTAAGAAATACAAGTGTGGTTCAGTACTTACGAAACTGTGTCGTACCTATTATGTTAAAAGTTACTTTTGCACCATGGAGACGCGGAGTGGACCATGTTTAGTGCACTATGCCAGATGTAGCAATAATATTTCATATACGACCGTATAGTCGTGTTATAGAAGTATAGGACACTGTGAAAGTTGTTCTAGCTTAATAGACGAAGACAAGACACTTTTCTGGGTGTTTCTACTCAGCTTTATTTTTCTTAAATATCAAGCGATGATTTTGAACCTCATTATATTGAGAATGGTCCGGAGTGCCACGGAGGGAGAGGTGCAAAAGCTTTTCTTTTTATTCTTAAATAGAAGGAGATTTTCCCTCGTAATATTAAATGTGATTGCTCATTTTCGCCTTTATTCTTACAAAACCTAGAAGTTACTTTCAAAAATGTATCTATTTCTTTTGGAGTTGATGGAAGGTTCGTGGTTAACGACACGCTCGGAGGAACTGCGTGTTTTAAATTCAAATCCCGCTCGTTCTTCCAAACTTACTTTAACTTAGGATGTTGACAACCCTTGCATGGATTCTCCAGTAAGTATCCGATGTCGTTCTAGAAAGAATTCCGGCTAGAAAAATTCTGTAAAAACCAATGGCAACATTTTTGAGATTTATACAATACGATGATGATTATTATGATGATGATGATGATCTTATTTGCCTGTGTTGATAATCAATTTACTTTTATGCCGAGAATAGCTCATGGTGTCCACAGCAAATTATTCCATATAATGCGATTATATCGGGAGGTTTTCTCTGGGGATTAAGTGATATCCCTCGGAATAGAGCCCTATTAGTATGATGTTATTTGTGTGTGCGGCAATCGATTATGATTTTGATCCTTCTTTTATTAGGAATGTTCTGGCGATCAAAAGTTATTGCACAACTTTATTTTACTGAAAAAAAATCATGCCAGACTTTGTGTAAAACCATGAATTTATCTAGTAGTACCGCTCTAGAATTACAGAAATGATCTAATGGCCGTGATGCAAGTTTAGAAATATCGATTAGTCTATACGAAGTAGGACTGGACTGTCTGTATGTCTTTGATGGCCTGAGCGTTTACAAGGTGGCGTACTATAAATAATTATATATTATCTTCTATATAAATAAAACAGTAGACGTATGTGTGTGTAAATATCTAACAGGTAATCTACTGGTCACATAGCACTAAAATTCTCAGGAAATAATATTCATGCACCAAGGGTGGTTTATAGCGAATAATATATTTTCTTACATGCATAAATATTGCATCCAGTCATCGGCAAATTTACATGTAAAATATTAATTAAACATTAGCCGACATTTTGTCTTTTCTCATGCTGTGACGCTCGGTTCTTTTTAATTTCAATTTAAACTAATGACAACAACTCAAGCGAAAATATACGCACATTTTATTCGCGGTTTGAAATTTGTAAATATGAAAACAAACATATAAATCATTTTTACGATCTCACATTTACTTAATTTAATACATTATTTTAAGATAGAGGAGTGGGGATGACACACGGAATATGGACAGTGCTGAAATAATAACGTTATTGTTGAGAAAGTCATTCTAAATACGGGGAGGGTAAGGTATTATTTAAGATATTCTGTACTTTCATGCAACAATGTATTAAATAAGAAGCTGACATGTAGTACCTCTATTTTGGTTTAATATCAGTTAACATTAATAACGTTTTTGGCCCTGCGATGACGTCATGGCTGAGAAAAGAATCCTCAATATAGTTGCTGGTCACGGCACCAAATAACGTGTATGTTGCATAGGTCATATTTAGATGACGAATATTATATATTATATAATGTTCATATTATAGAGAGACATATGTCGATTAGATTTAAAGAGAGACAGGCACGTGTAATACACGATGATAGGGAGAGATAGAAGAGAGATACATTTATACAGTTCTGTGAATGTTTCTTCTTAACACATATATTAGAGAGAAGAGATCGGTTCTTATAACATTAGGAGAAGGATGAGTTCTCACTAAAACTAGCCAACTATATTGAGAACTAATCCCTGCCGCAATGACGTCATCGCATGGCCAAAAACTTGCATAGTCGATCCCGGTGCCTAAACATGCATGATTCTCACATGTCTGACTCGCACGTGTCCAACCCATTTCTTCCAACCTATTTTCGACCTGACTTATTTTCCAACATTTTTAAATTTGCTATTGTTCGTTTTTCTAACTTATGTTATATTAATTGTTTTCATAAACAGAATTGAATCATCAAATCCCTTTTTAAATAACATTTCTAAACAATCGAATTTCTTTTCTATCAAACATATCTGCTATTTTATATTAAAAATTATTATGGGAATTCCTTCCTTAATCTTAATTCCAAACCTAGCTTTTCAGGTTCGCATTCTCGGTGTACCGTATCTCATTTTTACTTACAAGAAAAGTGAACTCGTTCTTGTAACAAGATGACATGGGGCAGCAGTTCGATTTTTATCCCTTAATCGTTGTTCTTTCGTTTGTAAATTTCAATATACATAAATAAATAAAAAAACTCATTTTTCTAAAATAAGAACAGCACTCCTTCTCAATAACAATCCTTCCATCCATATATTTAAGGAACGAGTTTATCTTCGTTTCTCAACCGCTATGTGTTAGTATTTCCTCCTATACCACAGAACACACTAGGTAACATACAAATACCTGTGCATGAGGTCGCCAAGCTAATCAAGAACCTTGATTCTAGTAAAGCAACTGGCCCTTACAGCATCCCAATTATAGTGTTAAAACAACTTCAACCAGAATCTGCTCTCATACTTACGAAACTGTAAAAGTGTTGTCTTGAGAAGTACTTTCCGACTCCCTGGAATACCTCATCAGTGTGCCCTATATTTAAGAATCCAGGTGATAAGTAATCACCCTCTCAGTACAGACCAATAAGTACCATGTGTGTCATGAGTAAGTTGCTGAAATCCATATTAAATAGAGAAATAGTCAACCACCTCAGCAAAAATAACCTTCTTAGTGACATACAATATGGTTTCCGTTCTGCAAGATCTACAGCAGATGTGCAAACTGTTATATCTCACAGGATTAGTGAATCTCTTGACAAAGGATTCCTTTCCAGGGCAATTGCTCTTGGCATATCAAAAGCCTTCGACAAGGTATGGCATAAGGGCCTACTTCACAAGATTTCCAGCTACTGTATAACTGGAAATGTTTTCTCAATCATTACATCATTTCTCTCTGATAGGCTCGTAAGAGTAATGGTCGATTGACAGAAATCAGAAGCTACCAGTATTAATGCTGGAGTCCCTCAGGGGTCAATCCTAGGCCCAACTCTCTTCCTGATCTACATTAATGATCTCCCTAAACACATACTCAATTATCCGTTGACATCTATGCTGATGGCACGATCATCTTCGGCAACACATCAAAGGCTGTAAATGAAAATATCTCTCTGATTCTCTGTCCTCTGATCTCGAGCGTGTGGTTCAGTGGGGGAAGACGTGGTTGGTTACATTTAATGCATCTAAAACAAAACTCCTATCTTTACATCATCAACGCCCTGATCCCCATCTGACATCAATTGAAATGGATGGATCTCGTCTAGGAGAAGCCCCATGTTTTGAAAAGCTTCTGGGTTTGTCCTTTACTCCTGATCTGAAATGGAACACGTACATCAAGTGTATTGCCAAGGTCGCCGGAAAGATGGTGATATCCTTCTACCACTCCAGAAGATATCTCATTACTGATGCAATTCTCTATCTAGATAAAAGCCAAGTATGTCCAAGGATGGAATACTGCTGCCATATCTGGGCAGGAGCTGCTAAAATAGTCTATCCTGCCTTGACAGAGTACAAAATAGACTTCGTGGCTTAGTGGGGGTGCCCTTTTCTCTATCTTGCAACCCCTCTCCCACAGAAGAGACGTTGCGAGCCTATCCTTGTTTTATCGTTATTTCCATGGCAGTTGCTCGTCTGAACTCCAATCTCTGGTCCCCCCTCGACAATCTCTCAGGAAAAGCACACGTCTAGCTGAATTCCCTGTGAAAATTTCGCCACTCTTTATCTGTGCATAAATCAAAACGTATATTCCGTGGAGAAAGCTTCTTTCTTAGAAGTGCACGCCTGTGGAACTTTGTTCCGTTTGCCTGCTTCCCACTTGATAACAACCTGAATGCCTTCAAGTCCAACGTAAATAAATTTCAGATGAACCGCTCCCTTTAGTGAACACTTCATTAAATCTCCACACTAACGTACTGTACTTGCAATAACCCTTATCCCTGAGTGTCTTCCGGGCTTTGACCACCGTGTAAAAAATAAAGTACTGACTTCCTGTCTCACAGATCTTCCTAAACATAGGTTAAAACTCTAGAATTTTTAGAACCTCTTTCTGCGTTATTAATTTGTTGTTCTCTTTGTTTTATATTACATATTAACGTATTATCCTTCAACATTATGATAATATATTTATTGGTGTTTCAGCTTAAAACGTCGTTTCAGTTCAACTACCAAACTTAGAATTAAATTGACACTGTCTATCCGAAGTTGTGAACATATATGCCTACAAAAGGTTACAACAACTGTTCATCATTTGGAAGTGCGTTGTCAATTCTACACTCTCTATTTGAATAGACGTTTGCTTTGAATATCCAGTCTTGCGATCTATCTAGAAACACATTCATAGTAAAAATCTATATTCTCAAACCAACAATCGATATAAAAATACAAATTATCACGGATAAATTTAGTTAAAACAAAAAAGAAAACATATAATTAAGATATGAAGTTATCTTTGCATTTGCGGTTTTTCTTTATAGTTTTTTTTATACTTTTGTAGCATAGAACGCAGTCAATTTATTCCTGGTTTGAAGTCCAACAATCATTTCACTTTGAGCTAACATTATTTTCTTGTATTTTGTATTACAAAAGCATTTACTATCTCTTCTGCCTATTCCTATTTTATCTTTCGTTTTACACATATTGTTTTAAAATTTGATTTTCTTAGAACGCCCGTCATTGATAATGATTATCTGCTTAGCAGACTTTTCTACGGTTAAACAATTTGATTGTATTCTTATGTTACAAGTTAATTTTGTATATTTTAAATGTCTCGTTGTAAAGAATTTAAGCTCAGTTATTGGACTGAATTTATTGGTTTCTTTTGTCTTGCACAGCGTTCTAGAATTATCAGTAATTTTTTGTTACAATGCTGTAGATTCTTTACAGCAACATGTATCTCCGTCTTTCACACACGCATTCCACGTGTCTATATAATGTCCGGATTGCACTGGCATTATCGCTAGTCGTACATCATATCAATGCGTGTCAATTGATTATCTTTACGAACCACAGGAAAAAAAGCTGCAGAGGACATTTTGATTAATCTAACAATTTCTATTTCTGGATTATAATAAAATTGATTTTCACATCATCTGCAAATGTACATAATCGATTGGTAATTTAGATCATTAGATAAGTGATGAATTGAAACAAACGCATCGAAGATATAGCAAAGGACGTTGCAACATGTCCAGATCACTCTATCGGAATAAAATGCTCACAATGAACGGAAGCATGGTTATACACAAAGCTATCATAAACTCATGCAGATTAGTAAAATATCAATATTTCACTAAATATACGTCACAAAAAATAGAAAATTGTGTCATTAAATGACTGTTTCAAGGTTAGTTATTTCCCAAAATGTTATTCAAATCACTGCGATATTCACGAAGTTATAACATTTTATTTATTATCAAATAATTTATACTGCCCATCGTTTTATTGCAGGTCTTTTAAAATGCCAGAAAATGGGCGATTACCGATTACCGAAAAGGAAAGGATTGTTGCTGGAGTTGCAGAACAAATATTTAGCGATGTAGCTCGAAAGGGATGCAAAAACTTTGGTTTTATTCATGAACAACCCCAGCACCAAATCCAGAAAGGATAAGCACACCAGGAGAAACATTTCACATCGTGATATTCGGAAAATTCGTAGGGAAGTCAACCGAAACCCAAACAGCACCAGTGCTTCCATTTTTATAAGAGTTGGAATATCTCCAAGATCCAAGCAGACCCAATGTAATGTGTTGAATGAGATGGTAAGGAACATCCAAACTATTCCAAAGCCTCCCTTGGGCAAACAATATACGGAAAAACGATTGGCTTGGGCACAGAATCACATGAAATTGGATTCCAACGTATCCTATGATATATGAGATGCGTGTAACTCTTGTAACTTTTGGCGGTCCGGATGGATGGTCCAAGGTTTGGAACTCGAAGGGAACTCAAACCACGTTTAGAATTCATCACCAACAAGGAGTTGGAGGAATCATGTTTTGGGCGGGAATCATTGGAGATAAGTTGGTTGGACCAATCCGAGTTCAATAGGTTGTAAAACATACCAGCAATGCGTACACTGCCTTTTTGCATAAACATTTGTCACCATAGCTAGATGACCTACCATAGTAACTTCGCTTTCAGATGATGTTTATGCATGACATTTTGCTTTGGCGACTGTAACCTTCCTTGAATCTATGGGCAATGAGATTGCCACCATGTTCTCCGGATGTTACAAACATTGAACATCTCTGGTCAATATTGAAAGAGGTGTTTATGAGGGAGAGAGTAATTTACTTTAAAGGATGCCCTGTGGAGGAAAATAGTTGATGTAGCTAGAACCATAACTTCTTTTTCGGATCAAACAATTAACTTCTTCGGTGGGCAAAAGGTTGTTTAAAGTGAATTCAAAAAGTAGTGGAGATGCCAACAAATAGTTCATTTATTTGAGACTTAGAAAGTGGGATGTGCATTTGTTTATAATTCTTTAACAGAAATATATAATAAATAGTAATTTTCTCATGATTAGACATTGTATTTTTGCCCCAATTCAACATTTTAAGAAACCTGCAATAAAGCGATGGACAGTGGAAATTCCTTGATAAATAGAAGATGTCATAAATTTGTAAATATCGCATGAATTTGAATAAAAAAGGAAATAACTAACCTTAAAGCAGTAATTTGATTATACAATTTATATTTTTGCGACATATATTTAGTGAGATATACGCTATTGACGCAGTTTAGAAGTATGTGCTATTTGGTATCTTGTATTGCTACACTTTGGAATTTTCTCTCTTTATTCCGCTTGCCCGACTGTATAAATAGGTATAAATTAAAGCAAAATTTACACATATATGTTATGTTATCTGAGTTGACATATTGGCAGCAATGCTCAGACTGTAATGGTCGTAAAATTCCAAGTCCTTTTTCTCTCATAAGTCGGCAAGCAGACAAACGTTTTCGTCTCTTCTTCTTTACACGATTTTCCGTATGTGTTCTAACATGTGGAATTCCTAACTGCTATTATTTATTATAACAAAACAAAAAAATACTAAAAAAATAGCAGAATACCGTAAAATTAAGGAATCACGACAAAAGGCTTGCTATAATATAATAATGCTGCCTAAACTTACCTGGCTATTTATACTTTTACTCTACTCTTACTACAATACTGCATTTATATTATATAACCATCAAGATATATATCTTTATCCATTTACTAGCATTTCAGCCCGGCGTTGCTCGGGTGTTTGGAGGTGTATGTTGAGAAAGAAAAAAGCGGTCATTTTTTTTTAATTTGACCCCTATTATGACTCTTACACATTTATTTTTTTCGGCTCAATTCACGTTATTAAGTTAGATCCATGTCCAAGGAACCTATACATAAAATGTCAAGTGTTTGGACCCAAAATTGTCTGAGGAGTTTGGTAGAGTTCTCAAAGGTCACATCGTTGATCTTTGACCCCTTAAGAGCCACATTTCTGTCCGGACACTAGTCACAAAGATTTCCCCACACCTCTGTACCCTGTATATCAAGTTAATAGTCTCTAGAATTAAAATTTACAGATGTATTGCGTAGGGAAACAACCACTTTCACTTTTATAGATATATAGATTTATTATTCATATAAATTACAAGACATTATTAAGGGAAAATAAGAGTGGGAAATAATGTTTAAAATCAATAAACACATGTTAATAAAGTGATCTACATTACTAAACTCTGGCAAAGATTAGCCGCGTCTTTTGCAAATCAATCGATCCGTCAGTTAACTGAGGACGGAAAGAGGGATTAGATAATAATAAAATGAGATAGACTAAAAATTGGCCTAATGATTTTTAAAATGTCTAAATGTTGACCTTTAACTAAACTTAAAGTTGGCGTTGGAAAACCGATCATTTACTGACGCTTTTTTATTATTATTATCCTCCTGCCTAACATACGTCAAATATCACTCACATCTTTCTCAACTACCGCGACAAGCATGCACCATAGACTGCCAGCTTTCAACAAAATCAGATGAAAAGATAATAACCCTCTCGACCCTAATGAGACTATTCCAATGATAACGGAAGAATCGAATGAAATTGAGAGCAAAATTCTCAACTCCGTAGACCATTTTATGCGAGTTCTCTAGATCACAACTCTCATTACTGCTAGCAAAGTAATAAATAATTGTATCCTAGGCCTATCAGTCGCCGGAGTCTAATTGATATAAATGTTTAATGGATCCAGGTTTGACGACGACTCGTTCAGAATGCGGACAATGAGATTTGTAACAAATTCAATCAGCGACACACCGATGTGACAAATAGTAAAACTAGTGGTTGGTTAGGGTTGGGTTAGGGTTGGTTAACGAAAGAAGAGTAGGCGTAAAGCAGTTGATCACCCATTAAATTCACAGATTAGACGCAAAACTATTAACTTCTTTGAAACATTCACAGCGAATAACTTGCAGTATATTAATGTCATTGGTGGTGTCGATATACCGTTAAATCGGCTGACACACTTCGGTATTAATAATCGTCAAACCTTAAGTCTCTTTTCTTTCACTAGTCATCCAACACAAAATTCTTCTTGTCTCTTCTTCTTTACGTGATCCTCAGACTTTATGCCAAGCAGTCGAATTTTAAACTGGCCCGAGCCGTGGCTACAGAAAGACAAGGTCTGTTAACTGGAAAAAGACGTAGGCTTCTCGTAATGGCATATAGGCAACAGGAGATCGCGTTTCTGTTTGGACGTATTTTTTTCCTAAAGTGAAACATTCATTCTCCTTTTACATACGTGGCATTAGGAGAGCTAATAGTAATCTGATAAAATCTGACAACGTACGTGACGGTATTTTTATTATAAATAATGTATTAATTAAAACTGAATGAAAGTATTTGTAGGACACTTGAAAACATTGTTGATATTAATGAGAAAAAAAACGATTCCCTTTATGGATTATGCAAGGAACATTATAAAAATTGAAACTAATCATGTTTAGATATTTTTTTCAGGTTTTTTAATTGAGTTTTATTTATCGAAATAAAACTTTTCATTCAGTATTTCCATTTTTTTACAGTTACGTGCATTTATAGAAAGAGACATCGAACGTTCTTGAAGTCGAGAACGTAACATTTATCTGATTGGTAAAAGAAATATTGTAGTTCTAATCTTAAGAGTAATAACTTGATTTGTTTCGTTGTGTTCATTTGTGTGTTATAACGCTTCAGCTTTAATTATTTACATGACTTTAATATGGATGAATTGTTAGAGAAAGTCACAATTCGTCCTCCCAGACACATTTCACGATCACGAATCGGTAATTTACCTTTAAAATGTATTGAATAATCAGTTGTACTTTGAATTACGGAAGGCACATAAAGCAAAAAGTATACTTAAACTGCAGATAACAAAACATGAAAGGGATAATCGCGAACATTTTTAACAGGATTCAACAAATGTACCCTAGCCACAACACTCTCGTCCATATACACGCCATCAATATAGGTTGACGTTGCCTGTTGTATGCACTTGTTCTTCAAAATAACATAAACAATTGTTTACTTGATGGACGCTGACACGAGTTTTAGACAATATTTTCGTTTCATTATTACTACAGTTTAATAAGAGCACAGTGGTTGCTGAAAAGTCTAAACTTAATATATTCAATTTTATTAATTACCATTCTTTCAACTTTTCGTTGCGTAAATCCTAGTGGAGTTTTATTAAGTCGACGTCTTCATTAATTCCAGATACTTGAGCACGGATCATACCTTTTGGGAAATCCAAAATGGCCGAGGCAAAAGTCACGAAGAATGCTTGTTTTACTCGATTTGCTTAAATTCCCCGTATGGTCACAAATTAACCGTCGGTATACTGAGTTGTACAGCACTCTCGCCGTTGTTTACACCACATATTTTGCACATTATCTCAGCTTGTGCTATCAATTCAGCAAATGTGCGATAGGGAAAAAAACCATAGATTTGGGAATAAGTCAAATATCAAATATTGCCTTCCGTTTTGGTTTGATCATTCATTTTGCAAAAGAAAACTTGTTTGGAAAATTATAGCGTACAACACTGTAAGTTTTTTCGAATGGAAGTTTTTCTTGGGTCTCGTTTTTTACGCATGCACTTATTTTACTGATATATATTTACTAATGAAATATGAGAAAGATACTCCTTTTTTTCATTTCTCCATTGCGTTCATTAAATGTCGACATTTACTTATCTCTTCCTTCTCTAAAAAAAAACACGCCACATATCTGTCGTCATCTTTTTCTCATGGTTTACCCGCGGCTTTCTCTTTTTTTTTTTGCGATGAGATGACTTGTGGAATTAGGACTACAGTATCTCCATATTTTTACTTTATACTACGTAGAATACGAGTCGAATCGACTATTGGTGCGTTTTACATTTTCCTTTTCCTTTAATAATTATTCGATACGTATATATATATATATATATATATATATTACGCAGTGATCACCACTTATCAAGGCCCGCAAGCCACTCAGGGATAAGGGTTATTGCAAGTACAGTACGTTAGTGTGGAGATTTGATGAAGTGTTTACTAAAAGGGGCGGTTCATTAGGAATTTGTTAACATTGGACTTGAAGACATCCAAGTTGTAGTCCGGTGGGAAGGAGACAGACGGAACAGAGTTCCACAGGCGTGCAGTTCTAAGAAAGAAGCGTTGTTCATGGAATCTGCGTTTTGATTTAGGCACAGATATAGAGTGTGGGAAATTTTCACAGTGGATCCAGTTAGACGGGTGTTTTTCGTGAAAGATTGTTGAGGGGGCACCAGAGATTGGAGTTCAGACGAGCACCTGCCATGGAAATAACGATAAAACAAGGATAGGCTCGCAGCGTCTCTTTTGTGGGAGAGAGGTGGCAGGGTAGAGAAAAGGGCATCCCCCACTAAGCCACGAAGTCTATTGTGTACTCTGTCAAGGCAGGATAGGCTGTTTTAGCAGCTCCTGCTCAGATATGGCAACAGTATTCCATCCTTGGACGTACTTAGCTTTTATACTGATAGAGAATTGCATCAGCAGTGAGATATCTTCTGGAGCGGTAGAAGGATTCCACCATCTTTCCAGCGACCTTGGCAACAGACTTGATGTAAGTGTTCCATTTCAGATCAGGAGTAAAGGTCAAACCCAGAAGCTTGTCAAAACACGGGGCCTCACCCAGACGAGAGCCATCCATCACAATTGATGCCAGATGGGGATCAGAGCGTTCATGATGTAAGGATAGGAATTTGGTTTTGGATGCATTAAAGGTAACCAGCCACATCTTCCCCCACTGAACCACGCGCTCGAGATCAGAGGAAAGAGAATCAGAGAGAACTTTTTCATTTACAGCCTTTGATGTGTTGCTGTAGATGGTCGTGTCATCAGCATAGATTTCAATGAATGATTTAAGTATGTGTTTAGGGAGGTCATTGATGTAGATCAGGAAGAGAGTGTGTATGTGTGTATGTATATATATATATATATATATATATATATATATATATATACAGTGCCACGCAAAATTATTAAATACATTACATTTCTCTTCATAAGTTTTATAAGCGTTCAAGATTTTACCTAAAATTGGTCAGTATTTTTCTATTACTATTCTTAATAAGTTTGGAGTAGTAATTACAAAATCAGAGTTTAGAAAGTTTACATTTAAGAAAAATATGAATTAAGAAACGCAAAAGTATTGGATACGCTTTCAAAAAATTATTCTTCTGTAATAAATGAGTTTTGCTTAGCGTGTTGCAATAATAATTATCACTGAGCAATCAGAGAGCTTTATATCAAAATAATTTTATAAATTTTTTTCAATTTGGTCTCACTCCTTCAAAGTCAACCAGTTCATTTATAAAAAATTCCTAAACCTAAAGAGTTGTTAATAGACATTCGTCAAAAAATCATTGATAAGCACAAAGAAGGAAAAGGGTATCGATTAATATCAAGGGAACTTACTCTACTACTTACTACAGTTGAAAACGTGATTAGAAAGTGTAAACACCCTGGTGAAGCTGGCGTAAATCTTCCAACATGTAGTCCCCCAAAGAAATTAAACGAAAGTAAATCAAGCTGGGTAAGCGGAAAGGTACTAAAATCCCTTTTCTTGCTCGTGGTATAATTTAAACCGACCTCAGGGAAGCTGGGATTAATGTAAGCAAGGATACAATCAGTAGAGTTCTAAATCGTGCAGGTTTTGTATCAAGGTCCCCAAGAAAGATCCCATTATTGAAGCTTAAACATGTCCTATCACGTTTGAATTATGTTAAAACATATGGGGAACAACCCCAAGAATTTTGGTACAATGTAATCTGGTCAGACGGAACGAAAATCGAAATCTTTGGAGGAAACACAGCAACACGTGTATGGCGTAAAAATGGTACCGCCTATAACAAAAAGAATACCATTCCTACGGTTAAGTTTGTCGATGGTTCGCTTATAGTATGGGGGTGTTTTTACATCCAAAAGTACTGGTGAAATGAAATCATCAATGTTAGAATGAATCGGCGCATGTACAGTGAGATTTTAAAGAAAAAAACCTCCAGAAATCTGCTGGTTGTTGGAGCATAATAGTAATTTCGTGTTTCATCAGGACAATCATCCCAAGCATACTGCCAAAATAACCAAAGAATGACTTAGAAATAACGTGATTAACGTTCTTAGTTGGCCCAGTCAGTGTCCAGAGCTCGTTCAATTCATAATTTGTGGAAAATATTGAAGATCAATGTTTACAAGAGGAATCCACAAAATATGCAACGACTAGAACAGTTCTACAAAGAAGAATGTCGCAAAATACCTGCATATCTTTGTAAAACATGTGTGCAACTATAGAAAGCGATTGGAAGGTGTTGAATGCAATAAAGGCTATGCAACCAAATACTAAATCAATGTATCCAATACTTTTGCGTTAATTGATTTATATTTTCCTTTCATCTAAACTTTCTTTAATATAATTTTGTAACTACTACCCCAAATATTAGTTAAAATGGCCATAGGAATATACTGACCAGATTTTAAGTAAAATCTTGGACCTTAATTAAAGTTATGAAGAAAAATATAATGTATCCAATACTTTTGCGTAGCACTGTACACACATACACACACACACACACACACACACACACACACACACATATATATATATATATATATATATATATATATATATATATATATATATATGAGGAGGGTGTATGTATGTAATTCCGGGTTAATATTTTCCAGATGTAAACGAGGTTAATACAAAGGTACTCAGTAACATTGTGTGGTATCATATACTTTTAATTTAATTTACATAACAATAATATGTCGCTACACATGTTGATCACGTTTCGGTATATCAGTTACTAATAACTAGAAACTTAATCAGGCGATATACGGACGGGACCTTTGTATAAGCAATATCGCCTAAAGAAATCTCTACTTACTCCTAACTGGCAGAACGTAACACGCTCATAAATGTATAGCGATATTCCATAATTTTTGTAAAACAAATATAAATTATATAAAAATATATAATATGTATATATAAATATATGTTGCTTACATATTTAATGTGTATATATAATACAGATCTATCTATCTTTCACTTTCTATCTATCTATCTCTCTCTATATATATGTATATATATATATGTGTGTGTGTGTGGGTGTATGTGTGTGTATGTGTGTGTGTTGGCTTGTTTTAATTTTGAATTATTCTCTATTCTCTTTGTCAATTTTACTCGAATGGAATTGTTTTGATGATAAGTATGGCGGCTTCCTCGATATAAATGAAAAGAATATGTTAGACGTAAATGTTTATCAAGTTGGTTCATCAAGTAATTGAATATTTGTTTTTTAAACACCGAAGTGTGTAAATTGCTTTAATTTAATTGACAACAACACAATGAGATTAAGAAGCCATAATCATTTTCTAAATGAACTATATCTCTTAGTTTACTGGGTGCAAACTTAAAATATCCGCCAATTTTATTAATGCAGTCAAAAATGTGTTCGTAAATGTTCGTTGTAAGCAGTAAGCAATGAGAAAAGAGCCCTGAACGTCCGCAATTGAAATGCATCGTAGATGAAGCGAAGGCAACAACAAAGACAATCTGTTTCGAAAAATCTATTTATTGCAAAGCATGCTAAAACAAATTATCAATATCAGAGATGTGTTGTGTGGAGTTTGTAACTAGGATTTAGAGAGAAAAATACGATATTAACGAGTATAAAAACGATATAAATATTCGGCTATCAGTAATAGATACGTGTATAAAAAGAAACATGATGAAGTTCAAGGAAGAAAAAATAAAATAATTCACATAATTGTTTTTAATTTGATCGTAGTAGTGTAAACGATTTCTCGGAATAGTATGAATTAAGGAGACTTATTTTTTACATAATGTAGCTAATTAACATATTACTGTATATGGTAATATACATCTACTGTATATAATGTTATAGAGTTGTATATATATATATATATATATATACGTATATATGTATATATATGTATAGTGAGTATAATGTTCTAGTATTGTGTGCATATACACATATATATAGTGAATGTAATATTCTAGTATTAAATATATATGTATATATATATATATATATATATATATAAATTTTCGTCCTTATTTCATATCAGTGAGATGTCATTGATAAAGATATGTAATTTTTCATGTGCTCTCTTCAGATGTGTATTATTCTACGCATCATTTCACCAGTTTATTTTTCAACGATAAAAAGTGGTGTGTTATTTTTTGCTAGAGTTTCAATCACAATTTTCTTTTATAATTTTCAAAGATTTTTACCTGAATTATTACGATATAATTGGCTTTTTCTATTTTTCTTTTCATTCAATCGTATCAGATACTCCCCAATCAACAGATCCATTTCTACTGAATTGTTAGATTTGAGCTGCAAAATATCGACATTTTATTATTATTTGTAACAAGCAGGGCTGGTGTACCGGCTTTGCTCGCTGAGAGTATACTCCCAAACACCCAAATTTAAATTCCTGTTCTTGGTACAAACCGTTACCGGTCCAGTAAAAAAGCAGGCACTGGCGCCTGTAGTCAAAATGAATGTACCGTGCCGATTTACGGAATTTTAGCAAAATAAATATGTTGTGGAAATAAAATACTTGGCAAAAAAGTTTGTATTATTTCGTTTAATAAATATGCTTTTTATTTTTTCGACATAATAATTTAAAAACGCAAATATTTAAGAGCAAACCTATTCTATTTAGTCAAGGTGAGTAAATAAAAGTAATTTTTTGCAGAAGTAAAAAGGGTGATAAAAATAAGTTCGTTTTATTTTGTTCAAAAATAGTTCGTATTATTTTTAGGCATAATGATAAAAATAAATATTTTGGGGATTATCTCTGCCATTTTGCCCAGAGTAGATTAAATGTGATTATAGTTATATTTTATGAACAACTTCGGTTTATTTAGTTCAATAAAATCCCGTTTATATGTTGGCATAATAAAAACGCAAATGTTTGGAAGCTAACATCTTCAATTCAGTTCAGAGTAAATTATAGATCATTGAAGTAATATTGTGTGGGCTTTTGTAGATGTGTAATGTTGTAAACCGACGCATTTCATATATATGTCTATATTGGAGAGTTTACCGTCCAAATAATTGCGTGTTTTTTTTTTACAATATGTTTTGGAAAAATCAATATGGAATTTTATTTAAAGAAATATGTTTCGAAAGTAAAATAGTTGACAAACAATTGAGTTCCTTTTATTGCGTTCGATAAACTTCCGTATTTTTCACCTGTAAATGTCGACAAGTCGCATAGAAAATGGGTAATAATTTACAAATAAACTTCAGTATATTTTTATTTTTTAAGTTTTTGTTGTTGTGTTGGAGAGCTACACGTTTAAATATAAAATATATATGAAATATGTCGGTTTGAACCCCTATCCAAAAATATGGAGAGTGAATCGTAAAGGCTGGTCAATTTATTTGTTATTTTTACGAAGACATCTTTACATGTCTCTTAGTTAGGCCATATTTTAATTTGAGGAAGTGTTCGTTTAATAACCGAGGACTTGGATTTCGGAATGTGAGAATTGTTGGAGCTGAGCCAATCAGAATGGGTGGATTTCGGAAAGTGAACCTTTATTATTTTTGAATTGAAATGTTAGATTTATGTATGTAATACCCAGTGACGACCCGTGTAATAACAGTACTTGTGGAGCGTGTATAATTCGTTTCTGTGGCAACTGGCAGCAGTAGTAGTACTAGATATTAAGAGAAAAAATAGGGGATCTTTCCTCTAAATATGTGGCGATTGTGATGGTGTTGTTCGTAAGATAGAATGTAGCATTTTTATATGACGACTCAATGTGTCCTAAATGGTGTTCAAAAGCTACATAAGTTAGTGGCTATTAGCATAGATGTATTTCATTTGTATGTAGCATCTGTTGTTTTTAACGTATTGATACTTTGGTCCCAGGGGGATTTCCTCAGTCATTTTATTATATATGGGAATAATAATAATAATAATAATAATAATAATAATAATAATAATAATAATAATAATAATAACAACAACAACAACAACAACAATAATAATAATAATAATAATAATAATAATAATAATAATAATAATAATAATAATAATTGTTATTTTTGTTATTATATATTTATACATGACAGGTTTAACTGCTATGATAGAAATATATAAGGCGTGATTAAACTGGATTCTAAATCAACTGAATTTCACATTCGTACTCGTTTTTTGAAGATATCTCCCTCTTGCCTTATACTTGTTCCACTACTATTTTAAAACTTAGCTTTTAAAAGCAATTTCTCTTACATATAAATGTCGACAGTTTTTTTTCAATTCTCAGAGACAATTACCATTCTAAAATACGATTAGTTCTGCACACCCGTATTCTAAGAAAATGGCAACTCTCCTTACGTTGTTTAAATTACGAAAACATTATGTAGAGCCAATCAACCGTTTAGTTTTATTTCGTACAACTACGATAAGTATAACTAGCATTCGTAATTTAATAATAATATTAGTAATACTATTACCATAATTGTAATAGAATTTTTAAATGTATTATAAAACATGGTGCGTTCTAATAAATTTCTTATTTAAATACATGCAATTCTACTAAATTTTCTATCGTAATAGTTTTAAATACATGTAATTTTACTTGATAATTTAGACAATGTGCAGTATTAGGACTCCTGTTAACTTCACTCCTCACTAGGAAAAAGTTAGACACAAGGTCGATTTTAATGTGATGAAAATACAACCTCGCAAAAGGGGAACTCTGGAAACGAAGAAAAATGTAAAACATTTTCTCGTCATGAAAGATTACTCCTCCATACGACCAGAACAGAAAAAATGAATTGTAGCATCGGAACAGATACTACAGTGTGATCTTGGACCGAAGGCCAGGAAATTGAAGACAGTACTATATGCTATGGTAATAAGAGTATACTATAATTTGGATATAACTTAGACACATACATCATGTATATAGTTTCACCTATAACATCTGTTCCAATTCACCTAAAAATGTTTGAACTTATATTTCTTTACCATTTCAGAATTTACACCAGTAGTCAAGAGCCGCTTTAGTATGAACAATAATTACACTTAATATAACAGCTTGCAACTCACCCGACATCTAAAATCAGTTTTATCTAACTTTTGAATGTAGAACATTGTTCATAAACAGTCAAAAATCCAACTTCACATTTATACATACGACCTTCATCATTTGAAAGAATATGTGGTATTACAATTAATAACAAGCACATATACTATCGCGTCAGAAAGAAAATAAGAAATGTGATTTTGAAAGTCTCTGCTTGTGATTAATTGTAATATTTTTTTTTATTGCTGATAATCTCAAATATATATATGTATATATATATATATATATATATATAAATGTAAAAAATATATATATATATACATACATATATATGACTACTTCATTTAATCACAAAAATTAATATATGAATGTACAATATTAATAATATAATAATAATATAATAATACGTTAATTTGTCACTATTTACTTCGACAGTGCTTAATACATATGTAGATTTATGGCAATTCAGCTACACAGAATATTCGGCGTTTCATCCTCGGGAGAATTCATCAGGCTTCTGCGAAAAGATATTTTATATGAACATGGTATTGAATTTACTATCTAATCAACATTTTAGTTATAACCTCTCCCATCCTAATCAACCAATGAGCGAGCACTTACAGGACAAAGGTACATTCGACCTCATTTTCCCCCATTCCCCTTTGTCTAGGTCAGCTGGAACTTTTGTACTGAATGTGACCGCACATTGGCTATTTAAGATGGGCGCAGTTTAGAATAAGAAGCTGATTGACTAGAAATGTCAATACCGATTGCGTATATAATAAGCTATAACCACAACTTTTCGCATAAGACTAACGAATTCTCACGAGAATGAAACGTGAAATATTCTGTGTAGCCTTATTTCCATGTATATGTTAATAATTTACTATATATATATATACATATATATATATATATATATATATATATATATATATATATATATATATATATAGCGTCAGGAAGTAATGAAAAAATCAAATGAAATGCTCGATCGTGGATGTGAGAACTGAAGATAAAATATATACATATTTAAAGGTCGTACGATTTGTTTCGTTACGCCGAATCTACGATAAGACGTTGGAAAAAACCCAGTAATTTCGTCAGCGACAATGAAATTTTTTTTTCATTGTCACGGACGAACTCACGCTTCTTTTTTCCAACGTCTTATAGTTGATTCGCCGTAACGAAACAAATCGTACGACCTTGAAATATGTATATAAATATATATATATTCATAATAAATATTGTCTATATATATATATATATATATATATGTGTGTGTGTGTGTGTGTGTGTGTGTGTGTGTGTGTGTGTGTGTGTGTGTTAAATTTATGAAAATATATACGTTAACGAAGCTACAAATTTTATTCCGCTTTTCTTTTTCGTAGGAAATTGTAAGGTTTATGTGTAATATTATCGCTTTTCAATACATATTGGAGGAATATCCATACAAAACTCACATAAGGTCATCACGCAGACTCATGCAATACATATGTGTAAAATTTCCAAGAAATCTATCGAGTCCTGTCTTAGTCATAGGGAATGAACTCACTCTAACAGAATGTATTGTATACATATACATTAAATAATATATATATATATACAGCTATATATATATATATATTACCGTTTATTTGCTTAGTTACACATGTTTCGCTTACCGAATCGTATCAACGATAGAGTAACTTCATCAGACTTTAGTAAAATTTGATGAAGTTACAAGATCATTGATCCGATTTGGTAACCAAAACATGTGTAACTAAGCAGATAAAACGGTAATAAAAAGTACATATTTTCTCTATAATAGTATTGAGCACTCTCTTTAAGTTTTTACTAATTACCATTTATGCTATATATATATATATATGTATATATATATGTATATATATATGTGTGTGTATGTGTGTATATATAACGCTTCACTGATTAAAACAGGGGTATGACACATATATGGTGCCTTTATTTTTAAGAACGTTCGAAGTTATATACTGTACTATTTTTAAAAAATTACACGTTGTAATAAATTGAACGTAGTCAGATCATTTATTTTAATGAAAGAATGTAAAGGTGTTGATTGAAAAATTACACTGTTCAAAGTGATGAAATGGTAAGTGTTATTCGTATTCTGCTCCCTTGGAACTATGGTTATCAGGTGATATGCTGATTTTATGTATAGTCATCATAGACCCTACTGTTCCATAAAGAAGTCCAGAAACTTGCTTTAGCCAAACCTCAATTGAATTTGCTTGAGAAAACAGAAGAGGTGAAACATCAGAGGGTAATGTATTCCCTATTTTGAATGTCCATTTGTCAATGTGAAATATTTTAATCAAAAGCAAGGGCTTCTTACGAGCGTTGTCTGCTACTCTTTCTGTGTAAATAAATGCGCCATGTGTCACAAGAGATTAAGTTAGGATCATAACCTTTACTCTGGGTGCCAAACTGCATAGGATTTTTGGACAACAGAAAGGGAAAACAGTGAATAGTCTGTTGGAATGCGTAAATATTGTGTTTCTGTTGGGGTATACACTGACCATTAATAATGAATAGTATACAGAATTATTGATGTGTATGAATGAATGAAATCGCCAAACAGCGGCCACAACCCAAGAAGCAAAATTATCTTTCACCAGGTAAATGCATCATGTAACCAATCGTTAGCAGGGATGCTAAATGTATATAAATTGAAATTAAAGTTTTTTTTCAGAATTTACCCTATTCACATGTTCTGACCCCCGGGCACAAATATGTGTAGTACGGTAGAAGCCTGTCCAGTAGAATTAAATGGTACTGGGCACGGTTTTCTGAAGTGACGATGTTGAATACGATGTTCTCCGGACCGTGGTTACGATATTTTCCCCACGTTACGGTGTTATGTTTAACGTTATTTTATTACATACAAGTGTATTATATACTGCACGGTATTTTGTTACTAATTTAAATGCGGTATCCCGCCTGACCGTAGTTTCATTCTAAGTAAGTGTCGGTACATTTCGGTGTTTTTTACACATAAATAATTTGTTTTAAATATAAATGCTCGGATTTAAAATTAGTATCGACTAACAATCAGTTAATATAACGAACGTAAACACGGGCCGTTATCATCTATGTCATAAGTCGATTTTTTTCAACTACTTATTCTATTCATGTCCTGAAACTGCTGAAGTAACTAAAGAAGCACTTCGTCACAAAAATACATTCAATTATTTTTCAGAATGTGAATGTATTGTGTTTAGTGTTTCTTTAAAAAGAATTTAAATAAAATATTGTAAACTTCTATATCAATGAATATACAAATATATAAAAACAAAACCTAAACATATAAACAATATAAACATGAACATATAAATAATATAAATATGAATGGAATTGTATATTTTCCGCTTCCTTTTTTTTCTAGCTTGCTTGTCTAGTGCAACTAGTTGTTCCAAACATTTCTGTAAATGTATAATATATGGTTATTTCCTAATTGTTTTTAAGAAATGCAGAATAGAGACACTCTCGAACAAGAAACTAATGTTTTTTTTTTAAATTTAATCATGTTTTTTTAATTATTTTTTTATAGGAGAGACCTGATTGTGCAGTACTTTTCTTTGTTGGACTTAACCCCTTACATACAATCAATTTTTATTTTGTCAAATGCGAGTTTAGTAAACAGCAATACTACAGTTACTTGTTCCTAACTATATCGGCAAATCATAATAATTTAAAGAAAAATGAATCGATAGTAATTTCGAAAATGTAGCAATGTCATCTTTATTTCTTCAAAGCGAAAGCGATGACATTCATTACTTTGTAAAAAAGCAGATGCTAGAGAAATCGAATCGATATTTGCTTTTTTCATCCGGATTTTTACTTCAAAATAACCAATAATGCTATGTAATTTTTCAACATCCTCAACTTGAACAAATTATCTGAAAGCAATTAGTGAATGTTTAATTAAATGTGAATAATTACTTTTGTAAAACAAATAATTCATTACAGATGTTTTCTTTGGAATTTTGTATATCTAATTTCTCTTAGTCTTAAAAATATATTTAATTTTTTTGTATTACGTTTTCTTATTAAATACGCCGCAGAAACGAGTGTAAAATTGTTTTAAATTGCGAAAACTAAATGTTTGTGGAGTAAAAGTGTTCGTAATAAGTCAATTAGCTGAATATATGAAATACGCAGGAGGTTTAATCGGAAACGATGCTGGTTTGAGACATGGAGAACAAACCTTGGATGCTGCCTTTTATCACGCTGACAAAGAGGTAACCCTTAATTAAATTCAGTTCACAGTAGTTCTTGGTCTGGTGCCATGTTTATAGTATAATCTTCCGCGATGGGCGCCATTAATTCAAAGTAAGATTTCTCTTTGTTTAATTTAAATTTATGGTTTCAAAGATGAAAACAGTCTAAAAATAATTTAACATTTTACTTTAGATGTTTCTTCGAACGGACGGTTATCCATATATGCCAATAAATCTGTTCATGATATGCCGGGTTCAGATGGTAGCATGGCCATGTCCAGTACATAACTATATCTCGGGAACAAACCAAATTACATTCATAGGCCAGAGGATTTAACACTCTTGTGGACCGTAATCTCCCGTTCTCAGACCAAGCAAATGACCCCTAACTGATTCAAAAACTGTGGCGCGTGATCTCAAGTCTACCAGGAGAACTCAACATGGATTCTCTACGCCTCTGTGTTGAATTCTGCTGAAAAGCAAAAACAAAGCTTTGCATGCACCGGAAAGAAAGAGAAAATCAGGCTTTCTAGCTACTAAAAGTTAATTCCTTAAAAGTTACAGGTTCGTTTTACATATGTACAACGTTCAGTTACTAAAACATTTCAAGTTTCACAAATCTATCTTCTTCATTACTGGATAGCTTATCAGGATGGCATAGAGAGGGTCTTCAGGCATTTGATGGAGTTGTATCTTCTTTAGATTCGGCGCAAAATATATCTGTTTTCGAGCGGGGATTGGATTTTTAATGAAATGTCACAGGGTGGGTCGGACGATCCGCCCAACCAATCAGCGATACGTTTCCTGGGGTATTCCCAGACTGGAATTGCGTGTGTGCAATTAAGCAACATTACTAGAGTTTTACTATCTGAGACCAAAATAAAATCATCTTCACACGACCTGAGAGGTCAAAACCTATCATCCAGAGGGTGCTCGTCTGAAACAGATGTTCTCAAGGCTACGATAGGTCTGGTTCCATCTCCACATTGTTCTGCCATTTTGGGTCTCTTCATAACAAAACACGTGTCTGGTTTTAACAATTAAAAAATATATATCTTAATTCAAGTATTTTTGATACCTGCTGTTGTCCGGGATGCAAGTTTACATTATTAGCATATCTAAGGCTTTCGACAGGGTATGTCCTGAACGTCTTCTGAGGAAAATCTAATCATGCGGTATCACTGGACTAATACTTAACATAATTAAATTCTTCTTAGATAAGAGAAAAATCCAGGTTCTCCACGACGGTCGTACATCTAAACAATTATATATAAATGTGGGATAGCCGTAAGGATCTATCTTTAGACCTCTATTATTCCTAACATTCCTACATGACCTCCCTGACAAAATTTGTTTCCGAGATGGGTATATATGCTGATGACACCACGCTCTATAACACACACGACACGAAAAAAATTGAACACATATGTAATGAAATGGCAGAAACACTAGAGGATGCCCTCCGATCTGTAGTGAAACGGGGACACAAATGGATGATCACATTCAATACTGCCAAGTATAAACTTGTTTCTTTCAGTAATTACAAGAAGGTAGGTTCTCTCTACCGTGCTAATACCGACCGAACTTATCATTTAGCTCTCTTAGGCCACCATTCGCGCATGTATGGTGTATTGTCATATTTGGGCTGGTGCATCTGCTACTAGACTCTAACTCCTGGACAAGGTTCAAAAGAGAGTCGCCAACCTGATAGGTCCTAAACTGTGATCTAAGCTTCAACCTCTGTCCCATCGATGAAATGCTGCATCCCTCTGCCTGTTCTAAAAGTACTTTAACGGTGAATGTTCCGACGAACTGCAAGCACTTGTGCCCCATCGACGTAAATACCTCCAACAAACCCGACAAGCATTTAAATCCCACCCATTCACAGTAGAGATCCTTAAATGTAAGAGATCCTTCTACTCCAGCTGTTTCTTCCCCAGAACCGCTAGACTTCTGTGTCCCTGCTTCCCCAACTGTCCCAACATGCAGAGGTTCCGGTGTAAAGTGAACCGACATCTTGCTGTCCAACGCTCTACATAGTACCCCTGTTGCTTATGTCCCTGATAGTCACCCCCTATATCAAAGTGGCAATAGGACTTGTTTAGGGTGAAAATGTAATAAAATAAATCTTTAACACAAAAATGAGAACAGCTCCAAACTATTAAGAGGAGTCGACAGTAAATGGAAGAACGATTCTGAGATTTTGAAAACACGAACTAAACTTTGATCTTTAGTCATAAAATCTATTAATTATAAGACGTCTGTTTTGATAGGCATTTAATAATGAATAAAACGGATGATTTTGAATATCATCGTATTATCACTGAATAGCGTTTGGATACTATAGAATACATTCTGTTGTTATATGATAGCTTTCTCTATTAATTGCTGCCTTGTTTTTAAGAGATGGCGCTAATCCTTCCATGTATTAGAACGTCGTTTAGATAACGAGGTTATGTAATTTCTGTTTTTGTGTTATGTGTCTATCTTCTTATTTTATTTTATTTTTTAGTTTGCTATCTGTTATTCTTTCCGAACATGTATCATAATTTTGTAGAGGAATAATGCCAAAGTTCAAAGCATTAAGTTTATGAGAGGTTATTATTTGTCAACCTTTTGAGTTCTTAGTCATTAGGTCTTACTCGTGAACAACAAAAGTTTGTGTCGTATTTTAGATGTATTTTAATGCATTTCTTGTGAAAAAATGTTTCGCTTCATAAAATGATTTAAAGTAAAACATACCAATAGCGTAATAACAAATAGAATATTTTGCACGTCGTAATCAAAATTTTCATAAATCAATACGGAATTTGACGTAGATATAATCTACCGGAAAAATAGCAGAAACTATCAATGAAACAAGCGATCAATAGAAAATATTGTTTTAAGTAATGACAGTTATTGTTGACTTCTATATCATCAGGTTAATTGCCTATTTGAGCCTCTTCTATATTTCAATTCAGCCAAAAAATATTATCAATTCATAAGTACAGATCATGCCAAGTTTCGAGGCTTACCTTTCAACAGTTTTATCGCGTATCGACAACTATACTGATATGACGTCGGTTATCTAACTTAATTTTAAACTTAAATGAACTGTACAATATAATCAAAATTATGGGTTTAGCATCGCCTGTGTTCTTCAAAGAATAAGCTTCGTACGTGTGGTATAATAGATGAGCGTCTCACAAGGTTTCTGTGTAAATATTTATATTCATATATGTATAAATAAATAAATATATATGTGTGTGTATAAATTTATATATAAGACTACGACAACAGAATATTCTTAGTATATTTCGCTTCTCGAGTATTTATCCGACACAGTAAGAAAAACATATAAGATATCAACGGATACACACTCGAGAGTCAAAACAGTGAAAATATGCTGTTGTATACATGCATATATATGCGTTAAAGAAAATTAAAATTCAACTAAAAGTAATAAATCAATATAAATGAAATATATACAAGGTGTCTTCAATATATTTGCGGACTTTGTTCGTATGGGCACTTTTTTGATAGTACACCCATTGAAATTTAGTTCCCTTCGAAGTAATCTTCTCCGACTGCAATTCACTTTCAGTGCCTTTCCCACAGCTTTTGGAACATCTCGTGGAATTCTTCTTGTTTAAGTACATCAATGACTCTCGTTCCAGACTCCTTTATCTCCGTAATTATCTCAGAAAAACAGCGTCTTAGGTATGGCTTTAGTTTAGAGAATAGCAAAAGGACACAGAGAGCAAAGTATGAGTTTTAGGGTGAGGTGAGAAAGTGTCTTGATTGGACATGACAATATATTTCTTTTTTACTTTCTCTGGACACCATAATCATAAAAATCTTTCAGTCATTATATAAGATGTATAGGATTAACATATTTAATTTTCAAGAGCCTACAGCAAAGCCTCTAGAAAAAATCTGGAAATTTATGTGAAGCACAACGTGTATATATATATATATATATATATATATATATTCTAGCCGACGTTGCCCAATCGTAAAATATGCCTTAATATTACATTCTTATTCATACAGAAACGGAGATATTTACATACGAGTATGAATTTTTTAAAACCATTTAACTTCTTGTAAGTAAAAAAAAATACTCGAGTTGAGAACGAAATCAAACATACAGACAGTGAGTCAGGTACGATAATTATTAGTCCAGCGTGATCTGATCTTTCCATAGTGTTTTCAAACATGCTCATTCTTAACATTAAGAAGTTTTCAGGTTTCACGCACCCCTGAAAATATTGATAAACGGATAAAAAGCTGATGCTTTCCAGCAACCCTTTTTCCCAATGGGAACCGAGTAAAAAGCACCCATTAGCCTAAATACACTATACACTAATTTTAAAGCACAAAACGAAATATTGGTTGAGAAGTGTCCTCGACACACGTTCTCACTTATATATATATATATATATATATATATATATATTTATATATATATATATAGAGAGAGAGAGATAGATAGATAGATAGATAGATAGATAGATATATGGATATAGACATATATATATATATATATATATATATATATATATATATAAGGTGTCCACAAAGTATGGGTGTCTAGCTGCATAATCTACATGGTGTCCACAAAGTCTGGTTGCATAATCCAAAGGGTGCCCATAAAGTCTGGCTACATAATCTAAAGGGTGTTCACAAAGTCTGGATACATAATCTGCATTGTTCTCACAAAGTCTGGCTGCATAATCTACAGTGTGTCCACAAAATCTGACTACATTAAATAGCCAGACTTTGTGGACACCCTGTATATGTGTGTGTTTGCGTATGTGTGTATATAAGTGTAAGATTATTTAATTAATTTTTATTAACCTTATTTATACGATCAGCGAGATATGATAACTAATAGTTAATTTAGACATTTCTCATACATAAAAGGTATATTCTAATGTTTTCATTATACAATCATTTTAAAAGTAATGTAGGAGAAATAGAGGAAATACAAAATATAACACTGTTTACTTCGTCAAACAGTTTCTTCTGCTTCAGAACTTTTAACAGAATCCATATTGAATTAATTGAATTGTAATTAAATTCACTTATTTTTATGTGTCATATTCTGCTTTGTTATGTATTATAGCGCATTCTTATTAAAAGTAAATATAAATTAATTTTATGTTTTGCAAAAAGACATTGTCAATACGTTCAGAAAAAATGTAAATTGCCTTTGATGTAATTAATCCATAACTTCTAGGTGGGAATATATTTCCGCATAGGAATCATATATTATAGTTCAGTTTTATTTATAAAGCAGACACATTTTCATGGAAAACATACTAAACGAAATACATATAAAATTCACATAAATTACACATTAATAATTATTATGTTGTATTTTTCTTCTTGTAACATGTATAAAAATTCAGAAAGTGAAAAATAAATGTCCGTAATATTCGAATCTCAGTTCATACAGATTAGAATCAAATTATTTAAAAATTATTCCCCATAAGGAGTTTTTTTCTGATTCTGATGAAAAATATGTAATAAATAATTCACGAAATTCACAGAAATGGAAAATATTTGCATTTATACGAAGTGGGTTTCCCCTATTTCCTTATATTTACATAGAACTAAATAAAATATTTTAAAAAATAAAACAGACAAGCAAATTAAAATGTAAATACTTGATAAATTATCTCAAGAGCAAAAGGATATTACATACTAGTGTACAGATCGACAACGGCATTTACTAGTAAACAGCTACTGTGTAGTTTTATGTATACTAATAAAAATGTATTTTATGATTTTGAAAAATGAGTACAATGTTGCTTCCTGTAGTTAAAGAAAAATTATAAGAAATGATCATTAAATATGTTAGCAAAATAGCAATAGCCTTACTGGGAAATACTGACAAGTGGCCATACAAAATAATTATATCCCTGATATGTTTGTCTGGTTGACACATTTTAAAATTACTTTTTACTAATTGGAATTCATTATTGAGATGCGTATTATTAATATTAATTTATTGTATTGCGGACTATTATTCTCATCTTTATTGGTGGTTGTTTCACGACGTGCTGAGACGACAACAACTACGGACGGCAGTGATTGCTGAGAATGCAATTAGGAGATTCAGAGTTCCTATCCATCACTGTTACCACCTAATGAAGTCTAGATGAATAGTTGGCTGAAACTTCGTGAAACAACCACCAATAAAGATGAGAATAATAGTCCGCAATAAAGTAAATTAAACGTTTTAGTAGTTCAGCTTAACCAGCAGTGAAACGTATAATGCATCTGGTATTTTTGTTATAAATTTATAGTTTTTTGTAAAATAGTATATATATATATATATATATATATATATATATGTATATTATTATTATTTTTTTATTATTATTATTATTATTATTATTATTATTAGCAGCAGTAGTAGTAGTAGTAGTAGTAGTAGTATCATTAGAGATCCAGAAGAGTGCTCACTTATAAGAGAAATACGAAAATAAGAGCGGAGAATTTATATTTTTAAACTTTCTGTAAACAATATATATATATATATATATACATATATATATATATATATATATGAAATATATATATATATATATATATATATACCGATTTCTAATTATTATGGATGAAAAAATTATTATCAAATACAGTCCACATTACTCAATTTTAGCTGAAAATAAATCATTATATAATGGTCATTAATCAATATCGTACATATAAATCCAAAATCTAAAAGCCTGCAAAGTATAAATGTAGAGGTTGAGAGCGGAAAAGAAATAAGACGGTTTGATAGTGCAAAAAAATACGTATATATATATATATATATATATATATATATATATATATATATATATATATATATATATATAAAGGAATTAATTCAGAAATCATATATAAAAATAATATATGTTAGAAAACGAAATTGTTTTTGCACCTAATAATTTTATTTTATAGTTTTTTCCAGTTTGATTTTTCAAATCTACAAAATCGTTTTAAATGTGTGAGATTATAAAATTTTGAATTTCATGTAGCATGATACTTTTAGTCAACATCAAACGCTAATCATAATGTGATTTTTTTTCTACCAACTTGTCGCTAACAACTATGCATTAGCCCATTTTTATTGGATACAAAAGTACGAAATGCTTTTTGGTAAGTAAAAGTAGCCGACAATTTCTTCATGTGGAATAATTCTAATCAATTAATGACTTGAAATTATTTGCAATAATAATTCGTTTTTTTTTCTATCTGAATCATATAAAAATTCCCAAATATATTTTTTGATTCCATTACTAAAATGTATGGAGTATTGTTGTCATATAAGGGCTGGCGCATCTGCTACTATTCTCTCACTCCTGGAAAGAGTTTCAAAGAGAGTCGCCAACCTGATAGGTCCTGAACTGTTATCTAAGCTTCAGCCTCTGCCCCATCGACGAAATGTTGCATCCCTCTGCCTGTTCTACAAGTATTTTAATGGTGAATGCTCTGACGAACTGCAAGTACTTTTACCCCATCGACGTAAATACTTCCGACAAACCCGACAAGCAGCAAAATCCCACTCCTTCACAGTTGAGATCCCTAAATGTTAGAGAGCCTTCTACTCCAGTAGTTTTTTTCCCCTAGTATCGCTGGACTTTGGAATTCCCTTCCGAGTTCCTGCTTCCCCAACTGTACTGACATTCAGAAGTTCAAGTGTAACGTGAACCGACAATTTGCTGCCCATCCCCCCTCATAGTACCCCTGTAGCTTATGTCCCTGATGGTCACCCCCTAAATCAAAGTGGCAATGTGTCTTGTTTGGAGTGAAATTGTAATTAAAGAAAATGTAAATATTAAACGTGAAATTAATTGATAATAAGTTGCAAATTTAAAGGATTACAACAGTTGAAATTTCATGCAAAAATCATAAATAAAGCCGCTAAAATATAGGATAACAAAAGACAAGGACAGGCAAAAGATTTTCTTTAGAAGTGGCAGGGAATTAGACATGTATTCCTCCCTGAAACGTTTACCCAGTTTCAAAAACAGTGCTTTGTTCTCTGAAATTATAATTGTATGAAAAATGTAATAAACATAAATTCGTTAATTAAAAATCACTATCGAATTATGGACTTAATTTAAGTTTCAACCATATTAGCGAAAAAAAGATCGTCCACAGTAAAAACGCTATGATCGGCAAGGTAAGTATGTCATAATGCTCAAGATACCAATTGTAACTATCTTCATACCCGATAATTAAACAAATCGAACAGATAATAATAAGACAACAGTTTATTTCATACAGCGTTATTTTAAAGCAAATACCTTTAAACGATGGGTGAAAATATATTATGGTTAATTAGGGGTTGTATATTATCAGGTAATGACAAATTTATTGTTCCTCTTAAATGACTGGGATAGAATTATTATTATCTGAAACGGAGGGAATATTATGAAAATAATGGAATTAATAAATTGTATGTTCTGCGATAAAGATCTGATGTTTTCGGACGGAAAATCGTTGACACATGATAAGACATAGTATCATTAGAGAGCCAAGAGTGTGTTAATATTTTCCACAAATATAGCGCTTTCAATTTTAGATATACCCCAGTGATTTCAAAGGTGATCTTCTATTCTTTCAACGCAAAAAGCAATAATCTTCACGACATTTTTCTGCATATTGCCATAACATTCCAAATCGTGCTCTGTTATTATAACTTTGATTTCATAAACACGGCAAAGTTGTATGTTTGCGAGAGTATATAAATAAAGAAGTATATAATAGTATATTTTGAAGTGACAGATCATCCATCAAAGTAGTTTTTACTGACCACTAGTTGAACCAGAAATGCACATTTAGTATTTATTATTATCATAATAAAATAAGTAGTGATCATTATAGTGTACCCTTTTTTACGACAGGGTAAATACATTCTGCCCCTGTCCTATAATACAATTAAATATGATATTTAAATTCAAGCAGATTTTGTAAAGAGACAATAGTTTATTGATTATTATGCTGTGTCCGATGTATAGTAGTGAGTTAAATTGTTTCCTCTATAAAATATGGGTTGGCCGTCATCGGCGAGAATCGAAACCAAAACATATACTATTCCAGCTTTATTCCTTACCGTCTTACCTTAATCTATACGTATGCAAAAACTGAAAACTATAAAGTGTTTTATGATAGAAAGGCATATTTGCGCATTTTAGAAATAACATATTTAGTCGCTTGCAAAATTAATCTACTTACAATTTTGGCCATGTAGATATAGTTTACTACATGAAAACACAATCAGATTCGTTCCAGAATTCCAATTCCTCCATATATATATATATATATATATATATATATATATATATATATATATATATATATATATATATATATATATATATATATGGATTCTCATGTCACAAGACAAAAATTTGACTGCGAAGTTTAGTTTAAACTGCTCCTAAGAAAGGTCAGATAAAACACACACACATACGCACGCACACACACACACCTATATATATATATACCTATATATATATATATATATATATATATATATATATATATATATATATATATAATACCGGTTAGGACGACTAGTCCTTTCCTCTTCCTCGATATGAACTCGAGACCGCACGGTCAAACTCTTCCAAATCTAATTTATGCTATTTTCTATCTATAATTTTGAAACCCACCTGTCTTGATATCGCAAAAACCTATGTATTGCATACATTATTTTCTATTCATCTCTTTATTTTTCTAGGTTTGACTAAATTTCTGAACATTTCAACTACACTTATCTTTCTTGTGCTCTATTTTTCTGTTGTATTTTTTCTCCAAATTATATCTGCACTATTAACTAAACACTGAAAAATGCTTTTTTTTTCTCAACAGTATGCATTATTTCTCAACCAGTCTAAACTTAGTACCTAAGCCAAATTGTTCTTCTCTTAACCAGCTTTTAAACGGGTTCTTCCAAACTAAATTAATTAAAAAAAACACGACCTACCAAATTGAAAGTTCAATTGCGATATCTAATAAAGGTAAGGCTAGACTGCTCAAATCATTCTCTATCGAGGTTAGAGAAATCAAAAAAAATACATGCATAATTATGTGAGGGAAGATTCTTTTCAAATATTCTCCTAAACTGGGAACGAACTAACGGCCTTATATAAGCTAAAATGATCGAATATTCTCTTTCGAGGTAATTAAATCCAACGAAAACAAAATAAACAAAAGCATTGTTGAATTAAAAAAAAAAATACAGAACCCAAGATGCCATCCCCAACACTTCCCCTTAAGTACCCGAGTTAGGACGACTAGTTCTTCCCTCTTCCTCCGTATGAACTCGAGACCGCATGGTTAAACTTTTCCAAAGCGAAGTTATGCTATTTTCTATCTATAATTTTGAAACCCACCTGTCTTGATATCGCAAAAACCTATGTATTACATACATTATTTTCTATTCATTTATTTATTTTATCAGGTTTGACTAAATTTCTGAAAATTTCAACAGCACTTATCTTTCTTTTGTTTTTTTTTTTTCTGTTGGTTTCTTTCTCCACATGATATCTGCACTATGAACTAAACACTGAAAAATGCTTTTTTTTTCTCAGCAGTATGTATTATTTCTCAACCAGTCTTAACTTAATACATAAGCCAAATTGGTTTACTCTTAACCAGATTTTTAACGGGTTCTTCCAAACTAAATTAATACAAAAAATATGTCCACGCATAATTATGTGAGAGAAGATTATTTTCAAATATTTTTCTAAACTGGAAACGGAGTAACGGACTTATATTGAGTAGATATTAATAAGTCCTTACATTCTTTAATTTTTAATGGAGATTAGATAATACACTGTGGTTGTGTTATCGGCAGGTCCAGTAACTCTCGCTTCTCCATTTTTGCCCCTCAATCCTCATTTCCAATGGGTGATTTTTTCTGACAAAGGGGGAAGAAAAAGCTGCTTTCCAAGTCGTTAATACATAGTAAACAGTAGCCTGAGATGTCGGAAATTTTTCTGTGTCTATGTCTATCCTTGTGGTCATGTCACTAGTAAGGGTGCTGGAGGTAAACGTTTAATCTGGGCTGATGATACCCGCCTAATAGTCAGGGATCCGAACCTTGGTTAACCACTAAAGAGGATGTCCTATGAGCAGGTGTAAAGTACTGGGGCTGCTGTATTGCCATTTGGTGAATGGATTCTGGACCATGAAGTAGTTTCTGGTGGAGCCTCTCGATGCCATATTAGTGGGTAATTGTAACGGCTTTACCTTATCATGTGCTACAAAAAATCCTCTTTTTCTCTCTCTAACATTCCTTCTCTGCCGAATCTAACCAAGTCTGTCGACCTGTTCCACAAACCCCAAATACTCAGCATGTAATATCTGAAAACACACACACACACACACACAAATAAACCTAGAACCCCATCCTTCAACGAAGACCCCTACTACCATGTCTCCTTCTCCAACATCAGGAGTCTACGTTCCAACCTTCCAGAGGTTGAAACGCAATTACAGGAGACGAAACCGAAATTACTCTTTCTAAGCGGAACTTGCATAGGGCCGATCACTTCCCTAGATGAGTTCATAATAAAAGGATACTCCAACTTAACATCTAAATCTGACCCCCAAGATCGCCATGGACATGAAATATACGACTACATTAAAGATAGCTTCCCGTGTTGTAGAGATATTTCCAGAGAAGACCAGAATGTACCTTATATGTGCTTCCGGGTTGCACTTGCTTAAACCAGCGCATTCATAGTTTACCTCTATCATCCCAAAAACAGCGGGGTTACTGTCCTTAAGAGTATATCTGGTAAAATTGACCTCATCCTATCTGATCATGCTACCATTCAAATTTGCGGTGACTTCAATGTCCATAATGTGGAATGGCTAACCCACTCAAGTACGACAGATGATGAGGGGAGGTTCTGTCATGATTTTGCCATTGTCTATGACCTCACTCAGAGTGTTCACGAATCCATCCGTGTGCCCGATACTACTGGTCAGTATGCAAGCCTGCTAAACCTTTTTCTCACAACTTCCCCTGAGCTATGTTTATGCTCCGTTCTATCTCCCCTGGGATCCTCTGATCACACAGTTGTATCAGTTAAGATAAAAATGAAATACAATAAGTCTATGTGTACCTCTACACCGTACTGTATATCGATACTCTATGGCTGACTGAAATAGCTTTAGTACATTCATATCTGATGTACATCTGAATTCCATGTTTTAAAAGGATGTATCCTCTATAGTATCAGACCTGACCGACTGGTTAATTGTAGGTATAGACCGATTCATACCATCCTAAATATTCCAACAAAACCCTAACAGCTAGCAATGGTTCTCCCCAGAATGTGCTGCTGCCATTGCGCACATAAATCACATATTCCATAGATAGCAAAGGAATAGATGCACTGAGACTAAAGCTGCCTTCAGGACCGCTAGGGACCACTGTAAAAGAGTAATAAAACATGCCAGAAAGCTATATACTCAGTCTGTTAAATCCAAAGTAGCTTAGCAGTGGTTTGAGTCTCACCAGTTTTGGCAAATAGAACAGATCCGTGCGTTCTATCCCAACCATCATCAATGGATCTGAGGTCATCTCATCAGCATCAGACAAGGCCAAACTACTCGCCAAGAACTTTGCAGCTAACTCTATCCTCTGCGACAAAGGGCATCAACTCCCCGTATTTCCTTTTACAACAGACAACACGCTATCCAACATACAAATAGATGTGCACGATGTCGCCAAACTAATCAAAAACCTTGATTGCAGTAAAGCAACTGGCCCTGACGGCATTCCAATTATAGTGATGAAAAAGCTTCAACCAGAACTTGCCCCCATACTAACTAAACTGTTTAAGCGTTGCCTTAAGTATAAGGGTTTTCAAACACTCTGGAAAACCTCCGTATGCCCTATATTAAAGAATTCAGGTTAAAAGTCATCTCCCTCTCAGTACAGACAAATAAGTCTCTTGTGTGGCATGAGTAAGTTACTGGAATCCATATTAAATAAAGAATTAATCAACTACCTCAGCAGAAATAACCTCCTTAATGACATACAATATGGTTTCAGTTCTGTTAGATCTACAGTTGATGTGCTAACAGTTATATTCCATAGGATTAGAGAATCTCTCGACGAAGTCTTCCTTTCTAGGGCAATTGATCTTGGCATATCAAAGGCGTCGATAAGGTTTGGCATAAGGACCTACTTCACACGATTTCCAGCTACAGTATAACTGGAGATGTCTTCTCAATAATTAAATCATTTCTCTCTGATAGGTTCATAAGAGTAGTGGTTGATGAGCAGCAATTGGGGGTCCACTGTATTAATACTGTAGTTCTCTAAGGGCCTATCCTAGGCCCAACTCTTCCTTATTTACATCAGTGATCTCCCAAAACACACACTTAAATCATTCGTTGACATCTATGCGGATGACACGACCATCTACGGCGGCACACCAAAGGCCGTAAATGATAAAGCTCTCTCTCTCTCTCTCTCTCTCTCTCTCTCTCTCTCTCTCTGATTCCCTCTCCTCTGATCTTGAGCGCGTGGTTCAGTGGGGGAAGAGATGATGGGCTATATTTAAGTCATCTAAAATCTAGCTCCTAATTTTACATCATCAACGCTCTGTCCTCATCTAGCATCAATCGAAATGGATGGTTCTCGTTTTGGGGAGGCTTCATGTTTTGACAAGCTCGTGTGTTTGACCTTTACTCCTGATCTGAAATGGAACACGTATATCAAGTCTGTTGCCCGGGCCGCTGTGAAAATGGTGGGATCCGTCTACCGCTCCAGAAGATAGCTCACTACTGATGCAATTCGCTATCTCTATAACAGCCAAGTACACCCAAAGATGGAGCGGTGCTGCCACATCTGAGCTTAGGCTTCAAAACAGCCTATCCTGCCTTGACAAAATACAAAATAGACTTCGTAGCCTAGTGGGGGATGCTCTCTTCTCTTCCCTACAATCTTTCTCACACAGAAGACACGTTGCGAGCCTGTCATTTTTATCGTTATTTCCATGGCAAGTGCTCATCCGAGCTCCAATCTTTGGTCCCCTCCTCGCCAATCCTTCATGATAAACATCTCTAGCTAAAACCACTGTCAATAATTTCCCCCACTTTTTATCTGTGCCTAAATCAAAACGTAGATTCCATGAACATAGTTTTTTTCTGAGAAGTGCACGCCTGTGGAATTCTCTTCCATTTGCCTGTTTCCCACCATACTACAACTTGGACGTATTCAGGTCAAACATAAACAAATTCCTGATTAATCGCCCGCTTAAGTAAGACGCTTTATCAAATCTCCAATACCAACTATTACTACGATATTATTACATTGATTATTGCACACAAAATAACCCTTATCCCCAAGTGGCTTCCGGGCCTTGATAAGTGGTGACCTCCATGTAATATACATATATATATATATATATATTACGCCTCCGTTCAGTACTGTAGTGGCTAAGGTGCAGTTATTGAGGCAAGAGTTGAGCAATACGAACCCCATTTCATCCGAGTCAGCACTGTTTTTGATTCCAGATGCAAGTGTGTATATAAATTAAGGACAACCGGCAATAATGCCTAGATCAGCGGGGAGTACATTCAGCGTCTAGTGTTCGTAAATACTAGCCAGGCTTATTGCTGCTTTTATTCGGTAGTCTTATGAGAACCGACGTGTCAACGTGTAGAGAGAGAGAGAGAGAGAGAGAGAGAGAGAGAGAGAGGGGGGGGAGGGATG
The DNA here is from genome assembly GCF_053919585.1 of Euprymna scolopes. Taxonomy (NCBI): domain Eukaryota; kingdom Metazoa; phylum Mollusca; class Cephalopoda; order Sepiida; family Sepiolidae; genus Euprymna; species Euprymna scolopes. The sequence goes on along the minus strand of NC_136484.1, from coordinate 160,073,137 downwards.
GTGGGATAAATATTTCATGCATTCACAAAATAGGGGAAATTAATTTAATGCCATAAAAATCATGCATATGCCGATTTACATACTAGATGACAATGAGTCGTGTCATATTTCTATCATCTGTTTTTGTTTATTTCTTCCAGTTATATTCTATGCTGTTTTATATTCTATGCTCTTTTATTCTTAGTATATCATATTATGAAACATATCTAATTTTTATATACCCAGCCTTTTTTTTACATAAATACATGCAAAATAAAAATAAAGACTTTTTTTTATTGCATTAACAATTCGACATCCGTACACCGGTAATTCAAAACGGGCAAACATATACATATACCTACGAAGATAGTTTCCACTTCCACAAAGGATCGTGTATATGTTATGATATGAACGCTGGCCATTCTAATCAATTCTCACTGTTTACAAAGCAAAACGAAAAATATATCTATATATATATAAATCTTTACTTACTTCACTAATCTGGTTTTCAGATGAACAGATCACGTGTTTTCTAATTTAATCTAACGGAATGAGAATTTCCCAGAAGCAACAACACTAGAAATTACAAGCAGTTACAAGCAGATAAAAAAAATTAAAAAAACTAAGCAATTTCAATGCGACCTTCGTGTGTAATACGTTCTAGTCGTGTATACGTAATATCCCAAGGTCGAAGATTGTCAATTATAATTTGAATTTCTTTCATGTTATTTTAAGATTGAAAATTCACATGATGGTTTTTCATATGTATGCATATATGTGGTCATGCTTAAGTGACCATGTATCTGCGTGACATTAAAACTGATTTGTTAATTGAAGTAAATATGTTAAATTAAAAATAAATATTTATCCAAGCTTAGATATCAATGGAAAATATATCATCTTCAACACTCAAAAGTATTATAATGAAATGTTTACATACAATGCAAGTTGTAAAGTTTGGTAAAGGTTTTGTTTATAATAAAAAATAAAAGTATTAATGGGTCATTTTTTCTTTTGTTATACAAACTGCAATTGCATGTATATGCTTGTACATACGTCTGAAGGGTCGAGCTTCAAAACGATACGGAGCTTGTGAAAATCCATCGCCTCTGTCGAAAGTTTTAAGCAGGCATGCAAACATACACACATACATACATTTATATATTGGTAACTAAAAATTTTCGACCTGGATCGATTAAAAAGCTTGCCCTATCTCTGAATCCCATTTATGTTAAATTACAAACGTTTCGACCAGAAATTGTCTGAGTAATGTGGTAGAGACCACAGAGATCAATTTTTTTAAACTTTGACCCAGATTATGACCCCTTAACATTTATTGTTTGGGGCTCAAATCAAGTTACGTTACGTCCACGTCCAAGAAACCTATATCTAAAATTTCAAGTGTTTAGATCCAAAATTAGCGAAGGAGTTTGGTAAAATTCTCAAACAGATTACAAAGATTTTCCTAAATCTCAACCCCTGGATATCAAATTTCGAGTCTGTAGACTGAAAATTGACAGAGTTATTGTGAAATGAACACAGACAGAAAGACAAACACCGACAGACACGTTCACTTATATATATATATATATATATATATATATATTTATATATATATATACATATATATATATTTATATATATATATATATATATATATATATATATATATATATATATATATATATATATAAACATACCTACAAACTTTATATTTTGTTGATCGGTCTTGCTTTAGTTGTAAATATATTTAATCTAGATAAATCTCATATGGTATTATTGGACTTCATGATTAAGATGACTATTATTTATTAATTTATTTATTGCGAACTAGTATCCTCACTTTTCTATATAAACTATTTTTAAATCAATATTGTAGTTTCCGTTGTGTACGGATAAATGGATAAATCACATCGTTCCGGTCGATTCGAGGCCCGTGGCGCAGTAGATCGGGACGTTGTATCTCTACCGTTCCAGGTAAGAATTTTCAATCCTAACTGAAAGCCGGCTAGAGGCTTACTTGGCGAAAAACGTGGCGAGACGATAACAACTATAGATGATAGCAATTGCTGAGAATACATTTAGGAGATTCGGAGATCTTATCCCGTCGCAGTTACCACCTGATGAAGGCCAGAGGAATAGTTGACCGAAACATCGTGAAACAGCAACTAAGATAAATGAGCATAAAAGTTCGCAATAAATAGATTAATAGAAAAATCTTGTTTAAGATTAAACTAAACCAGGTTTGCTTAGGAACGGGCCATTTCTTTTTCAAGTGTTGTTATCAATAGCTTGAAACTTTCTAATTAAATCTTAAAGTAGAATTCTCGACTAATTCTAATTTTAAAGTAGAATTTTCGACTAACTTTTTGATGGAAAATAAGTAAGAATATTACATAATTATTGTAATAATGCTATGTAGATCTCCTTAAATTGAGTTGTATGTTCCAATAATCACTTGAATTTCTTCTTAGCTTTATTTATTCATGCATTAGTTGGCATTAACTGTGTATTTCATTTATTGCTCCTTGATATTGTGATTGTCGAAATAATTCCCTTATATTAAACTTATTATTGCCCTTGTCGTATAAATTTTATTTACGTTTCTCTAGCAGTTTTGACTATCAGATACACACAAAAAAAGTATTCCATTATACGGGGAGCTTGATTTAGTAGTGATTGGGAGGTTTCTTTACTTTCATAATGCCTTAACAGAAAAAAAAGCTATGTAAACGTTATGTGACTTAAAAAAGCTATTTAAACGTAATAGATTTTAAAAATTTCTGACAAATAGAGCGGTGTTGCCGGTACACATGGCCACGTTCTTATAATCCTTGATAGGCCAAGTAGTGGCATATAAGTGCTACATATTCAAGAAGGGATAGACGTGTTTGGGTAGCAAATGGCTCAGCATTTTTTTTCAATATGAATTGATAGACCATAAATCCGGCTTAAATATATTGTTTCTGTAAAATTGTCATAATCACCATTAGTTCCCGACAAAGAGAAGCGTAGGAAGCATATTGGTTTTAGTAGATCTGAAAAGCTCATAAATTTTAATTGTTTTTCCCTAGTACATTGGAGATCTGCTAAACTTTTTATTTTTTCTTCACTTCTACAACGGAGAGTGTACTGGGCGCTTTCTTAATTTATTAAGGTCTCAATATCATAGATTTGTAACAAGAATTTAAAAAAAAAATTATTGGCACAACTTGTTTAACTTGGCGTTGTCGATAATATATACGTTAGATTAGAGAATTACTTTTGGAAATTCGTATATATTAAATATATTCGAACAGTTGTTTTAATAGCAAAAGATGTGTTAATATTATTGCTTCATGAGATACAGGAAATTTAAGGTAGAATGTGATCATCTGATTCACCCGACGTCTTCGGAGTTCAATAATTCTATAAGATTACATAATTACTTTTGGTTAAATGTCATATATTAAGTCCCTTCGGATGTGTATCTTTATTAACATCTCTTAGCATTATATTAGCGTAAAAAGTAGAGAAAAATACAATTGACTGGCTCGATTTGTTTACCACGGGTTCAGAAATTGTAAAATACAGTAATTGCATATATATATATATATATATATATATATATATATATATATATATATATATATATATCTGTCTTTCTGTCTGTCTCCATATTTCTATCTACTCTTAAAATAAATGAATGCCCATGCTCGGTTCACAGAGGCTTTCAGCTCATTTGTGTTACTGTGGCTGGTCTTACAGGCCCTTGCATCAATATGCGCGCACACACTGAAATCAAGGGGGTTCAAATCTGTGGAGGCCAAAAGTCTTTGGGCCAGAAGTTTATGTTAGTCTCTAACCAGTTCTGCGCTATTTTGGCGGTGTGTGCGGGTGCGCCGTTCTGCTGGAACACGTAATCTGCTTTCTTGGTAACCTTTTAACCCATGGAAGAACTTTAGTTTCCAAAATGTCTTTGTTAACAGCGGAGGTTAGCCTGTATCCCTGTTCAAGCCACACTGGGGGTATCTTCTCCCCATTGGATGCTACGACCCCAAGCATCATGACAGATGCTGGATTCTTGGTTGTTAACACTTTCTTGTGGTTAGAGACATCATTGGCAAAGCTTACGACCCGGTCGTTCTGCCTGTTGAAGACTGGATCGACAGTGAATGTTTTCTCATCGGAGAAAATTAGGATACGATTCCCGTGGCTCTTTAAGTAATTCAACAGGCGGGTGCTCCTCTCCATACGTTTATGAATCATTGCAGCACTCAAGAGGGGTCTCTTGGAACGTCTTAGACTCTTTCTTCCCATGCTCTTGACCACCCTGGACACTGTGGATACAGAAATCTTCATCTTTTGAGCCAGTCTTGTCATTTTCAGCTCAGGATCATTTTCAAAGGACTTTTTGATGGTTTCACGCCTAATCTTTTTAGGCCTTCCTGATCGAGGTCGATCCTTGAGGGTCTCCGAGTTATTCAGACGTTGGGCAACACGATACCCAGTCATTCTCCTGACGTTTAGTAGCTTTGCAATGTCAGTTTTTTTGCGACCCGCGCGCAGCAAAACAGAGATTTCATTTCTTTTTCCTTCCATTGGGTTGTACTTTTAATTTAGGATTTTCTCAGGAGTCAATATTGTATCTGTAATATATAAGTATTAATTAGACGTACTCAAATGTTAGTTACAATCAATAATAATACATGGATTTATAAAAATAAAAATGTAACAGGACTTATTCAAAACCCGGTATATGTTTTGACAAGCTACTGGAATTAACCTATACTCCTGATCTGAAATGGAACACTACACCAAGTATGTTGCCAAGATCGCTGGAAAATGGTGGGATCTTTCTACCGCTCCACAAGATACCTCATTTCTGACGCAATTCTCTATCTATATACAAGCCAAGTAAGTCCGATGATGGAGTACTGCTGCCACACCTGAGCAGGACCTGCTAAAACAGTCGATCCTGCTTTGACAGCGTACAAATAAACTTCATAGTTTAGTGGGGGGATATCCTTGTCTCTTACGTATCGAGCCTGTCTTTGGTTTATCCTTAGTTCCATGGCAAGGACTCGTCTGAGCTTCAATCTCTGGTCCTTCCCTCGTTAATTTTCACGTAAAACCCCCGTCTACTGAAACCACTTCAAGAATTTTCCCAACTCTTTATCTGTGCCTAAATCAAAACGTAGAATCCATGAACAAAGCTTCTTTCTTAGAAGTGTACGCCTGTAGAACGCTTTACTGGTTTCCTGTTTCCCACCTGACTCCAAATTGCATATCTTCAAGTCAAACATAAAAAAATCCTGATAACCTCCGCTTAACTAAGACACTTTATCACATCTCCAATTCTAACGATTACTACGATATTATTCCATCGATTACTGTACACGCAATAACCCTTATCCCCGAGTAGTTTTCGGGCCTTTATACGTGGTGATTACCACGTAATCTATATATATATATATATATATATATATATATATATATATATATATAGAGAGAGAGAGAGAGAGAGGGGTTGAGAGAGAGATAGAAAGAGGGAGAGAGAGGTTGAGAGAGAGGTAGATATATCGTGTATGCCTTGTTTTTTTTCTCCCTTTCAATGGATCATAACGCTTCTTTATGTTTGTACGTGTAGTTTCTTCCGTGTCTCTCTCCCTTTTAATTATGAATAAAATATATCGATTCATCTTATGCGAAGTGATGGCAAAACCGGTTAGCTGATCTCCGCTGTGTCTTCTTAGTCTTGTAGCTTATATTTTAATCATGAATATATAAAAAAACAAAGTAGTTCTTTATAATGGTAAATTAATTGTTTTTAATCAAATCTATTGATTGCCTGCTATTGTTGAGGAATTATCCGAGATTTTACCGAGAGAACGTCACATATTACATTACTAAGTCTTAGTCAATAATACGTTTCAGCGTATATTACACTATAAAGAATATATTGTAAGTTTTAAAAGTTTTTTAATGGCTTCAATTAAAACTTTAAATGCAAATGTCAAAAATCATTATTCCATTCTTCTCTAGACAGACACAAATCAAAACGCTGCCTAGTCGTATCCTTCAACCAACTATTAGTTTTATGAAATTATTTTTACATACTGGCTTGAATTTAAGTGTAAAATACAAATGCCACTATTATAGATAAATGTTTCTCTAACCAGAATAATTCATTTCAAACCTGTCCATATCTTATCAAAGAACCTACTGCCCTGTTGTTTTTGTGCAGTGATAAAACTTCCCAAATCCATATGTGATCTTAGATCGTAGAAATGTGAGAACTTTTGTCAAAATTGGACGTGCTACTTTAAACCGATTTTTTTCAATTATCGATATTTATACCTAGCAGATGCTTTCCGATACAAAATCTACATAAGAGCACTCTCGTGTGTTTTAATTTTAAAAAAGCTCGTCCAGATGTTTTGGATATCATAGGAAACGCACTCATACACATACAAAGTTCCGTTCATATAACAGTATATATTTTATACGTATATATATATATATATATATATATATATATATATATATATATATATATATATATATATATACAAAGAGAGAGTGAAGGAGAAAGAGAGATACACACAGATAGACTGACAGAGAGATGCGAAAATATGTGCACTTATCATTTTCCAATAAATCGGAATGGATTTTTTTTCTGGATTCTTGCACGTTCAACGTTCGTCTATGAATATAAATAAAAGATATTTCAAAATCTCTCGAATTATGGAAAAAAAATGCAACCTTTAGTGTCCAAAAGTTTAATCCACTTATGTCAGTGTTCTCTTTTGATGATCTGATCCGGCGGGTAAACCGTGCAATCTGTGATCGCACTTCTAATAAATGATTTTAATCGCTGATTCGTGTCGATATAATTTCATTAGGTTTTGGTGGAATGAATCATTGCATTTTTCAATAGCTAAATATTTCGAATGTTTTTTTCAACTTTGAAATGAAGAGAATTAGTTCAACCGTACTCAGAAGTAACACGTAATTTATTGTTTGACTATCCAGCTATGTAATAAAGTTAATTCATCTTTGCTTAATTGTATTATTTAAATTAGAATTTAATTGTAAATGTGTATGAATCTTATTTAAAACAAGTGAAGCATGCATGATCCCCCGTGAGTGCACAGTGAACGAGGCAGAAAATATGGCTAAGTTCAGCATTCGTCCTCCCTCCTCCCATTTAGTCTAAAATACCCCAGAGGACGAAAAGTTCTGGTGAAAATGGGCAAACGATTAAGTTTAAGGCCTAAACATATGTACATTTGAGTTATGCACCATGTAAAAAAGAAACTACTAAGGCCATCAGTTGACCTCCAATTTAGCCACAAACGTCCCCGAAGCCTTAATATATTTTAATTTGAGTTCAGTACGATGTAAAACTGCTAAATAAGCATATACAGAAACTGTTGGACAAATATGGTAACTTAGTCCCTAAAATGGAGTGTTTTCATTAGCCCTAATATAGAGCCCTTGTGCCACACCCAAGAGTTATCACGAAGTAAAGACAAAAAAAATCTTTAGAAATCACTAAGTCACAACTTTACAGAAAGTTTGATAAAATTTCAAGGCATCACTCTTTTATGAGTTCAAAAATGTCAAGTTTACCAATTTAAACACAAAAGGCAACACTGGGGGTGGGCAATCGGACTTTTTCTGGAAAATCCATTCTGTTACTTTTGATAAAGATGGTGTTTGGACGTCCTTCTATTTATTACTTTACTATTATTATTAAACGTTCCTTACTTACTGCCGCAGATGCATCGAACACGAGATGGATTGTAAGCTTCGATTCTTCTATCAAAAGCATATCTACCATGCACCCTGGTTGCTGCGGAGAGACACTAATCTCCTGTATGTACCATCTTCAGCGAAACCAACTCTTCACGTGGTCGCCAACCGGAACCCTACGACCACAATTCCCGTTACCCCTAATTTCCGGTGCACGTCACCCCTAATTTCCGGTGCATCTAACTAGGTTGACAAAAGGTGACTTGAGTGTTACGTATGTCAAATCCAACCTTCTGTGACCCCACTAAACTCGCTGATGGAAATCGAAAATATACCTACATAACTTGCTATTTCTACAACTACCTAGATAGCATTTAAGCTGGGGTTCCCAATACTACATGTTTTACTGTTATCATGTTTCAAAATTTCAAAATATTCGAAGGCGTAGTTATTTAGAAAAGTGCGGACGGACGAACAGACCAACTGAGTGAGGTGAATTTAGAGGTCCACCTTCTTTTTGTTGGCGGACCAAAATCCTTAATTAGATGTTTAATTGATATAAGTGCAAAAATGTCATTTAAAAACCCTTTTGACACGACTGTCATAAACAAACACCACCTTAAACATAATGGATATATGTTTAAATTTTAAGAGCTTGATGTGGTTTTATAATTCATCACGAGTAAGACAATGGAAAATGTACTTTAAGTTTCTTTTTCTCGTGTCTCGCCTTCATTAATTTTTTAAACCTTTACACATTAAGTGATGTTTCTAAAGAAGAGACAAGGATTGCAGGTTTTCTAGATTTGAATCTTTTTCATAAAAAAGCTTGTTATTTGCTACATTTTGACTTTGACTTAGTATTTCTCGTTTATTACATCAAATTTTGAGTGACTTCATGAAATTATAAAATATGTTCATTAAAACGTTCGATACTCTATTGTTCACTAAGCCATTTCCAACTTGTATAAACCTAATATTATATAATTAATGAAGGCTTTATGTATTGGTTAGGTCTTGAAAGTGGGGGGGAACCGGAAGGGTTATCTGGACAACTTAATTAAAGTCATATTTAATCCTGTTACCATACAATAGATGTATGGATACGAGGAGAGTGTTACAAAGCATTAGCACCATGAATCCCATCATTATTTCCATGTATATTATGGGGTTACAAATTTGCGAATTCGACGACGTTCAATATGTGAACTACATGCAGGGAATTCAGCAAAAAAACAAGTGAAATGTTCGGATTCCTTTTGTCTTATAATACATTTTAAATTCGGAATCCATGTCAAACAATTAATGTCATCTCATCAAAGTTAATTATAAATAAGGTTTGAAAATTATCTTAAAAAGATATTTCTAAACTTACTCGAATACAAGATATATCTTGTCAACAAATATTTAAAGGTTCAAGTATCCTTAGAGTAACAGAGTGAGGAAAGGTTTTACAGCACCCAGGACATGCGTATTCTATCTCTATACTGATATCATTACGCGGCATTAAATATTTCTTACAGAATTATAAATGTGTATTAAAATTAATTCGAGTAAAATGAAATTAAGAATGATATCATATGTAAGTGTTTAACCAGGATTATTTATTACTTACGATTAAGAATACTTGTCTATTTGAGTCTGCCGTGCGAAGGCTTAATTAATTTTATTATAATTGTGTAAAAACAAGTTATATTACCTTGTGCTTTGGGTACAACAGAACCCCCTTCTCCTTTGCGATAGGCTTAGTCTAATCGATTATCAAATTATTCTAAGGAGGTAAATGACTATTTACTATGTTATAAAACGGATAGTTTGGGCAAGTTTCTTTAATTATTGTTTTATATTTAACGCTTGCTTCCTACTTTTACGATTGTTATTCCGTTTTTATTTTCAGATGTTTTCCTTAAATTCTCCCAAAGTTTGGGGTGTTACGTTTCGAACTTTGCCAGATCACGGAAATCCAGTGATTCTGCAATTTGTCATGAATAATATTTATGAAAATCACAAATATACGAAGCCGAATATTTTCAGCAACATTTGAAAAATATCTTAATAAATAGAGTGTATTCATTAAAAAACAGATGCAACGTGATATATATTTTAAATTCAAACGGTTTTAAGTAATTAAAAAAAATCACTTCATGTTATAAACGGTATGCACACTTTGAGTATTAACGTATATTTTTCTTGTTTGGAAAAAGAAAAAAAAACTTTTCACATTAGTAACAGAATATATATATATATATATATATATATATATATATATATATATATATATATATATATAGTTAATAATAAAATGTATATGGCGATTAAGCTTCACTGAATATTCCGCGTTTCATCCACTCCAGGATTCTTCAGACTTCTGCGCGAATTTTGTGGTTGTCTGTCGTATTTATATACGCACCTATTTAGATTTTAGTTAGCCAATCAGCTTTCTAGTATCCACCGCGCCCTTCCTATTAGTCAGTGAACATAAACTTACCGGAAAAACGCCTATTGGACCTCTTGTTTACCTAATCCTTTTTGTGTGCTCTATTTTGCCTGAATATCTAATTTCTTTAGCTGTTTTAAATTAAGGTTAGTTTTATTGTTATTTTTATGTTAGTTTATATATATATATATATATATATATATGTATATGTAAAGATATATATATTTATGTACATGCATATATGTGTGATCGTTTATGTATATTCATGTTTATTTAATGTATTTATTTGTTTATGTTCTATTGTTTTTGTTAGTTTTAAAATTATTTTGTATCGCTATCCTAGAGTAAATTTTATTGTGTGAATACAATTGGTCGCAATTTCTCTCCTAAAGTTTAATAGATGCTGGGGGTTCTTTAAATACAGGATAGCAAATATTTCATGAAGGCATAATTTACATGGTTCGTCTAAATGCCTACACGTGGTAGCTTGTCTTATTATTTTTCATTCGACTACCGGCGAATGTCCGCTTTCTTTGAGTTTCCAGTATTTATTCGCTAGTGTTGTTTTTATACGGTGTTTTTTATTGTTGAATATACTTTTGTGGTCATAATATCGAATTTTATAAATCTAAGGAAGTCATACCTACGTAATATTTCTTGTTATTCGGGTTTTCTTTCGCAAATATTGTGGCCTGGTAAACTATGCTTTTGGTTAGACATTTATTTTGAAGTGTGATAAGTGTGTGGTGTCTACAGTTGCATTTATCTTGTTCGTTATTAGTGTTTTTATGTTCATTTCTAGTATGGATGTTGTTATCCGGGGTTGGTTTATTATTATTATTATTATTATTATTATTATTATTATTATTATTATTATTATTATTATTATTATTATTATTATTATTATTATTATTATTATTTCTGCTAGTGTTAGTTTTATTTTTGTCATGGTGTCTACTTTTTTATTGTCTATTGTGTTGTTGTTTTTTACTTTGTTTTTATTTAATATTTTGTTATTATGTGGTTTAATTATTATCTCTAAATTTTCGCAACAGCTGTAGGATAACTTTAAGGTATTTTATTGAAAATTTTGTGTGAGGGGTTTGTTGCGGGAGAGCGTTTTTCAATAAGATCTAGAAATTTCTTGCCAAGTTTTGTGTTTAATATTTGATTGTATGGGGCCGTATACCAAATTATGATTCTTTTTCTTCTATTTTTAATTTTATTATAATTATTGGTGTTTTGTTGCTTATATTTGATATTTTTGTATTCACTGTTTTTTAGGGCTGTTTCGTAGATATTGGTTGACCTGTTAAATGCATTTTCATCACGAGTTATTGCTGAGTCTACTTACGATCGAGAAAGGAATGTGTTCTATAATTGATGGTTGGTGGTTGTACTTAGGGTTTACGTATATTGGAGTAGCGTTATCTTTTAAATAGGGTTCATATGTGTTTTATCTAAATTTAACATGACGTCCATGAAGTTTGTTATTTTTATGTTAGCTGATACGTCTGCAAAACAAAATACAAGCAAAAAAATTGTAAATCGAATGTGCAAATAAAAGTGTTTACAATGAATTGTTCTTTTTAGATACTGGAAGGATGGACACATTGGATAGGATTAGTAATTATTTTTAAGAAATGCCAAAACAGATTAAACGGGTACAAACCAGACTAGCTCGCAACTTTTATTTATTCCATTTGTACATATTGCTCATACTTTTGATTTGAAGTAGTTTATAATAATTTAGTTTATAACTGGGTCTATGGTATAAGATCATTTTCGAATATGCAATATATATTGGTGGATCCATATATATAATCTCCTATGTACGTTAACATTTAAGCATCAGTTTTGTTATGTGGTTAATACTTTTTACTTCAATAGAATCTATTAAATTTGAGGCTGTCACTTTTTTCCTATTAGACGTTTTCCTTTGGATTTTAATTACATTTAATTATATTAATAGCATTCTAATAAAAGATATTCAATTTGCGTTATCTGTATGAAAACACACTAATGCTAATTGCTATTATAACCCATTATTTTAATTAACTCATTGAGTTATTCATTTTTAATAGTTTTTGTGTATTATCTTCTTTTTTCCTACTTCTATGCTTAATTCTTTTTTGGCACGTGTTATTTTTTCTCTTGTTTGTATTGTTTCGCAGTTACTTTATTTTTGTACTAGCTTTCTTTACACTCTGTACATAATTTGATAAAAACGGACATTTTGATAATAAACATTTCATTGATACGTTTCTCGTAAACTCTAACCAAAACCTTTAACATTTATTCCCAATCAAATATAATCTTTCATAATATTTGATAAGTAATTACCGACTTGTTAAATCATACTGTAACGATATAAAAAAAGCAATAATATCTCATCTTATTTGGGAAATAGTTGGAGCCAGAAAGAGAGAAAGAAAGGGGGTGATGGGGAAACGTCAGTTATCGTCTTCACTTTCTAATAAATATATTCCCAGCAAACACGGTACGTTTCATTAAATTACCCATAGTAAATATTCCCGATTACATATTTGAAGAAATGTTTTTCCTAAGATACATTTTTATTTATTTAATGTATTTATAGACAAAATAATATAAAAAACATGTATTTTTTATAAACTATTACGTAAGTTGTTACACAAATAAGGTCCTCATGATCGGTATGGAAGCATTTTGTCAGTATTATAATATTTATCATATCTAGTAAATATTTCACTTCATATACATTGTTTATGCTTGAAATAATTTAACACGCGCTCAATAACAAAATGTCTAATGAGTTTATACTAAATTAAAGTGGGCAGGCATGGTCGAACGTCACGCGAATGCAACTGTCTCTTTATTTATTTTATTTACCTTTTCTACAGAAGGCTAGACATAAGGTCAGATGTGAACATATAATGTGTTTCTGTTAACGAACTTAGCAAAATTAATTATGGAACAACTGTAGTCGACGATAACATTAATAATATATATTATTTTAATTGGAATTTATTATTGAGATGAGTATTATTTATATTAATTTATTGTATTGCAGACTATTATTTTCATCGTTATTGGTTGTCGTTTCACGATGTTTCGGCCTACTATTCCTCTGGCCTTCGTCAGGTGGTAACCGAGACGGCTAGGAACTTTGACTGCGCTAACTTCATTCTCAGCAATCACTGCCATCCGGAGTTGTTGTTGTCTCACCACGTTTTGGCCAAGTAAGCCTCTGGTCAGCTTTGTGTAGGATTGAAACCACTATCTTCAGACAATGCTCATCTGGAACCGTAGAGATTCAACGTCTCTATCAACTGCGCCACAGGCCCCGAAGGGCGATCAAGGTTGGATCTTTTGATCTTATAAATCCACGTTTATTTATTATCTGATCTTATATGGTCGGGTCCGTACCGAAAGATATATTTATTATTTTAATTGGAATTCATTATTGAGATGAGTATTAATAATGATTAATATTAATTTATTTATTGCGGACTATTATTCTCATCTTTATTGGTTGTTGTTTCACGACGTTTCGGTCAATTATTCTTCTGGCCTTCGTCATGTGGTAACCGCGACGGATATGAACGTCGGATCTCCCAACTGCATTCTCAGCAATCACTGCCATCCGGAGATATTGTCGTCCTTATCCTTAGTGGTTACCACCTGACGAAGGGCAGAGGAATAGTAGGCCGAAACATCGTGAAACAACCCCCAATAAATATGAGAATAACAGTCCCCAATACATCAATTTATATAAAGATTAATAATGTAATGCATATTTTAGCACTACTAATTTATTTGTGAAGGCGATTCGTATAAATAATTAAAAAGTAAAAAATATAAAAATTAAGACGTTTCTGTTATATAAAGTTATATGCCATGGCAATACCATTCACTCTAGCTGGCTGTGTAGTAGATTAATTCCTACGGTTGCCAATGAGTAGGAATAACACACTAAATATGACCTTTACGAAGCTAACGATGAAAGCTGTCCTGGAATGTTAAATGAAGGCAAGTATAATATATGGAGTAACTAGAAAATGGCAGAAATTATGAGAAACAATATCTTCGCATACTTCTTACATAAAAGAATGACGAAATATTCTATTATCTGAAGAGCCCACGTTTGAAGAATGAACTTATTATATAGGTAACGAGAATTGGCGAGATTAGATCGAGAAAATCCGAGAATAGGCAACTTATATTTAAACAATGTAATCAAATCATTGATGTCTGTAAAATTTGAATCTTAAAAGATTTATCTAGTGACTAACGGCTGACCCCCAAATGCTAATTTTGAACAGGAAATAAAGCTATATTAAACCTAAGAAAAGATATGCTTATTCATATATCTATTTACCGTCTACAGTGGTTTTGTGAATGGGGGTAGTATCCCGTGCAAGACAACGTGTCTCATATCCTTTTTATTGAACTGGTCATTGTTTATACACATAAGGCATTGGTACGGACAGTAAGCATTATGTGTTTTTATACTTGTTAAATAAATATGAAGCACGTGCATTGTACATACATGCTTAAGGCATATTGATGAGTATGTAGCAGTGTATGATGAGTACGGACTAGCAATAGATGCACCAGCTTAATGTGGGAAAACTACTTCGCATGTGCGAATTGTGGCTTTGTAAATAGTACCCATGTAGGATGTTATTAGTCATGACTATCCGTTGTTTGAAACGATTCTTGTAATATCATTGGGGAAGGAACTTAGTATTAGAAGCATTACATGTCAACATCAATTTATGGCGCCATTCTACTATGAATTTAGGGTCGTTTTCTAAAATTATGTCATTCTTTTCGATATGTATGCATCGTTTATTTCCGTATACATTGTATCAGACACAAATATACACACGAGTATCAAAGAAACAGTATAATTATGTAGATGTAATAATAGGCATTCACTGATCGACCCCCGAGGAATTCTCGCAGGATATTATTGTGTTCGGATGTACGTACATCAAGAACATCCATGATTTACCCTTGCCTAAGAAGTATTAAATTATATTAGGCATTCGTCTAATAATATAATGTGACACAATTTTTGTTAATAACACATATGACAGGGTTTTTAATAAGCTTTAAATGTATCAAAGGCTAAAGGACTGGAGTGGTCCATCTTATCCAATGAATGACAGATGCGTTAACAAACGACCGTTAGAATATTTTTAGTCGAACGGTAGTGACAAAATCAATACTCGCGGTCAAACTAGAAGATTAGCTTCTGCGAGGAAATTAACTAGTGCTTGATTTATTTTAGACGTACAGATTTTAGAGAAGATAAGGGAGTAGAAGGGCGGTTAAGTTTTCTTTCACGAGAATTATTATACACTAATAACACACAATTTTATATCTATTAGAGAAGCAACATAATACAAGGCATTTTTTAAGATTTTGGAAAATACAGAGGTTAGCTTAACTGAGCATTTCATAATTAGTATATCAGTGATGAGATACGGATAAGGTGTGATTTTCAGTGCGTCAACTGTGGCGTCAGTTCAAATAGGGAAATTTTAGAGGGACTTGTTTTTGTTGTCTAAAGAAGAGATGGATGAGAATCGCCGGCCAAATAGTTCATAAAAACGACATCCTTCTTGTTTGATATTGGCTGACACACTGATTTGTTTTATTTAATACATTATTATATTCTTTTCAATCACGAGCTATAATCTTCCGCGAACTATTCCTGCTGTATTGTACTCACGGCGTTATTTATTTAAGTTGTAGATATTCAGTCCTGCATTTAACTTTTTTTTGTAATGACATTACATATAATTCTACGTTAAAGGAAACGTGTTCGGCAAAGGGGATCCGTTTTGAGGCAAAATATGCATACACAATTTGACTATTAGCCGAATATTTTCTAGATTTTAGTTGCCTCGATAAATCCTAGTGGTGAAAATTGCATGTTCCCTTCCATGTACAAATTGTACTACAACTATCCCGATGCTATACACATTATGGGGAGGACGCAGTCGCCCTAAGTGTTTCGAAATAACAAAGGTCCCTGCAATGTTAGTTAGAGAATGACAGCCAAGTCAACTGTCAAACGTGTACCCCAAACCCCTAAAACTAGGAAGTATTTTGCTCTTGAATTAAAAGACATAAACTAATTAATGCAGTAAATATTTTATAAACTATTATAAATACGTTTATTCTTCAGTATTATTTTAACCTGAGTTACGGATAAATATTAAAAATGTACTGTATTTTCAAGCTTTAATCGTAAGCTTTTGTAATTTCTAAGTTCACCGGGAGCAAATCAAATGACCAGTCGACTATTCACATGTCTGTCTTATAACCCAGATTCTCATCCTTCTTGCAGATATCGGTAAAACACAACTCACTAAGTTGGATATAATATACATCGAATTATACCATTATTTTGGCGAAGCAGCACATACTACTAGATAAAAATAGTTTGTTTAATAACTGAATATATAATAACTGCTTTATTTTTGGAGTTTACATTAAATTTGTTTTATTTAAGGAGGTTATACTTCTTAACTAACACATATCTTCTTAAGAGACCATTACATTTAGGAGGGAACCAATTTCTAGGTTTATGTTTTATTACATATATTTGTTTCATTCATTGTAATTACATTTATATAAGAAGCGGAAATTATATAATATTAAACGGTGATAACAATGTATTCGATGTACCGTCTTCAAGTTCAATCAGGTCTATTCAACTACCAACTTTTATACTCTCCGTAATATTAACATAGTATGATTTGGTGTTCTTTGAATTCGAATCGTTCACAATTATTGGGGCGTCTCTAGAACAAAACAGTTCTTATTTTACTATTTGTCATCGTGTGTTACCTAGTGGCGAGAGCAGGTTACGTTACCTCCACGGCACAGTACTTATATGTAGAAGTTCAATATATATATATATATATATATATATATATATATATATATATATATATATATATATATATGCTTATGACATGCACCAGGCCTAACTATACACGTCGGAATATACTAAACGTTATTTATTTTCGATCATTGAATGCCTATTATTCAATCTACATAATAACATTGTTACTTTGATACTAGTGTGTATATTTGTGTATGATACAATGCATACGGAAATAAAGGGTGCATACATATCGAAAAGAATGACATAATTTTAGAAAACGACCCTAAATCCATAGTAGAATGGCGCCATAAATTGATGTTGACATGTAATGCTACTAATACTAAGTTCCTTCCCCAATGATATTCCAAGAATCATTTCAAACAACGGATAGTCATGACTAATAACACCCTACATGGGTACTATTTACAAAGCCACAATTCGCACATGCGAAGTAGTTTTCCCACATTAAGCTGGTGCATCTATTGCTAGTTCGTACTCATCATACACTGCTACATACTCACCAATATGCCTTAAGTGATTATATGTTTTTATTATTAAATTTTATCAAAATTAGCATACGAATTATTTGTTGGATCAGTATATATATATATATATATATATATATATATATATATATGTATATATATATATATATATATATATATATATATATATAGTAAGTTATAAAATAATCCTGATGAATACTAACGTGGATTAAACGCGGAATGTCCTGTCTGGCTTAATTGCCATATATATTTTATAACTTACTATCTAGCTCTACCTATGCGTTGAGCACTTTTGAAGTAAATACTTAGTTTACGCATAAATCTACACTTTCATTCATTAAGTTATGTGATTAAATGAAGGAGTCATATATACATATTATGTATATTTATATTATAAATATATTTTAATCATATTTTAAAAATAATATATATATATATATATATATATATATATATATATATATATATATATATATATATATATATATATAGACCGCTCTCCATATGGGGGTAGCAAATTGGTTAAAAGGGGAGATTATATATATATATATATATATACATATACATATATATATATACATATATATATATATATATATATATATATGAATAAAGGTGTGTCAATCCAGAGTGCAATTATTCGTCTAACATCTCCTCGACCACAAGTGCAAACATGTGCGTCTCTCTCAAAATACACACCGTAATCTTTAGTATCATTTATTCCATAATAAAAAGGAGTAGGCGTATTCTTTACAGTGTATATAAAACATGTGCTGCTCAAAATAAAATAATTTACAGTTTGTGCGAATGATCTGTTTAAGTTGTTAACAATATCACGTTCATTTTATATATCTGTCATTTTTGTGATTGCGCTTTTATATATTGGGGGACAGCGCAAATTTTGTTACGCGAAATATCGTAATCTTTAGATTCAAAGTTGCGTTTAAGTGTTATTTATCAATGAGTAATATTCGTATTGACTTCCGGTTCAACAAAGTAATATAGAATTCAACGTAGCGACAATTTACCCCCTGATGAGTCTTCTAACATCTTCGATACCGAAAGGCCATTAAATTCCGTTACTCTAAAATCAGATAATCTTTATTCCGGTTTGTTTCACTAGCAACTGCGGCGCATAACAGCCAGCAACTTATTTCCTCGTTGATTAGAATTTAACGAGCCGCGAATCTAAAACCAGAGGCGAAAACACTCGGCAGCCATTTTGCTGATTGGAATTTCAAGATATGATTCCTTTACTTATCTTGTCTTAATGGCTGACTTGTTGGAAAACAGAACCGTGATCTACGCTTTATTCACTACCGCCTGGGAAAAGTTATATAATTCCGAGAACCGATAAATCGATAAAACCTGGTCAACTTATTTAGAGATTGAGGACAGTTTAGTTGGTTGTTCATAAATTATTGCTAACCGTCAGGGTCCTGTCTACCAAATGAATCTACCTGAAGCTGTGGAATTGATAGTGTGCTAGTTTTACACTTCAGTGATTTAATTCCAAATCAAACTGTCAGAAAACATTTTCATTTTTCTCCATGCTATTAGGAAAATTATATATGAGAACTAGCAAATATATACACACGTTGTGTAATGAGAAATGCAATTTGGAGTTCGTATTTATAAAAAAATCTACTTCATGAAACTTCAGAAAATATCTTACAGTAAGCAGTTTTCACTTAAATTTAAATATATATATAGAATCTAGTGTAAGAGACACTTTTCTGTGGTGAAAAATATATAAATATGTATGTATTAAATATACTCATAGTAAAAACACAGAAGATAAAACATTTAAATTAACTTAGAGAAATTCACGACATTTTGTATGATAATAACAATATTATTTCAACAGGTAACATCCCTTAAACTACAATGTCTATAATTAGGTGCGAAATAATGTAAAATAGAATAGCTATAACGATATTTATTGTTCGTATATAGAGTCAAATAATACTGCTGTTTTCATCTTGAATGTTATTTTTATAATATTCCAGTCGATATAATCTCTTAACTTATTTAGGACTATTTTTTCAAGCTC
Organism: Euprymna scolopes; assembly: GCF_053919585.1. Taxonomy (NCBI): domain Eukaryota; kingdom Metazoa; phylum Mollusca; class Cephalopoda; order Sepiida; family Sepiolidae; genus Euprymna; species Euprymna scolopes. The sequence continues at coordinate 160,053,539 of NC_136484.1, read as the reverse complement.
CAAAATTATTCTGTACGGCTCGGTAATCCTTCTGTTGACTTTGTAATTACCTGTTCAGCAGAGGAACAATTCACTTGTAAAAGTTGCACTTAATGAACGTGAAATTACAAACACTCTAATTTGATAGGAAAGCATTGACGCATTACATAGAAACCAATAGGCAGATGAAAATGAGTTTTTTTTACATAGGCATCACCATTTATCAAGGTCAATAGTCCACTCGAGGATAAGGGTTAAAGACTATACAGTAAGAATTAGGCAATATAGTAATCATCAGTAATGGAAATTCGGTAAATTTGTTAACTTATCTGGAACGGCTCATAAAAAACTTGTTTACGTTAGACTTGAAGACAACCATAGTGTAGTCAACTGGAAAGCATAAAAAAGGAAGACAATTCCTTATGCGTGCAGTTCTAGGAAAGAAGCTTTGCTTATGGAATCTACGTTTAGGTTTAGGCACATATAAAGAGTGGGGGAAATTATTGATATTGTTTTCTGCTAGACGGGTGTTTCTTGTGAAAGTTTGGCGAGGGGGGCATCGATTCGAGCGCAGCCAAACACTTGCCATGAAAATAATGATAAAGCAGTGACAAACTCACAACATCTCTTCTGTGAGAAAGAGCTTGCAGGGAAGAGAAAAGGGCATTTCCTACGAGGCTAAGAAGTCTATTTTGAACTCTATCAAGGTAGGATAAGACCTTTCGAGCAGCTCCTGCCAAAATGTGGCAACATTATTCCATCCTTGGACGTACCTGGCTCTTATATTGATAGAGAAATGCATCAGCAGTGAGATGTATACTGACTCGATAGAAAGATCCCAACATTTTTGGCAATGGATTTACTGTATGTGTTCCATTTAAGATTCCGAGTAAAGGTCAAGCCCAGAAGCTTGTCAAAACATGAGGTCTCATATGATATGTCAAGATCAATTGCACTAAAAAGGTTTCCTCCGACGAGAGCCATTCATTTCAATCGATGCCAGATGGGGATCAGACCGTTGATGATGTAGAGATAAAAGCTTGGTTTTAGATGCATTAAAAGTAACCAGCCACTCCTTTCCCCATTGTATCACTTGCTCAACATCAGAGGAGAGAGAATCGGAGAGAACTTGGTCGTTTACGGTCTTACATGTGCTACAATGCATATTAGTGCCATCAGCAAAATTGTCTACGAATGATGTAAGGATGTGATTTGGAAGATCATTAATGTAGATCAGGAAGAGAGTTGGGCCACGGATGGACCCCTGAAAGACTCCAGCATTAATACGGTGTACTTCTGATTTCTGCCCATCAACCACTACTCTTATGAACCTATAAGAGAGATGATTTTATAATTGAGAAGACATTTCCAGCTATACCGTAGTTGGAAATCCTGTGAAGTAAACCTTTATGTCATACGCTATCAAAGGCCTTTGGTATGTCAAGAGCAATTGCCCTAGAAATGTAGCCTCCCTCGAGAGATTCGCTAATCCTATAAGATATAACTATACGCCCATCTGATGTAGATCTTGCAGAACGGAAACTATATTGTTTATTACTAAGGTTATTTTTGCTGAAATGGTTGATTACTTCTCTATTTAACACAGATGCCAGCAACTTACTCATTACGCACATGAGACTTATTGGCCTGCACTGAGAGGGAGATGAGCGATCACCTGAAATCTATAACACAGCCCATACTGATGAGATTTTCAAAGGTGATGGAAATGAGTTCACTTACATTAAGAATCAGTTGATGCTATTAAAATTGTTCTGGAGAGTTGTTAAAGTGATGTCATTTGATCTTAAATAATTATGTCCGTAGTTTGTAAGTCGAACCTAACCTAAACATTTAATACTACAAGAAGCTGTAGTTTTATTTTCTGTAGAAAGAACATTCAAGATGAGAATAGTCAATCGAAAAATATAAATAATACCAATAATTAAACCTTATCCAAAAGAAGATCGCCTCCACTTATACTGAAGAACACTTCGGTATAGTTCAACTTTGAACTATTTACAATTCAACAATATATATATATATATATATATATATATATATATATATATATATATATATATATATATATATATTGTCATTATGTATTTTCTATGTCTTCCGTAAAATGCCAATACGGATGTATGTGTATATGCGCTTTATTCCGATTCTGGATGTCTGTTTTTAAGAAAATAATGTGTTGTGTTTAGCTTTTTTTTCAATTTTCACATTTTCGTCAAGTATCCGTTCTCATCATTCTTCTATTGTCTTTGATTATTTATTGTAGCACGGAGGAAGGTAAGTACCTTCCACCCATCCATACATATAATGGTACGTTCTTATCTTTCGACATTAGACACCATAACAAAAGTGATGTGTAAACGTTATATTGCACCATGCATGAAATACCTCTGTAGTTATTCTTAATTAATATGTAAGCAAATGTAATTATTTTTAAATATAAGAAACACATAAATCTACTAGATTAACTCTGAATATCAAAGATTCATAATAAGGACTAGACCAAATATGCAATCATAAATAATTCTAACAAAAATCATATTTAATAAAAATTGTGTTAAAAATGTCCATGCACTAAAAACTCCGACGATGGATACGTATTTAGGTATCTCCACACGTATAGAGTTTTAATCAGAATCTCGAATTTTACGGTATAAACCCACTTTTCCTAACGCAGCTAACTCTAAATCGAACCAAAAATGCAGTGTTTGCTTTAGTGGGGACAGAAAAGACTAGATGCAGCGTTAAAAAAGAAACTATACGTTGCCATCCGAACACATTGCGAAAATATTGTAATTTGATGAATTGTTATCGCGTTGAAAGAAAGTTTTTCCCTTTTCGGTATACGTTATTTAACAAGTTGAATAATCGCTCATACGCACAGAAATATTCACACACACACACACACAGACACACACACACACACACACATATATATATATATATATATATATATATATGTATATATATATATATATATATATATATATATATATATATATATATATACAAAAGTGAAAGTGTCGGTCTGCGTGTCTGTGTCTGTGTACATTTCCCTACGCAATATCAAGCCTACAGACTCGAAATTTGATACACACGGTACGTAGATTGTGAAAGTCGATGTGATCGATTTTCAGGCAGAAATTTTGCGATTAATTAAGTTGAGCGATTTGACCTTTGAGAATTCTACCAAACTCCTCCTACAATTTCTGGACTAAACACTTGAAATTTTAAATATAGATTCCCAGGACATGGATCTAACTTAATAACTTGATTTGTGCCCTAAACAATAAATTTAAAGGGGTAATAATAGGAGTCAAAGTTTAAGAAATTGACCGCTTTTTGTTTTCTTTTTGTTTTTGCTCAGCATACACCTCAAAACAACGCCGGGCTCCCATGCTAGTATATATATATATATATATATATATATATATATATATATATATATATATATATATATATATATATATATATATATATATAAATAAATGTGTGTGAACGTGCCTGTGTGTGTGTGTCTGTGTACATTTTCAATCGCAATAACTCTGTCCATTTTCAGTCTACGGACTCGAAATTTAACATACAGCCTACTGAGATTTTAGAAAATCTTTGTAATCCGTTTTGGACCAGTTAAGGGTCAAAGTTCAACAATTTGACATTTAAGAACTCTATCAAACTCCTCCGACAATTTTGGGTCTAAACACTTGAAATCTTAGATATTGGTTTCTTGGAAATGGATCTAACGTAATAACTTGATTTGAGCCCAAAACAATAAATGGTAAAGGGGTATAATAGGGGTCAAATTTAAAAAAGAATTGACCGCATTTTTTTTCTCAACATACACCTCCAAACACCCGGGCAACGCCGGGCTGAAATGCTAGTATATATATATATATATATATATATATATATATATATATATATATATATATAGAGAGAGAGAGAGAGAGAGAGAGAGAGATGAACTTAAATATAATTGATGATACAGACACCAAACCCATGTAATTCTTGTGATAATCGGAATCTATCTCTGCGCATTGACTTTTTATTCAACCGTCAATATATTTATTTGCAAATGACTTTTTACGTGTACGATTTTCCGAAATTAAACATCGTTTTCAGCATCTTCAATTGCGTAAGATATGCTCCATAGTTATTTTTGATATGAAAAACGATCTCATGCCGTCTTCAGTTTGCCGTGAAACCGAGAATATAGAGAATGGAAATCTAGAAATTAGCAAACATATTTTACACAATTCCATGCGATTCATCCATAGAAACATAATAGTTTAGAACAGGTTATTTCGACCAAGACAGATATTAAAGTTTACGTTTTTCTTATCTTTTTGTATCAATAAAATGATTTTCCACCTTGTTCATCTCCTCCTCAGATTGGCGGAATATCTGTATACCCTATGTAAGAGACATCGAGAGACGAGTTAAAATATCACATACGCAGAGAACATTTACCTGTTTAAAAAAATCAATATCTTTGAATTATTTTCTATTTAATATTATTTGCTTGGTTCATTGCACACTGATTTTTACGAAGCTGTTATTTTCCGTATTTAAAGAAAAAAGAAAACAGTTCTCTTCTTTTCCTATGTTTGCCACTAAAAGCTATCTGAAAAAAAATAATGTAATAAAACAAATTTTAAAGTACAATTATTAAAATGGAACCAAAAGTAAATAAACAGCCAGTAGGTTAACAGAATTATCATACATTTACTAACACAGAAAGCATTTGAGAGTAGCAAGATTATACTTTGTTTGCGTTTATATTATATTATTTGTTTTTTTTTTGGGGGGGGGTCTTATATCCAATATGTTTTCAATCATCTGTTGAAAAATATATTGATAAAATCAGCAATATGGCTCCAATCCTAAAAGATGGAATAACATGGAATCTTATAAGGAATATAGACGCTATATCTAATCTCACAATCGGTCGGTGTCGTGCGCAACTCGGAGATAACTGAAGATCGTAAAATGTTGACAAATTTAGAAAGTCACAGAATATAATTTCATATAATTAACGTTTTGCATTTTTTGCGAATTCCATGAATACGCTTATTATATGAAAATATTACGATAAGTGACTAAACCATATTGGGAAACTGTAGCGCTCTATCCCAACACAAAAGGATAGCATTAATGTTACTTTAAAATAACTTGAGACACAGTAATTTCCCGTCAGGACTAGATCATGCTTCATGATTAAAACGAAACACATTAATATTATATTAAGTAGTACCACAATTGCAAATATATTTGATAAATATACGGTATATACATTTTAGAGTTTACATGGGAACATCGTTTCTGCTAATAAGCATAGGTATAAATTGTTATATATCTGGGGATACCGAATTCACGTCTGGTTATCATATTCTGGTTTAATAAAAGACTAGCGAGCCGCTAGGTATTGCCCGGTCGTAAAATTCGCTTAAATATGATATTTTAATTCATGCATATTTCGTATTTATTATTATATTATATTGGACTCATTATAATAATCATGATTTCAAAAGTTTTTAAAAATTACTCGTGCGCTACCACTAATATTGAAACCAAAAAGGTTCAGTTTACGATTTAGCTTTTCCTTAGACGTTTATGCCAGAGATGCTTGCTACAAGGTAAAAAATTTAAACAGGAACCAATAGCATAAAAGTTACGCATGCAGAATCGTCATGCCGTCGTTTGACTTTCACTTAGAAAATTCCATTTTGTTAAATTTTCAAACATTTGCATTGAGTTTCGCTTGCTAAAACACAAATATAAAGTATTTCAGGGGTGCAAATACCCTATATATTGAGTTTCATTTCTGTAGACCAAGAACTGACGGAGACATTGCGCAGGCAATTTTTTTTAAACAAGTACTTATATACGCATACAAAAATATGTATAGAAATATGTGTGCCTTAACTATAACCTTTTTACGCAAATATAACGAAAGTATAAATCATGTAGAATATCTGAATGGATATAATTTCACGTAATAGTAAACTAAAAATAATCATCTCATTTAAACAGCAAAAGACCTTATAGGCATTTTATTAAAATAAATGTTTAAAATAGTATGAAAATTAGCTAGGTCTTTTGCATATGAATACCAATCCACGACCCATATATAACAAAGTTGTAACTTCCTTTTATATAAATAGAGAAAAGGGGTTTCAATATTAATATAAACCCACAAAATAACCCAAAGAGTATATATATATATATATATATATATATATATATATATATATATATATATATATATTAATTATCTAACTTGTTTTTTATTTTATAATACACCTTGATATGGGTTATATTATGTAGATTCCGTTGTAAGGAAATATTTCCTAACTGTGTGTATCTATTTTGGAACAGCAGTTAGGATTTACCAGCATATGAATTTTTAATAGAAATATTTAATTAGATTTAAGAAATTAAACAAAATCTAAGAAATATATATTTAAAAAACTGAAAATTAAATGAATATAGTCGTATATCATGCGTAAATAATATAATAACGTTACACATAAATCCTATTTGTTAAATCGATTGCTTTGGATATTTGTTCTGAGAAAACATCACCTGCTAGTTATACTGAGTCAAGATTGACGACATGAAGTGAACCGAATGCGTTTCAAGTTCCAAGGAAGATGGTTGAGCAGAAACACTTTAGGCAAACTCACAGCTGAGTTAATATCAAGGCTCTTAGAGAAGACCAAACAAAAATGATATTATAATGATTATAATCTCTTGCAATCACGAACTGAAATTATTAAACCAAGCGATGATGCATCTGAAAATATGGACTGTATTAATAGAGTGTTTAGGAATCAGAGGTGTAACTCACAAAAACTATTAGTGGGAAATAACAACTATAAAGGTTGATGACGTTTAAAGACGCATACACGGTTAAAAGATACACGTAAACTAGAAAAATAATTAGTTTTTCTAATATATAAACTATGTATATGTTTTCTACAATTTTCAGCTATGTAATATCTTCTCATATGAATTGATCTAATATTATACTTTCCATAAAAGAAATTATATTTCATGTGTGGTTGATATTCCATGTGTGGTTTCGCGTTGCGAAAAAGCATATCGCCAATCACATTTCACACACGCACACAGATATATATATATATATATATATATATATATATATATATATATATGACTTGGGTGCTATAAGCTAGATTCGAACGTAAAACATACAAATCTCCGTCCCTATTTATTAGCCTCTCTTACCCACGGCCATACGCATGTATATATACGGAATGAAGCACAAGTAACGGCCAGTTTTAAGGAAAACAAAACTCTGCAAATATTTCGACAAACATGTTACCATGTACATACAAATATTTACTAAACTACGCTATTATAGAATATTTAGATGCACACAATTATGCTGAAAATGATGGCTATTTTACGAGCATAAATTTGCAGCCACTTTCTACAGTTAGCCTCCCCTTTCACTCTCATCATTTCCCGTGACTCGCCTCGTATATATATATATATATATATATTTATATATATATATGTGTGTGTGTGTATGTGTGTGTATATATAGATATATATGCACACACACATATATATACATATTATACGTATACACACACGTATATATTACATTTCTTTCTCCTAGTGCAACAGGGTGGGTTAGAAGTATTACGATTAGCATGTTGGTTCGGATTATATTTGTGGAGTGGACCATTGCTATTGACAGCAGCAGATCTTGTTATTTTAACTGGTTTCTTGCGAGTCATATTGTGTGTGATTACAGATTTAAGACGGCATACAGGTGGAGCATAATGGTTATATTGTATCTTTTCATTATATCCTGAATTTCTTAATTCATTTTTGAAGAAAGTAGCATTTTGTATTAAAGGTTTTTTTATCGGCTGAGAGCGTAGAAATTCTTCTGGAGACGGATGGTACTATCGATTTTATAATGTAATTGGGGTGGTTAGAAGATTTATGGACGTATAAAGCGTAAGGTTTGGTTTATGATAGGGGCTGTAAGTTTCAGTATTAAGATTAAGTGTAATGTCTAGAAAATCTGTTTTTTTATTTGTTGCAATAATTACAGAAAGGCCAAAATTCTTTAAAAAGTTATGTATTTTTTTAATTTATTATTGTACTCACTTGGTCTGGCTGTTGTTGTAAATAAAGTAGCGTCTCTATAATGGTCCCCGTGTATATGTTTAACGTGGTGTTTAAGTTCTTTCAGTAAGAAGAGTCCCACTAAATCTGTAACTTATTTATATATATATATGATGGTAGTAGAGTTTAGTTTTCTTTTAGTACATTCAGCGAAAAAATATGTGTCTACCATAAAAGTGCTCTAGGAGTAAACAGAGTTGGTATGTTTTATTTATACAAACATTGATGGCTACATATGTGTATACATGTTTCTGTTATTGGGGAGATTACGTCTTCAGGCCAAGAATTTCCCTCGAAAACTTAAACTCAAGATACCAAAACATTTTCTGAAATCATTTACCGAATAAGAATTTTGTCATAGAAAAGAGGTAGGGTTGGTCTGGTGAGGATAAGCAAGGTCTCTGAACAATTCATTTATCTCAGGCTTTTATTTATTCTCATCTTAACTTCGGTAGGAAAAATTCTTTTAATAACCTTAAAAAAAGTATCTACTCTCCGGTGTAGTATTTTAAATTATTTGAGAAGTCAGACACTATGTCGCCTATAACCAGCGGTCAAACTTTAAGTGGTTAGCAATTCCAAACGGCTACTCAGTATGGACAAAACGATATTTCCGATTTTCACGCACGCATATTTCGGAAGTATACATGCACACAAATACACAGGAGTGGAGGCAAACCTTTTGTATATTTCCTTACACATACACACAGAAATATAAAATATAAAAATGTAAAAAAGAAATGATATAAAATGCAACAATACATTATATGCATACATAAACATATAGACTCGCATAATCTGCGTACGTATATACATAAAAGTACACACATACATTTATATCTACGCATAAACATCCATATAATATACTCTAAACGTAAATACATATTCATACAATATACATATATATTTATACACGTACTTACACCCACACAAATATATATACATATATAACAATATACATACACGCATAACATACATGTATACATAAGCATATATACATATACATATACCTATGTAGCATATTTACTCACACATGCATCCATATACACGGAGGAAACTATTTGGTCACAAAACATAAATAAATCCATGATTTATTTATTTAGATAATTAAGTCATGTAGCATGAAATTTCCACTAAGTTATTACATATATAGCGGAAAAACACATACCCTCTCACATTTCACGTTTCATGTACGCGGTAACCACTACATACACTCCCAATGCATGAAAGGTAAATATAAATCTACATATAAACACATGCCCACATATAGACATACATATAATACCGATACATACTAATGCACACGTAGGCATACATACATCTACAGTATATATATATATATATATATATATATATATACATATATATATACATACATATATATACATATATACATAAACATACACATACATATATATACATGTATACACATACACACATTCACATACCATCAAACACATATCTATATATACCCACCAATATTCACACACACACACACACCACACATATATATATATATATATATATATATATATAGAAAACATATAAATAATTATCGTCGACATACCTGCAGACCAAACTGTTATCAATCAATAGTTAGTATCAAATACATTAGCGTATTTCCAACATTATTACCCACTACGTAAGCTTGCTAGTAAATATTTACTCTAAAACAAAGAAATACGAAAAGATATATCAAAAAAGTATATACCGCTGCGATTATACAAATTCTAATAAACTATCAATTAGATTTTTTTAAATATCTGAAAACAAACCTAAAAGCTATAGATCATAATCCTATTTTCCTTTCGATATATATATATATATATATATATGCATATATATATATATATATATATGTATGTATATATATGAATGGAAATATATAAAAAAAAGAAATACGAAAAGTATAAAAGCTTATAACTTTTCTTTATTCGTTTTCAATTGGTGACGTGCAGGAATACAAAATAATATTATGAAAAAAAATTTAAAAACTTTTTTTACAAATAAATATTTTCGACCGATCCTTCAGCCTTCATCATCATAAGCATGCACGGGGAAAAGGGGAATGGAAAAGGAAGGAAGAGGAAGATGAGAAGGAGGTATAGCCAATGAGAAAGTGCCGCGTCAATTTTAAATATATGCGCATATAAGTACGCATATACACACATGCACACAGTACATATACACATATACACGAAAAATTAAAAATTAAACAGTAAATAAAAATGAGAAACGCGCCTTTAACTGTCCAATCTTTTGAATTCTAACAATGCACTTGAACTTCTGCATGTCAGTACAGTCGGTGAAGCAGGGACCCGGAAGGGAATTCCAAAGTCTAGCTGTTCTGGGAAAGAAATTACTGGAGTAGAAGGCTCTCTTGCATCAAGCGATCTCTACTGTGAAGAGGTGGGATTTAGCTGCTAGTCGGGTTTGTTGGATATTTACGTTGAGGGGGGCACAAGTGTCTGCAGTTCGTCAGAGCATTCACCGTTAAAGTACTTGTAGAACAGGCAGAGGGATGCAACATTTCGTCGATGTGACAGAGGCTGAAGCTTAGCTGACAGTTCAGGACCTATCAAATTGGCGACTCTCTTTTGAACCTTGTCTAAGAGCAGGAGACTAGTGGCAGATGCACCAGCCCAAATATGACTACAATACTCCATACATGGGCTAACGGTGACCTTATAGAGGTATAGGATACTTTCAGACGTTAATAGCTTTTTAGCACTGTAGAGAGAACCCCCTTTCTCCGCAGCGGTTCTGCCAATGTTCTCAATGTAATTGTTCCAAATCATGTTTCCTGTGAACGTTAGGCTGAGGTGTTTAAAATATGTACTTTCAGATAAAGAGTTTTTTGTCATTGATATTGGCGACAGGGAAAATTTCTTGTAATTATTGAAGGAAACCAGTTTAGTCTTGGCAGCATTGAATGTGACCATCCATTTTTGTCTCTATTACACTATGGATCGGAGGTCTTCCTCTAGTGTTTCTGCCATATCTTTAGATATGTGTTCATTTGTGTTCCTGTCGTGTCTGTTATAGAGCGTGGTGTCGTCAGTATACATACTCATCTCACTGACAATATTGTTAGTCGGGTCATTTATGAATATTTGGAATAACACGGGTCCAATGATAGACTCCTAAGGCACTCCCGCACCTTCCTTATTTATCAAATCAATAAGGTTAGTATTGTTTACCTGTGATAGTCTTTTATCAAATTCTTATTATAGTTTTGATTGTCTACTTTAGAGAAATACCCTTTTCATTTGCAAAGTCCCATACCAATGCCGCTGATGATGGTATTGAAATCATTATACAATGCCGTACAACTGTTCTTTTCTGCAATTGTGAACAGTGGGCTAAAAATGGACAAAATGATTTTGGGGATGTCAAATAAATAAATAAAATAAATAAATATGCATATACATAAACTATGATACATTTATATGTAAGTATATATATATATATATATATATATATATATATATATATAAACTAACATAAAAAACCTAACCTAGATTTAAAACAGATCAAGACACTCGATATCAAGGCTAAATAGAACATACACAAATAATCTGGTCAACAAGATGTCAAATGGGGTTTTGCCTGTAAGTGCATGTTTATTGGCTGATATGAAAGGCGCGGTGGATACTAGAAAGCTGATTGGCTAACTAAAATCTCAATAGAAGGTGCATATATAAAAACGACAGACAACCGCAATATTAATTTAAGTTGAGTAAATGAAGCAGTTATAGGTACACACACACGCAAGCGCACCCACACACACACACACACATATATATATATATATATATATATATATATATATATATATATATATATATATATATTGTTACGTCCTTGGTACGGATTTAAATGCACAGCAGTTACTGTAACTCCAACACACGGACTTAAGATTAGTGCGTGCACCCGACTTAGAGAAGGGTAAGGGAATTTATCACCAGGGACGGCTACCACGTTGGTTCCCAATCCAGTCGATTGTAAGCAAATTTAATCGTCTAACGAATTTTCCAGAGTGTCTAATCCAAACATTTAGAAGGCAGCATGCAACGAGGGTGCACAAAAAGGCTGGAAGCGGAAATATAGTGTATGGTTATTGTATGAGTTTTATTTATCTTTATTTTATGTATGAAAACGAATAAATAAACAAAAAACAATCAAAAAATAACCAAGGATTGGAAGTGGCTAAAGAAGAGAGTTCATCGATGACAGAAAAGATAGAGCGGTCGCCATTACTTCCAGATTGAAAAAGGGGGAGGGGATTACTTCCGGGATGGAGTCAACAATCTGTTTAACAGTCCGTCCGCACGGTAAATTCCGATCGAGTATTTGCCAGATTGCAACAATACAAAAAGTATTTTTTCAGGGAGATAGAAGAGGGAAATTCAGTTCAAATCGAAGATTCTGCTTTCTATTTTCGGGTAATATGTTACCGCCTTGATCACGTTGTTTTTTTTCGTTTTTTTTTAAGTTTCATTGCCCTCTCCGCTCTTTTCATTTTCGGAGCCCAGTACAAGATAAGGAGAAACATTCCTCGCTCATCATGGTAAACTCAGATTAAATCGTACAACGTTCTTTTTCCTTTTTAACTTATCATTGGCTTAATCACCTCTAATTTCATGAACCAAGAAAACAAAAACATCGGTTTCTCACGCCGAAACACGAACTTCTGACTGATTCTCTATCTTTTTCTTACTTCTTTCTCCCGCTAGTGCTTGTGTTTCCTACGATCTGTGCTTGACCTCGCATGGATTCTAAAAATAACCTGCAGCGTCGTGGTCGCGGTTGTCTACTATGGACTTACGTCCATAGTTTGACTTGCGTCTCAGTTTTCTTTCCTCGGCCATCTCCGGACTTCCGGTAGTGACAATATATATATATATATATATATATATATATATATATATATATATATATATATATATATAACTAAAGTACTTCAGATATAATCGAAAATGAAACCAAGACTTCTTATGAATAAGTCTTAATAAAATCCTTTATAAAAAGATAGATTACTAAAGTACAATCTACTTAAATCGAAACCGAAACAAAGACTTATAAACAATTCTTGATAACATTATCTTTAAATATAAATTTTTGGAGTCCCATTAGCTATAACCGAACCCAAAACTTATTCTTGCCCAAATTAGTTATACTAAAAAATAATTGATACCGCAATCAAAATTATTAAAAAATTCTCTATTAAATTATTTATATAAAACTGAAATGAATTGATTGCCATCAAATATCATTGGAACCAGAACACCAACTTATGACGAATTAATAGAAAAACTAGATAACATTATAAAATTAATGTCTATATTAACTATTTAAAAAAGCAAAGTTGAAAACTTTATTTGAAAAAAAAGACAACATCGATGATGGGAAAATCTCCCAAAGAAAATAAATTAAAAAATGTTGAATATAGAGAAAAAAACGTAAGACGTAAAAAAATAGAAGTAAAAAGTAAACAAGAAGAAAAGAAATTTGATTGAAATTTAAGAAATATATAAAGAAATAACTAATAAAAAATGTTACTTAAATGAAATTGAAACAAGAAAATATGAAAGACAGAACCATCCGAAGAAGTAAGATAAAGAACATATGTAAAAACGTAGAAAGCAACATAAACAAATATATATATATATATATATATATATATATATATAAATAATATTAAAAGAGCTAAGGAATGAGTTTAAAAATAAATAATATTATATATACATATATGTATATATATATATATATATATATATATATATATATATATATATATATATATATGAAAAAAAATTACAGTAAAAAATAGAAATTAAACAAGCGAAAGTCGTAAGAGAGCGTTAATAAAGGAAAGAAAAATGACGGCGCAAAAAGGAAATAATTCTCGAAAAAAAATGAAATACGTATGAAATAAATGCTTGAGGAATTGAAAATACTCCGGGAAAATAATGAGACTTTTGGGAATCCTTCACTTTTCTCTTTTCTAAACTAAGGAACTAGTTTGAGATAAAACATTCTTTTGTTCAAGCTCTTGATATATTTCTTAAGACTCTTGTGGATTAGAGGTCTGATTCTAGATGACACACTCTCTTGAGTGTTTGAGATAACCATTTTAAAAATGAAGAAGTATAAGTTTGAGATGTGTTCTGTTTCGTTTCTTGAATTTGTAATGATTGTGAAGAAAATTAAGCATGGAGTCTTCCCGTTTCAGATGCATCGATAAATCAACATTAAAGTCTCTTTAAATAACTCGTTCTGGCTAATGCGCAGTTTATATTGAAGGAGGTGCGTTAAGACGTATCCAAGCATATTAGTTTGTAACGGAAAAATATATCCTACGCCGCGGTCCCAAATAATATTAATATACATAATAAGTAACGCTTAAGCAGAAATAATAAAATAAGCAATTGAACTTAACTGCAAGATTTTCTTAAATAATAATGCATGTATCAATATAATAATAATGTGTTAAGATGGAAATAGATTTATAGTAAAGAGATACCGCCTTGATATTTGATATTTTATTGCCCTCACATACTTGATATTATTCCTCTAGCGCAATATTTGTCTGGAAATTATATATATATATATATATATATATATATATATATAAATATATGTGTATGTATGTATATATATATATATATATATATATATATATATATATACTAAGCGGCCCCGTTACTCGGCGTTGCTCGAGAAGATGTAAAAGAATGTTTAGTAAAAGATATTATATATCCTTCTTAAATCGCTAAGTACTTAGGTATAGGCGTTACCGACTGGAAATATGGTACATGACCAGAAAACATTTGCCCCCCCCCAATTAAATTAAATTAATATGATATTCATATAAAAATGTAATTGTGAAAAACTGCTAAGAATATTAACACAGAATAATAAGAACTGCTAAATAATAAACTGCTAAAATATTAACGCAGACATAAATTTTATGTATTAAATAATTGTAAACGAAACAAAAGGCATGGTTTATTAATAATTTATTAATATGCGCATGGAATCTTTAACAAATAAATTATCGCTGGAATTGGTTTATCGAATAAACTGAAGGTTAAACCAATATATGCTTATATGGTGCAAAATAAAAACGTATAAATCCTTAAACGAAATCTATTCTTACTAGTAAAAATCTATAACAAAAAATGAGTGAAAAATAATATAATGTCCGAAGATGATTAGATTTATATATATATATATATATATATATATATATATATATATATATAATGAACTCATTTTTCCCGTGTGATTTTGACCTTAATAGGATTAAAAATCAAGATATTTCATGCAAATATAATATGCACAAACGGC
Source organism: Euprymna scolopes (assembly GCF_053919585.1). NCBI lineage: Eukaryota > Metazoa > Mollusca > Cephalopoda > Sepiida > Sepiolidae > Euprymna > Euprymna scolopes. The sequence goes on along the minus strand of NC_136484.1, from coordinate 160,038,023 downwards.
AAAACAATATCTGAAGTGTGTTATAGGCTTATTATGTCTCAAATTCGTCGATAATCTTAGATTTCTATACTTTTTCTGCTGAGAAGTCACGGCCAAAATCGGTTAAGATCAATGGAAGTGGTAAAATATTTTCTCTCTAATAAATTCCTCCTCCCCCTGCCACCACTTAACACCGTTTGGGGATCGTTCACAAGGAACAGTTGAGAAGAGAACACCGGTTTGGCTTCGTAGTTCTTTCATGTGAAGTTATTTAAAATCACTAAACTAAGCTGCAGTGCTCTTTGGCGTAGTGGTTAGCGTGCTGGACAATTCACATTATATTTTCACGTTCGCGCCGACCTACCGCAGTCGTTTTTTTTTCCTAAACAACTGGAATGGACTTTTCTTGGTGACCGAACTGTTAACGTTGCAGATGTTTGTTTTTTTTTTTCACACTTTATTTTCCTACTTTTACTCATGACTCCGGGTTTGATCCTTCCTACTTACCTACCATAACATTTTTTAAAACTCCCCCCCGTCCCGGAAACAAACACTCGGGCAACGCCGGGTACCACCGCTAGTATATATATATATATATTAGAGTTCATTCTTATCCAGTTTGGTAATTACCAACCAAAGTATGCACTCAGATGCAAAGCGATCTTCATTACATAACAATGTCTCTTTCTAGATGGTTTTGCAACGATCAATACACAACCAAATCCGATACTCCCTGTTATGCAAAATGCTCGATGACTCTTAAATGAAAACTGAAATTATCTTCCGTCAATATAGTAGAAACACACTAACACCTACAACTTCTATCAATTCGCATCTACTTAAAACTTGCCAAATATCTATTTACTTAATTACATATATACGGAATACGCCATGACTTACAATTTACCTCCAGTTATACTGTACTGAACGTACATCTTAACCCTCCTGTAATCTAAAATATACAGTGACTGGGCAGAATTCTTAGCTCAATTCATAATACCTACTCACACTATAACGTTAATCTGTATGTAAACTAACAAATACTTTTTTTAAAAATGGAAAAATCTAAACGGAAAAGTCTTCATCTACACTAACGCCTTTCTACCAAGTTGCTTCCACTACATGAGTTTTTTTTTTTTTTGCTCCTTAGTAACAATGATATAGCAATATCCCTTAATCACTTTGAGGAGTGTAACTATTCATTAGGTATATAACCTTTACAAAATAACCCTGTAACATTAACTAACGACGCGGGATCGCAGAAATTCCTGGATTAGGACCCAAACGCGGAGCAAACCCTTTCATGGCTGATGAACCCAGTAGATATTCTCAGATCACCCGTCTAGGAGAAGGAAAACTCTGAAACTAAGCCTAAGTCGAGAGAGGCCTCTCCAGCCTTGGATGGCGATCTTCCTAGAGCTGGTGACTCAAACAAATTACCGGTCTGCAAACCTAAACTGCTTAAGGAGTAGATAGGCTCTGTCTATCACCCGGCTTCCATACTCCTTTGCCTATGAGTCAGGCGCAGAGACACTATCAGAGTGATTTGACAAAACACATAGTTGTAGATCTTGTTTCTTGTCTAGGGTAATGAACGCCGTTTTCCCCACTCCCGATACATCCCACCTCTCAAAACTGGACACTTGGGAGTGCTTGAGTACCACACATGCCTGTGTAATTAAATTGGGTTGACCTTCTTCTGCTGGGTTAAGGGTACCGGATTGACAGTTCCTGGCTGCTGTTTCCGACTGGTAGTACAGGAGTACTAAGTCTTTAGTAGCGCTTAGATCGGATGCTCCATCAACAGTTGTATAATATTCGGATGTTTGAAGTGGCATGTCGCGCATGGAAAGGGACCCTGTCACATTTGGGCTGGTGCATCTGCTGATAGTCTCACACGTTTAGACAAGGTTTAAAAGACAGTCGCCAATCTGATAAGCCCTGAACTGGCATCTAAGCTTCAGCCTCCGTCCCATCGACGAAACTTTGCATCCCTCTGCCTGTTTTACAAGTATTTTAATGATGAATGCTCTGGTGACATGCAGACACTTGTGCCACCACGACGTAAACACCCTCGATAAACTCGACAGCTAAATCCTACCCCCACACAGTAGAGATCCCTAGATGTAAAAGATCTTTCTAATCCAGTAGTTTCTTCCCCAGAACTGCTAGACTGGAATTCCATTCCAGGTTTCTGCTTCCCCAGCTGTACTGACATGCATAAGTGCAAGTGTAACATGAACCAACACCTTCCTGCGCAAATCCCAACATAGTGCCCCAGTATTTGTTGCCCCTGATAGTAGCCCCCTACACCAAAGTTGCAATGTGCCTTGTTTGGGGTGAAAATGTAATAATATATATATATATATATATATATATATATATATATATATATATATATATATATATATATACTATATATTGTTGGTGAGGTTGCTCTGAAGGCGTGTGTATGGCAACTAAATCTAATATAGTTATCTTAAAATGTCCCGTTACTATATGTATACGGTACTATACGTAAATACCTTCGCCAAAAAACTAAAAAAAACACAAACATTGACGTAGAATTTAACGTAAATTACGGTATTAAAATACGACATCGGTCGTTTTTGTTTGCGTTTTCATTGTAACCGAAGATAATATTGTAAATCAAATAAGTCAATAAATTAATAATTATTTTAAAGAAAATAGGCACACGTTTTGGTTCGTTTTGTGTAGAGAGCCGAAATCCAAATAAGTAAATAAAGAACTATGTTAAAGTAGGCATCGATCCGTTTTTGTTTGTGTTTGCACGGTAACTTAAGACACTGAAATTGATTCAAAGGTTAAAGAAAATGATCGAAAAAGAGAATTACTTAAACTTACTTAAAAAGTAGATATCGACCGGCCTGTGTTCATGTTTGTACGCAGACTAAAATAAGGTAAAGTAATATGTATGTTAAAATGCTCATCGACTCTTTGTTGTTTGAGAATTATGGTGTTAGGCAGAAAATCGAAATGCAATTAACTTTTGGAAGAAAGGGTAGAAACTTATATGGATGGATTTGGCTCGGGAAATGATTTGCTTTGAATGTTTTTGTCCATATCGTAACAATGACACGAAATTGTATGGGCTAGTTGTTAATCGATAAAGATGATAGAAAAATGTTTTATGATTATTATTGTAGTGGTAGTAGTGAATATGTTGATTAAGAGTATGTTGGATATAAAGTAACTGTGGCGCGATTATCGGTATGCCAGGTTTTAATAAAGTGAATACGCTATGTAAACGTTCAGAAATAATGGAAGATGAGGAAATGGAAGGATTAACAGAATATGGCAATTCCTTCGTAAAGTAAGGGTTGTAAAAAAGACCGATCATTATTTTCGTCAAGATTAAGTTGTGATGAAAAGAAGAGAACACGGAGGGAAAAAATAAGTAATACCGATAGTTGTAGCAACGAGATATTTGCCCCGGCGTATGGTCGGAATGTGAGAGCAAAAAGAAAATAGTGAGTTATTAGTGATATATCACTTCTGTGTTCATTTTGTGGGATAGTTATTCTGTTCGGAACAAATATAGACAAATATGTTGTGGATCAAAGCGAATGATAATCACAAAAAACATGCTCCATATATAACCAGCTAGTGTGAGATCATTTAATGTATATATAGCGCCTGCGTTTGTAATCCTATAATGGTGTTATGCTATTGTATATTGGCAACATTGTTATCATGTGAATATAGCAATATATCGGACGCAAACCGTTCCACAACCACAGGTATATTTATACAACATTAATATGTATTAGTTTATTGGTTTTATAAATATATATATATATATATATATATATATATATATATGTATGTATACTAGACTACCCTTGACTCGTTGAGTCAGTATGTTATATTAGTTATGGAATTAATGTATGAGCGTGACACTTGTGACGTAAAGAAAATAGATTTGTGATATAACAGAAACATTTCTATGCAAGTATATGCAAAATGGAAAAAAATTCTAGATAGATTTCTATGAGGCGTTATGTTTATAATCGTGTTTTTTTTTAATAACTTACAACCATTGAATTATAAGTGGTTTCCATACTTATAGGTATATCTGCACTATTCAAACTTTGATATATCGTTTAATTTAAACGCGAAAAAAAAAACAATTGGGACACTGTAAAAGTTGGTAAATGCTCTTATGGTTGTCAAATGTTAAAGTAGAGTTATTTCTAAGAAAATTTCGTAAAAATAACTTCAAAGTAATACGGAAATGATCGATGTAAAAAATGGAGAAAGTATTAACAAAAGTAGCGATTTGTGTTTATTTGTTTACGCTGTTATGGGTTTATGTTTATGTACCCATGCGCAACCGGAAGTCGTAAAACGGATGTTGGGTTACAGCACTCGTAATAAGGTCATTTGAGTTATATATATATATATATATATATATATATATATATATATATATATATATATATATATATATAATTCTAATTAAAAATTAAATAAAATATAAAACATTTCGTGCGGGGCATGGAAATGGTTACACAAATTGTTTTTGTAAACTAAACTGTACAAAGAAGGGTATAAGAATTTGATTTGAAATTTATCAATTTTGAAAGAGCACCTGAAATAAACTTTACAGGGACAGGTATAAAAAATATTTAAATTAAATCAAGCAATTAATTTTGTATTATTTAATGTCATGTAACAGCAATATATATATATATATATATATATATATATATATATATATATAAATATATATACACACATATATATGTATATATAAATATATATGTATATGTATATATGTATATATATATAGATATATGTATATATATATGTATATATATATAATTAAATGGAGTGATAATAATTCAAGATTCAATTTATTTTTTTCCTTTATAGAGGTCATTAAAGTGCTCAAAAAACAAAGCGCAATAAAATTGCTGACTGGACTAGCATAATTTCTCTTCCTACTAAACTGTGTGCCTTTGAGACACCCGAATTGTGCAAATCGGGCATTTTAGCACATTTACTCACACAAGTATCATAGCAAGCCCTACTCACCTCAACGGTTTACTACATTTGGATACAGATGATATTGCACAAAGGCAGCATGCATACCGCCGTTTCGTACGTCATATGTCAAATTAAAATAGGCAAAAAAATATAGATGCTAAAAGTCATTGTAAGAGGTTTATAGCCACATCAACAAGAAGGCAGACTAAAATAACCAGGTAACGCATATAATCGCAAGAGATAGCAACTCGTGATTCCTGAAAATTGTCTAATATTGAATAGAATAAAGGCCAATCAGAAATTCCGTCCTGTTTTACAACTAGAAGGTCCCATGCACAGCAACAGAGAAGGTAGAAGTTCTTCCCTGCGATTCGACTCCAATTGAATTTAGAACAAACAAAAAATTCCCTCCTAAATTTTCTTCTGTGAACTGTAACCACACTTGATGATGTGGAAATCTCCCATTCTCACGTCCGCCATAATAGTTGACATATTGTTTCTGTGATGCTAGTGTACAATAATTATGATTAAAAGCTCCACCCTCTCGATTATCGCCTTATCAGTTTCCTTTTATCTTTCTCTAAAATGTTTGAGACCTTTATTAATCATACTCTACTTCATAACATCATAAAAGCTACTCTTTTCTTTTGAAAAACAGTATATATTTTTGGCAATGCCGTTCTACTTTAGATTGTCTAACGGTCATATTTAGTTCCGGTTCTCTCCAAACTCTACAACAAATACCTTAATGAATCTTGTTTTTCTTGCCTGCTGGAAAACTGCTTCTGTGGTACTAGTTTTCAAGAATTCTGGCGAAAGAACCGACCCAGTGAATTATCGCCACATTACCCTCCTCCCATTTTTGGCCAAAATATTTGAGTCCATAATTAACCAAGCTCTAGTCCATCACTTTACAGATGCTAATGACACCACGCTCTATAAAAGACACGACAGGGATACAAATGGACACATATCAAAAGAAATGGCAGAAAAACTAGAGGATGACCTCACATCTGTAGTGGAATGGGGACAAAAATGGATGGTCACATTCAACGCTGCCAAGACTAAACTTGTTTCATTGAATAATTACAAGAAACCTTCTTTACTACCAATAGCAAGGATCAAGATTCTTTATCTGAAAGCCTAACTTGAGAAACATGAGTCGGAACAATTACATTGAGATCATTGCCAAGACTGCTGCGAAGAAGGTTGGTTCCCTGTACCGTGCTAGAAAGCTACTAACGCGCGAAAGTATCCTGTACATCTATAAGCCTACCATTCTCCCATGTATGGTATATTGTTCGGGCTGGTATTTCTGCTACTAGTCTCTCGATTCTAGTCAAGATTCAACAGAGAGTCGCCAAATTGGTAGGTCCTGAACTGTCATATAAGCTTTAACCTCTGTCCCATCGACGAAATATAGCACCCCTCTGACTGTTCTACAAGTACTTTAACGGTGAATGCTCCAACGAACTGCAAGCACTCGTAGCCTATCGACGTAAATACCCCTGTAAAACCCGACAAGCAGCTTAATACTACCCCTTCTCAGTTGAAATCCCTAGATGTAAGAGAGTCTTCTACTCCAGCAGTTTCTACCCCATCACTGCTAGACTTTGGAATTCCGTTCCGGATTCCTGCTTTCCAAACTGTACTGACATGCAGAAGTGCAAGTATAACGTGAACCGGCATCTTGCTGCCCAACTCCCCACATAGTACCCCTGAAGCTTATGTCGCTGACAGTAGTCTCCTACATCAAAGTGGCAATGTGGCTTGTTTTGGGTGAAAATGAAATTAAAACAAATTACAAATTAATCCTTACCAACCACGGATATCCATGACAAATTGCACTCTACCTGAGAATCTTTGTTCAAATTTCTCGGCTTAATATTCAGAAGCAATATGAACTGGAACGAATAAATTGAGGCTATTGCGAAGACAGCTTCAATGAAAGTTGGTTCTCTCTATCCTACTAGATAATTTCTCACACCTGAGAGTACCTTTTACATCTACAAACACATCATTCGCTCACGCATGGAGTATTGTTGCCACATCTGCTCTGTTCGCTTTTTTGCTAGACTCTCCCTCTTGGATATAGTGTTATATATTCGTTATCATCGATGTTATCCTTGAGGGGTACCAAAGAGGTGTCTGCAATATAATAGATCCCGCTTTTTCAAGTAAGCTCCAACCACAGTCTGATTGTCGCAATGTTGCCTCCCTTTGACTGATTTACAAATAATTTAATGAAATGTGTCATTGGACTATTGCTCCTTCGACGTACGTACCGCTGACAAACTCGCTAAGCAACAAAATCACAACCGTTCACTGTTGATGTCCTTAAATGCCAGAAAGCTTTATACTCCAATAAATTCTTCACTCGAACAACTAGGCTTTGAAATTCTCTTCTTGCTACTTGAATCTCTTACTGTACTGATTTAAATCCTGTTACCTGACTCTCTGAATGTACCGATTTAAATCTAACTGAAACGCACGTCTCGTCCATCTACCGTAACATGGTTTCAAATTGTAACCCTTTACGTTCAAGTGGCGATGTGCCTTGTTTGGGGTGAACATAAGTAAAAAAAAAAATAAACAATATTAAAACATTTTTTAAAATCCTCCAAAATGTATGATCGGGACTGAAATAAATAATTAAAATGTATCTCACTTTAAAATAATTCCTCCCGCCTCGGCCGAAGACAGAACGGTTCAGAAGAGTATTAGAATAAATGCTACATGTGGCTCATAGCTAAGAATATATATTTCCGTGCATCAGAATGTCATACGTGTTTAACTCATCATTCTCGTCAATTTGTCACGAGTAAGTTAGAAATACTATAGTTAGATACATAATCTATCATTCATTTCTAATTAATCAGATAATACTTGTATATGCATTCGTTTCTCTGTTATTTTCCTAGTCAGACATATTTTCTTCTTGATTCACTTCGATGACATATATAGCATAGATCAGTGGAATGTTGACAACATGCTAATTGTTTGTGTTTCTGTGGAACAAAATGGATTTGAACTTTAGACAAAACCAGATTGTAAGCACTTGCAGTTATTTGCTTAGATATTGTCATCTCTTTAGAGATTACATTACGAAACCATGTACGTCGGGAGATCAGAAAGTCGCTAAATATTTGTTTCTTTGTGGTGGCGTCTTAGTGCAAACGGCATTAGGGGATTAATACTATATTTCTTGTAACCGGGTTCATGTAATCCACATAATAGATTGTAAGACAACCTTTTTATCTTACGCGTTTGAAATACCAATAACTGGATCAAACATATTCGATGTAAAACAGTTCTTAGGAAGAGGCGAACCGATTTTAAAACAAAAGTATGAGTTTTTTTTTTTTCGATTTATAATCTCATCTTGAAAATGGAAAACAGTGTTTGAAAAGTTTTATCGAGAGCAACAAGTTTTCACCTCTATGAGTGATGCTATCTGCCAATGAGCGTATAAATGCCTAGCTTGTATTATTCCTTAGGTTTGTATCTTAAATATAATTGTGAATCATTTAACAAATTCTTCTAGATCTTTGGTCGGTACTGATATGTGAGGACGTGCAATATAATAAGGACAATAGTATAGCCATTCTGTTGAATAAACAAAGGCGTATTCGTGTCCACATGCAAAGCAATAGTGCAGAAAAATATACATGATCGTTTAATAATCTGGGAGATACTGTGTCAATTAATCATGGAAATATATCTAAGTTTATAAGATTATGTATGAAATAAATTGCAATGGTGTAAATTGTCCCTTTCCTCATTCAGCAAATGCTTTTGTATCGATCTCACACACACACACGTAAACATACACACACATATATATATATATGCATATATATGGATATATATATATATATGTGTATATTATGTTGAGCACTTAAAGTTGAAATGAATATCAGTCACTTAAGCTCGTATACGCAGATCATGATATTATAACAAGTTTGATTACTGTGGAAGAATCTCTCGGCATTTAACAATAAATATTTAAATGTCAACGATATTTCCCGCAATTGAAGTGAGCCGTGTGGTTTGTTCCTTCCTTATCGAGTTGGAGACAGCTTCGGGGTCGTGTTCAAATTTACGGATTAGTTGTAATCGTGACACCCTGCACTGATTATTCCCGAAAAAATTAAATATTAGTGTCTGTAGGTATTTAAAAATATTTCAGTAATAATTATATATATATATATATATATATATATATATATATATACTAGTATTTCAGACTGACGTTGCCCGGGTGTTTGGATGTGTATGTTAAACAGAGAAATAAAAGTAGGAAGGCAGGCTCGAACCCGTACCGCAAAGGAGAAAAAGATAGGGGTAAAACCAAACGTGTATGCTGTTACGACCACCGCCAAACCGGAAGCGAATTTTTTTTTTAATTGGGGCTAGACAATCGAAAGGAGAGGATAACTTTAAAAAATATCGGCGAAAAAAGTGACCCCCCTCTTGTAGAAAAGTGCCTAGCTGAAAGGGAAAATATTTATGTTTTTAGCCAATTTTTCGATATTAGTCGTATGCAAGGTCGAACGTTAAAACGATACAAATCTTGTAAAATTCGCCGCCTCTTTTGAAAGTTTAAGGCAGACATGCAAACAGATATGCATACATACATTTATATATTGGTAACTAAAATTTTTTGACCCAAACTGATGATAACGCTTGCCCTATCTCTGAATACACTTTATGTAAAATTTCAAATATTTAGACCAGAAATTGTCTGAGTAATTTGGAAGAGACCGCAGAGGTCAATTTTTCTGAACTTTGACCATCATTATGACCGCGCAAAATTAATTGTTTGGGGCTCAAATGAAGTTATTAAGCTAGATCCATGTCGAACGAACCTATATATAAAATTTCAAGTACGTAGACCCAAAATTGTCCTAGGAACTTGGTAGATTTCTTAAAGGTCAAATCGTTGAACTTTGACCCCTTAATCGCCAAATTTCTGGCCAAAAACCGACCACATCTTTTTTCCCAAATATCATTACCCTGTATATCAAATTTCGAGCTTCTAGGTTTAAAATTGACAGTTATTGCGTAGGGAACTGTACACAGACATACAGACAGACACACACACACACACACACACACACACACACACACACGTTCACTTTTATATATATATATATATATATATATATATATATATATATATATATATATATACTAGAATTTCAGCCCGGCGTTGCCCGGTGTTTGGATGTGTATGGTGACCAAAAAGAAAAGTGGTAGTTGGAAGGCAGGCTCGAACCCCTACCGAAAAGGAGGAAAAGAACGGGGTAAAACCTTACGTTTATGCTGTTACGATCACCGACAAGCCGGAAGCGAAATTTTTTAAAGTTAAGGCTAGACAATCTAAAAAAGAGGATAACTTTAAAAAATATCGGCGAGAAAAGTGACCCCCCCCCATACCCACATATATATACACAGTGGTAACTAAAAATTATCGACCCAAACTGATGAAAACGCTTGCCCTATCTCTGAATACACTTTATGTAAAATTTCAAATATTTAGACCAGAAATTGTCTAAGTAACTTGGAAGACACCGCAGAGGTCAATTTTTGTTAACTTTTACCCCCATTATGACCCCTTAAAATGAATTGTTCTGGGCTCAAATCAAGTTATTAAGCTAGATCCATGTCGAAAGAACCTATATATAAAATTTCAAGTACGTAGACCCAAATTTGTCAGAATAGTTTGGTAGATTTCTCAAAGGTCAAATCGTTGAACTTTGACCCCTTAATCGACAAATTTCTGGCCAAAAACAAACCACATCTTTTTCCCCAAATATCAGTACACTGTATATCAAATTTCGAGCTTCTAGCCTTTAAATTGACAGTTATTGCGTAGGAAAATACACACACACACACACGCGTTTACTTGAATATATATATATACTAGCATTTCAGCCCGGCGTTGCCCGGCGTTGCCAGGCGTTGCCCGGTGTTTGGATGTGTATGGTGCGCAAAAAGAAAAATGGTAGTTGAAAGGCAGGCTCGAACCCCTATCATAAAGGAGGAAAAGAACGGGGTAAAACCTTACGTTTATGCTGTTACGATCACCGACAAGCCGGAAGCGACATTTTTTACAGTTAAGGCTAGAAAATCTAACAAAGAGAATAACTTTTTTAAAAAATCGGCGAAAAAGTTCCCCCCCCCGTAGAAAAGTGCCTAGTTGAAGGGGAAGATATTAATTCTTTTAGTCAATTTTTGTCGTATGAAAGTTCGGACTTTAAAACGATACTGATCTTGGTAAAATCGGTCGCCTGTATTGATAGTTTAAGGCAGACATGCAAACAGACATACCTACATACATATATCCAGTAGTAACTAAAAACTATCGACCCAAACTGATGAAAAAGCTTACCCTATCTCTGAATACACTTTATGTAAAATTTCAAATATCTATAGCAGAAATTGTATGAGTAATTTGGAAGAGACCACAGAGGTGAATTTTTGTTAACTTTTACCCCTACTATGACCTCTTAAAATTTACTGTTTTTGGCTCAAATCAAGTTATTAAGTTAGACCCATGTCCAAGGAACCTATATCTAAAATTTCAAGTGACTAGATCCAAAATTGTCGAAACAGTTTGGTAGAGTTCTCAAAGGTCAAATCGTTGAACTTTGACCCTTAATCGAAAAAATTCTGGCCCAAAACCGATCACATCGATTTTCCTAAATCGCAGTACCCTGTATATCAAATTTCGAGTCTGTAGACTTTAAATTGACAGAGTTATTGCGTATGGAAATGTACAGACACACAGACACTTTCAATTATATATATATATATATATATATATATATATATATATATATATATATATATATATATATATATAATTTCGTGAATCGAAAAATTATTTTAAGCTTCGATTACGCAACTGTATAAGAGATTCTGCTCCTTTATAACCTACCTCATTTTATTCAGGCACAAACTTAAAATTGTTCACCCGAAACGCGCAGATTGAATGAAATACCTTAAGAATATTTCCCGTTTTACCGTAAATTGGCGATCGTTTAGGGCGTGTAACCTTGCCATCGTTTGCTCCAGTGGTTTCTTAATTTAACTCCTACTTACGAGGATCCTTTTGAACATTTCCGTAAACGTTTCTTTTTATGCTGGTCCCTGTACAAACAGAATTTAATGATCTTTTTACGTATCTGACTGCTTTCATCTCTTAGAAAAAACGTGAAAACGACATATCGTGTCTGCCGTTTATAATGCCGCTTACATGAATTTAATTGGAAATGTTGATTATGCACCACTAATGTGCATGCGCAGACAGTTTAATTCTAAAATGGCGTATACGGGATTTACATTCACCTGAAAAATACTTGAACCTATAAACTGTTTACGAGAGAGTAACAAATATATTATTTTGTTTATGATTATTATTATTATGTTATTATTTTTAATAGCTATGAGATGTGGCACGGGTCATCAGCAGAGAATTTCAATAAGGCTAACCGTTGATCTTCCCAAGAGTAAGGGTGACACCACGTCTCTTCATATTTCGAGTACTCTATACCTATATATAGTCATCAGACCACCCTTTGAACATTGATATCCAACTGTCATTAGTGTTTACTGTAATGTTGTAGAATGTGCCACCTCAAAGTCTCAATCGTGTTTGTAGTCATGAAGTTAAGGTCAGATAGAGTGTTCTCTTTACGTTATCAACTATTTCATGGGTGTCATTCGCCGTAGACTCTATATTATTTGTGTGGGAGGTTAGTTGAGTAATAATTTTTCCATTTCACTTTTATTGATTCCGTGTAGTGTTCTATGTTTTAAATTTTTTTCTCTTGTAGTTTTTATATGGCTTATTAAATTTGTAGCTGATGGAGGTTAGTTTCTTTATTCGAAGGTTATCTTAAATGTTTAAGCCGTTTTTTTTTACAGTATGTCGTGTAGAATTGTTGCGTAGCGGGTACATATAAAAGACGATAAGACATTTAGATAGAATTCATTGTTATCATAATGTCTTATCATTTATCGACGATGATAATTCTAATTAGTGAATCTTATTCATAGACGGCTGATTTAGGGGAGAAGAGAGACCGGTAATACCGTTCTTTTAAACACATGCTGGATAAACACATTATTGACGAAGAAGGCTTCGGTTAACACTATTGACGATGGTTGTAGGGACAGAGAGCTAACACGTTTGAGGAAGGGAACTTAGTTACACATCGGAATGGTGATTCATACAATGTTCTTTTACAAATACGATAGACAAAATAATATTACCTTTCAGGTTAAAAGATGACAAACGAAGACTTATGAACAGGATGATCGCTGTTCCATCCAGATAAGATGATAAGGTATTCTAATGCGTTTCTGATTTCTACATTGTCTTTCTTGCCTTTCACGATATGACTCCTGACTGATCTCTCTACTGGTCCCTCTGATCTGACTGACTGATCTCACGCCCTCTTTACTAAATATATATCAACGTATCTTTCTTTTTTGACGCCAGAAACGTGCTCAACCATGCGATTCCTCACATGGATTTACATATCATATGTCCAATACGGTTTTTGCACGGACCTAATTGTTGTGCTTTTATTTAGTCATTTCTAAACACATTAATTCACTAAATTCTTGCGATTGCATTATATAGTCACTTTTAACTTTTGAATACTGGGTTCAATTAAAAACTTTTCCTTAAAATAAATATTATTTTTAATCCTATTTTCGTGTCTTTAATTACTGCATCATGTGCTGCTCTAATATATAACAATATCAGTATTCTCATTGATTCCGATCAATTTTAACCTTTTACCAATGTCCGTCGGGACTGTTTAGAGTGCACCTTGCATTATTAGTATTATGCTGATTTCATCTCTGTTACATAGTCCTTTCAATTTCCTTGAAGTTTCCGTACATTTGTCGTCTCTTTGATCTTCACTATCTTATCTGCAGGTCTAGAACTGGATAGTCTATTTTCTTGCAAGTTATAACGTTTGTCTTATTGAGTTATTTTTTTTTATTTTGCTTGCACCTGCATGTCCTCAAAAATTATATATATATATATATATATATATATATAACCGTTCACATACACCTTTCACGATAAAGTTAGAACCGAGAATTAGATAAAATCGAGCAATTGCATCGACAACGGACAGCGTCTAATATATATATATATATATATATATATATATATATATATATATATATATATATATATATATATATAGAGAGAGAGAGAGAGAGAGAGAGAGAGACTTCTATGTAATATACTGAGTTCGTGTAATTCAGTAAATTTTCATATACCAATAGTTTTAAGCCAAAAATGGTTAACTTTAAAGAGTAAGCAAAATTATCACATTTCATAACTGAGCATTAATATACTGTGTATGCAGAATCAAGACTTCCAAAAAAGGTGTTTATGGCAACAAAAAGTGTAATTCAAATTTATATTACAATTGATTGAATGTCAAGTTCGACAAATTAAAGCATTATATCGTTTGAAAATTTTTTTAAAACCAGCATTCCTTCTGACTTTCTTTATCTTCAAAAATGCTCCATTGCCAAAGGTGTGTTTATTCATACATTCTGAAGAAATGATTGAATTTTTAAATTTTTAAAACGATATAATGCTTGAAACAATTGTAACATAAAATAAAATTACACTTTTTGTTGCCATCTATGTATGTAAGTCTTGATTTTGCATACACAGTATATATATATATATATATATATATATATATATATATATATATATATATATATAAATGTAATGTTATGGCCCTTTAGGCTGTGATCATAGCGTAGTATCTGTAAACTCTGGCAAGCGAGGTCTATGGTCAAAACAGTATTATTATTTTTATTTTCTTCTTGTTAATTGATTTGAGCGACAGATGGTCGCTAGATCAGTTATTATAATTAGAAGCATAAACAATTAAATTGCGATAGAAATGATTGACGTGTGAATCGCAAAAAGAATGCGGAAAAGAATTAGGTGACGTAAGAGAACACGTGATCTAATTAGTTTTGGAGAGATTCAGAGAGTTGAGGATTGACCATCAGAGCGGACAGGCGTCTAGACAGGGGTGGACAGACAGCTAAGGAGCGAGCTGTATGAACAGAAAATGTAGACTAACAGCAGATCCTGTGAAAAGCAATTGAGACAACTATAATAAATTTATATTACAAAAATATAAATAGTTGTTTTAATGGTTTCACAAATAAGAAGAGTTGCCTCACTTATATGCTGCTGATCGCTCCATGGTTGTCACGGAGCAACGGGATGATACAGAAGAACTCTTCAAAAAAAAAGTATCAAGCATATATTATTTTTCTTACATATGAACTGTAAAAATATCCCATGTGATAAGTCTCATACAACGTGATTCAGTTTACACGTCAATATCATGTCCTCCTAGTTAGACAACATACATACGATTTATACATTTATTCTCTGTCTGTAAAAAGAACAATATCTTACATCCACTAGATAACACATGACACGTTTTAATATATCATCTCCTTCAATATAAACCATTATACAGCATATATATATATATATATACTGTGTATGCAAAATCAAGACTTCCTTATATATAATATTAATATTATTATATTATTATTAATGTATACATACTACGTAAGATAGATCAATAAATATAAAGAAATAATGGAAATGAGCGCTCTTTATATTTCTGCTTGAAATAATTATACTAGGTTCAAAGAAATCTCGCATATAGGAGTAAGGTTAATGAATATCAATATACGAATGTTAAAATGTGCTATTGACATATTATTCACTACTATTAGGATAATAGGGAAACCGTTTCACCTATTCTGCGATATACTGAAAACCCTCTACAGTGCCTTAATAGCGTTATTGACTCAGAGCAAGAGTCAGTTTTATCTTAGGGACGACAGAAACTGTCAGCCAGAGCTGACAGGGGAATTCTCACGTAGTTCTGTATTTGTATTGATAGCCTCTCCTTTACTGGAGTCACGATATATAATATCTAACTAACGCGATACATCGCTTTCTTATATATTTCCACAGTTAAAAGTTGGTTGCATATTGATTAGTATGTATAAGAACAAGACATTATAGATATAGACATTGTTCTAGCTAATGATATCATCTTTGTATATCGTTCAGGCTGTCAATAATTATTAAATATTTAATTGGACGCCAAAACCTAAAGAAGACAACCGTAGCCGAAAATATGTCTCATTACCCTAGTAACTTCTATGTAGCATTACCAAGTATAGCATTCTATGCCTTCATTTGTATATGTGTTTAACCACTTATATTTACCTAACTTTTGATATATTGTCTCAAATATATATTACTGATTTTCGAACGGAAGAATATATAAGTGATGTTTTAGGTATAGGGAAATAAAAGTTTATCGACTTAGTTGATAATAATAATAATAATAATAATAATAATAATAATAATAATAATAATAATAATAATAATAATAGGAACAATTCTGAAAAAATGAAAAAAGAATGGGGAGAAATAAGAATCAGAGTAATGGCTGCAAAGATACAACAAGTCACGATACTGAAAACGGTTGAAATATTAAAGAGATCCCTTCAATGCGGAGATTAATTCACATGAACCACAGTCGTGAGCCAGACACACTGCTGCAAAGGCAAAACAGGAAGAAACGTTAACGGAAAATGAAGAACACTGAAGCTGCATATCTACAAGTTACACATCCCCTTGTTTTATCACTGTTCCTCCCGAAAACAATGTGTGATATCAAATAGCCGAAAAGGGTCAAAGAAGATGAAAAGACCGAGGAGACAGCGCTGACAAGCCCTCTGCTTGGTCCTTGGGGTGGCTTAATAATTATATATATATATATATATATATATATATATATATATATATATATATATATATATATATATATATATATATATATAATTTGGCTGTTAAGGGGTCAAAGTTCAACTATTTGACCGCTGCGAACTCTACCAAACTCCTTCGACAATTTTGGGTCGAAACACTTGAAATGTTAGATATAGGTTTCTTGGATATGGATCTAACTTATTAACTTGATTAGAGTCCAAAAGAATAAATGTTAAGGGGTCAGCATAGGGATCCAATTTTAAAAAAATTGACCGCATTTTTTTTTTTTGTGTCTCAATATACACCTCTAAATACCCAGGCAAGGCGGGGCTGATATGCTAGTATATCTATAAAAGTGAACGTGTCTTTGTGTGTGTCTATGTGTGTGTCTGTGTACATTTCCCTACGCAATAACTTTTGCAAGCCGGGTTCGAGCCTGCCTTCCTACTACCATTTTTTAAATTTTTTTGCTCAACATACACTTCCACACACCTGGGCAACGCCGGGGTGAAATGCTAATATATATATATATATATATATATATATATATATATAGAGAGAGAGAGAGAGAGAGAGAGAGAGAGAGAGAGAAAGAGAGATTGATGGCCTTGAATACAGGACTAACCTTCAAGAGGGGCTTCTGATTACCTTATTTATATAACGTTTATCCTTGTAACTGGCCGTTTTTCTCTTTTTTCTATGCAACTGGCTTTCTTTTTCATTTTTTTTAAATACTGTTTCTGTTCCTATATTATTGTTGTTTGATGGCCCTTTGAATTGAATAATAGCCAAATAGCCATATTTTCGTCATCAAGGCTTGTCTATTATCCAACTTTATAGGCGATCAAATAATAACACATACATGTCTCATGAACCTAATAGCTTCTATAGAGCATAACAAAGTGTAGCATTATATGCTTTTATTTGTATATGTGTTTATCCACTTATATGTACAGTACTTTGGATATATTATCTCATATATATATATATATATATATGTATATATATATATATATATATGACGTTACATTTGAACTCAACCTCAGATCACAAGTCTCAAACTCAAATCCAACTGTTGTCTTCTCTCTGCACTTTCCACACTGACGCCCAAAATAAAGAAGACGGCTCTTTTATAGAGACCCAACCAAACCTCATTTGCATACCCCCATCTCCCTCTCGCCACATAACATGATTTTCAGTCCATAAATACTAGGGGGCGGCCATTTTTATTTTCTCTTTTTTTTTTCTTTCCTAACACGAGCCGCACGATGCATGAGGTAAGGTTCTTTACTTTTAACCACACGCCCCCTTGATCATATAATTAGTATCATAGTCCGCCATCCACGCTTGGCATCTTCGTTCACGGTGCGATCGTCGAAGAGGCTCTTCTTCAGACACTTCAACATCTGCATCAACCTCCCCTTTCTCTGATGGCAAGGAGACTCTCCGTATATCTAAAATGTGACGAGGCATTCCGTCAATCGCTACCTTGTTTTTCGAGAGTACGTCAGTCACTGTGCCCTTTCCTCAGCGAGTCGTGCAACGAGAATTGGGCGGTTTCACCCACACCTCTTCACCAACTGCGATGTCCACGCATGTCTGTTCTTCTCTCTGCGTTACAGCCAAAGGATGTCGCCATTCATGAGAAAAAATAGACCTGTGCGGCACTGAATTTTCGTTTTGACCAGCCTTCCGCGTCATATTGTACCACAAAACTGCTTCTTGGGGAAAAATCTGGCTTTTTGATGCCACAGGTTTTATAGTGCGATGGTTCCTCTCTATAATTCCATTTCCTTTTGGACGTTATGCAGCTCTAAAATATAGCCCCGCATTCTACTTCGCACATAAGTCTCTAAAAACTTCCGAGCAGAAAGTCGTGCCATTATCTACGAACACCTCTTCTACTGGCCCCCTTTCCATAAAAAAACTCCTCGACAAATCTCTTTACCTCTTCTGCTGTTTCATTCTTGTTTTTATGCCATATCGCTACTCTCCAAGTCCCACAATCAATCATAGTTACATGCGGTTCATGTTGATAATGTGTGATGTCAATGGCCAATCTCCACCAATTCTCTTCAACATGCAGTTCCCCTTTTTCATGTCTAGCCGGTGCAGGGTCGATTGATTGGCATTTCCTATATTGTTCAACCACATTTTGGACGTCTTACATTGTGACGTGCGGGTTTACTTTTCTTGCCAGGTAAAGGGTCCGTTCCCTCCCAAAATGATGCAGGTTATGCAGGTCTTTTAAATTCTCTACTGCACAATATGATGGAGCCCCTTCTCTTTCCTTGTGTAGCCAGGCTTTCTTGACTCTTGTCAGCCCATCTGCTTTATTTTTTGTGACGGAACTAAGGTAATAGTTACCTTTAGTTCGAATTCTCGAACCAAGTCTCCCAGCGCTCCAAGTCTACGCTTGATAAGCATCTCCGCTGCTCCTTTTGTTTTGATCCGCCTATCACCAGACAGCTCCGTCTGTTTTAACGTTCACTATCTGTAGCCCACATTTAAGAGCCAGATTGATGCCTTTCATCACAGCATCGAGTTTTGCAACATTGATATGGGCGCTATCATCCTTTTTGCGTAGCCAAGTAGCATTTTCAACAGCCACTTCTCCAGGTTCCAATAGTACCCCTAATGCTACACTGCTAACATCAGTCCATATTACTCCCTCATGGACCTCCTTTACATGCCATTCACAGGGTCCATTTTTTCACTTCTGCAATGACTTCCTGTATCATGAGAAGCACTTCTTGATTAACTGCATCTTCCCAACTGTCTGCCCCAGTCTGCCTTTTAATAAAACTGCACGCAGTTCGCAGCCATCCAGCTATTGGGTAGTGGCTAACAAGCTTTCCACATATATAGAAAAGCTCTCTCTTGGCTAGGCCAACCCTGGCTTCAGGGATCTCATTTCCTCGCCCAAACCTCAATTTTCCTGCCTTATTGTTCTGTAGTCGAAATCCCAAAGCCGTTCCGTTTTCCAGTGACTTGGGCGGTTTTGTCGTCAATCCATATACTTTGATATACTCTCTCTTACCCTTTCCGCAGTCACCTCTGTTTCGTCCACTAGTACATTGTCGATGTAATGGCAGGTGCCTCTCTTCACTGCATCGTCTTTGGCCAACACTGTCTTAACAACTGCTGTCATTATCTTTGGTGCCGAGTTCAGACCAAACCCTAATCTGGTCAGACAATAAACTTGACCTTTGTACTCTACCAATTGATATTTCCACAATTTATCATCCACATGAAGTTGGAGGTAGGCTGACTCCAGGTCCACAATTTTAGTTGCCTGCTTTACCCTCCTCTATTTCCTTACGACTTCTTAACACACGTTGATTCCGTCCTTTGTGTGGCAAGCGACAAACTTGTTCAGCTCACGGAAATCCAACACTGGCCTAACTTTCTTCTTAATAGGTTGGACCACAGCCATGAGTGGCAAAATTCCTCCAACTTTCCCTGATACGGCATTAATATTCCTTCATCTTTCCATCTATCAACTTCCTTTCAGTGTGCTATTGTAGCAGCTAGCCCGATTCGTCAATACAGGTGGCTCCGCGGTCCATCGCCATTCTACCATCAATTTCTCACCATCGAAGAAGGCTCGAAAGTTATCATCCTCAATCAGACATGGTCGGGGTTTCGACGGTTGGTTGGTATCACTCCTGGTTACACTTCCTGTTATTTCCGGTGCATTCTGATTGCCAAACTTCACCTGGCCTTTAGCAATAGTAGCTCCTCCCAGTCGGTCTATCGCGTCCAGGCCCAGCACCACATCAATTCCTGCAACCAGTCTATCCAGCACGATCATTCTTAGTCGCAATGGCATATTCCTTACTACAATCTCCGCATCGGCCTCTCCACAGAATTACACTTCTCTGCCATCCACAGCTCTTACGTTGCTGGTTCCATTCCAAGAGTTGGCGACGCTCGTAGTAATAAGTGTTATTGTACATCCAGTATAAACAAGAGCTCTAGCCCTCTTTCCATTGATTGTGATCACTAACTGTGGCAACAAACTCTCATACGCCTGTTCAGTATAAAAGGGGTTACTACTGGCGCAACAACACCCCTTTACTCGTTTCCCGGAAGCGAAGGGCAGTTCCTGCTAATGTGCCCTACTTGGGCACACCGAAATTTCGATGGAGTGTGTTGGAAATATTCTTTACAAGGTTCTTTATGCATATTGCCCACTATTACTAGCAATACCCGATACCATAATGTTCAGCGCTGGACCTGGCACACACTGCTACTAAATTGTAAACTCAAAGTCTTGAAATCAGTAATAAATACATTTTTCCTACGTCCATCAAAATAAAAATTCACATTAAAATTTACTTTAAAAAGGCATTTTAATATGTTGCGATTTGTATGTTCGACGAAATCACTATTTAAATTCGATTATTAACAATGAGCCATGCAAGTATAGCATGCCCGCTTGCGGTAAATGACTTTTTGTAAATAAGCAGTCGAGGTGTGCTCACATTAATATTTGAAGCACAAGTTGTCCACATTAAAGACGTTTCTAATATTTTTAGCTAATTAGAGAAAAGAATTGTCTCTGCTGCGGAATTTGAACACAACACGTACGTCTTTTCAGTCAAAAGTTTGAATATCCTAAAGTAGACGCTTTTTAGTAAAAAGTAAAGATAGAAACTGTGTTCAAACACTGTTTAATAGCGAATATATAGCACAGAAATTAGGAACCCGTGATCTTTGGGAAGTCTACAACAGTGTAGTAAATAATGGGCAGTCAACGATTCCCCACTATCAAACAATCATAAGGTTGCTTGCACAGCAACCGACAAGGCTAATCTGCTTGCCAGTCGGTTTGCCTCAAACTCTACACTGGACCCGGCACACCACTCCCTCCCCAACTTTCCTTTGCGGACAGACGCCACACTAGACGATTTGAAAATCACCCATTCTTACGTACATGGTATCATAAAAAACCTAGATACCTCAAAAGCATGTGAACCAGATCTAATCCCGCCTGTGCTAATAAAAATATGATCTGCTGAGGTTGCTCCAGCTTTCTCCAAATCTTACAATACATGCCTTAACGAATCTTGCTATCCCGTCTGCTGGAAAACCACTTCTTTGGTACCAATCTTCAAGAATTCTGGTGACAGAACTGACCCATGAAATTATCGCCACAGTATCCCCTCCCACTTTTCGCCAAAATATTTGAGTCCTTAGGTAATCAAACCTTAGTCTAACACCTAACAGCTGCTAAACTCCTGACCGACAAACAACATGGATTCAGGCAAACCCGTTCAACAGCAGATATCTTAACTGTAGTCACTGAACTTATATATCGTTCCCGTGACAAGACAGGGGAGGGTAGAGCGGTAGCCCTTTATATATCTAAGGCTTTTGGCAGGGTATTGCACGATGGTCTTCTAAGAAAAATGAGATAATATGGTATTACTGGAAGAATACATAATGTAATTAAATCTTTCTTAAGTAAGAGAAAAATCCAAGTTGTCCTCGGCGAGCGTACATCCAAACAACAATATGATATACATGCGAGAGTCTATCCTTGGACCTTTATTATTCCTGATATTCATAAATGACTTCCCTGATAAAATTGTTTCGGAGATGGGTATATTTGCCGATGGCACCACCCTCTATAACAGGCATGAGGGGAAAACAAATGAACACATATCTAAGGAAATCGCAGAAACACTAGAGGATGACCTCCAATCTGTAGTGGAATGGATGACCACATTCAATGCTGCGAAGACTAAGCTTGTTTCATTCAATAACGAGAAACCTTTTCTACCACGAATAGCAATGGCCAAGAACACACTGCCTGAAAGTACTTCCTTTAAACTCCTTGGTCTAACGTTTATAGGGAACATGAACTCGAATATAATATACATTGTGAGCATTGCCAAGGCTGCCGCAAAGATGGTGGGCTCCCTCTGTCGCGCCAAACAATTACTTATGCCTGAAAGTGTCCCGTACATCTATAAAATAACCATTCTCCCATGTATGGAGTACTATTGTCACATTTGGACTGGTGCATCTGCTCTTTGTCTCTCACTCCTGAACTGGGTTCAAAAGGAGTCGCAAAGCTGAAAGGTCCTGAACTTTCGACGAAATGTTGCATCCATCTACAAATACTTTAAAGGTGAATTCTCTGACGAACTTCAAACACTTGTACCTCCTCCACGTGACTTTTTTTTACACAGTGGTCACTACTTATCAAGGCCCGGAAGCCACTCAGGGATAAGGATTATTGCAAGTACATTACGTTAGTGTGGAGATTTGATGAAGTGTTTACTTAAGGGGCTGTATATTAGGAATTTGTTTACGTTGGACTTGAAGACATCCAAGTTGTAGTCAGGTGGGAAGCAGGCAGAAGGAACATAGTTCCACAGGCGTGCAGTTCTAAGAAAGAAGCTTTGTTCATGGAATCCACGTTTTGATTTAGGCACAGATAAAGAGTGGGGGAACTTTTTCACAGTGGATTCGGCTAGACGGGTGTTTTTCGTGAAAGATTGGCGAGGAGGGACCAGACCTTGGAGTTAAGACGAGCACCTGTCATGGAAATAACGATAAAACAAGGATAGGCTCGCAACGTCTCTTTTGTGGGAGAGAGGTTGCGGGGTAGAGAAAAGGGCATCCTGCACTAAGCCTCGAAGATAATTGTGTACTCTATTAAGGCAGGATATGCTATTGTAGCAACTCCTGTCCAGATATGGCAGCAGTATTCCATTCTTTGACGTACTTGGCTTTTATATAGATAAAGAATTTCATCAGTAGTGAGATATCTTCTGGAGCGTTAGAAGGATCCAACCATCTTTCCAGCGACCTTGGCAACAGACTTGATGTACGTGTTCCATTTCAGATCAGGAGTAAAGGTCAAACCTAGAAGATTGTCAAAACACGGGGTCTCTCCCAGACGAGAGCCATCCATCAAAATTGATGCCAGATGGGGATCAGAGCGTTGATGATGTAAAGATAGGAATTTGGTTTTAGATGCATTAAAGGTAACCAGCCACGTCTTCCCCCACTGAACCACGCGCTCGAGATCAGAGGAGAGAGAATCAGAGAGAACTTTGTCATTTACAGCCTTTGGTTTTTTGCCGTAGATGGTCGTGTCATCAGCATAGATGTTAACGAATTATTTAAGTATGTGTTTAGGGAGGTCATTGATGTAGACCAGGAAGAGAGTTGGGCCCAGGATTGAGCCCTGATGGACTCCAGCATTAATACTGCAGGCCTCTGATTTTTGTCTAGCGACCACTACTCTTATGAGCCTATCGAAGAGAAATGATTTAATGATTGAGAAAAATGTCCAGTTATACCGTAGCTGGAAATCTTGTGAAGTAGGCCCTTATGACATACCTTGTGGAAGCCATTGATGTGTCAAGAGCAATTGCCCTAGAAAGGAAGCCTTTGTCAAGAGATTCACTAATCCTGTGAGATATAACCGTCAGCACATCAGAACTGAAACCATATTGTGTGTCACTAAGACGGTTGTTTCTGCTGAGGTGGTTGACTATTTTTCTATTTAATATGTATTCCAGCAACTTACTCATAACACACAGGAGACTTATTGGTCTGTACTGAGAGGGAGATGTCTTATCACCTGAATTCTTAAATACAGGGCAAACTGGTGAGGTCTTCCAGGGAGTCGGAAAGCACTTCTCCTTAAGGCAGCGCTTAAACAGTTTCGTAAGTATGGGGGCAAGTTCTGGTTGAAGTTGTTTTAACACTATAATTGGGATGCTGCCAGGGTCAGTTGCTTTACTGAAATCAAGGTTCTTGATATGCTTGGCGAGCTCATGCACGGATATTTGTATGCTACCTAGCTTGTTCTGTGTTATAGGAGGAAATATGGGGAGTTGATGGCCTTCGTCGCATAGAGTAGAATTAGCTGCAAAGTTCTTGTCAAATAGTTTGGCCCTGTCTGATGCTGACGAGATGATTCATGGTCCATTGATAATGGTTGGGATAGAACGCACACTTCTGTTCAGGGTCCTATTTGTTATTTGCCAAAATTGGTGGGCACCAAGCCGCTGATCAGCTACCTTGGATTAAACAGACTGGGCATATAGCTCTCTTGCATTTTACTACCCCCGGCAAACCCGACAAGCAACTAAATCCCAGTTTACAGTAGAGATCCCTAGGTGTAAGAAAGCCTTTTACTCCAAAAGTTTCTTCCCCAGAATTGTCTTTGGAACTCCCTTCCGGGATAATGCTTTCTCAACTGTACTTGTATGCAGAAGTTCAAGTGTAATGTTAACAAACATCTTTCAGCTTATCCCCCTTCATAATGCCGTCGCAAATTATGTCCCTATTCGTAGCCCCCTACTTCAATTTTGCACTTGCCTTGTTTGGGGGGAAAGTTGGATAAAAAAATAAAATAAAATTATTAATCAATAAATAAATAATTACAAATAACACGTCTTACAAATGATGAGCATTTAAAACATAAACAAAGGGCAGATAACCTTTTCTTTAAGACGTTCAGGGAGCTAAAAGAAAAAAGAAAAAACTAGAGAATCACTAATAAAAAATAAAAATGAAAATTAAACATCAACAATCTTACATTTCTAGCGATAACAACTGTCCATAATATTAGTAAGCTTCCTGTTGTCTTGTGGTAAATAATCATACTACTTATCGAGAGGTGATGAGTTCGATCCTTGTTAACTACATTTAGCCATACTGATGAGAAGTGAAACTTTGAAACATACATGATTAAGGATAACTTATTTTATGCAGGTAATAATATTTTAATAAGATATCAATAACGTGTATATATAATTATTATTATTATTATTATTATTATTATTATTATTATGTAATCTGTCAGTTGACAATGAATAGTAGGGGTCTCAGTGGTTTATATATATATATATATATATATATATATATATATATAATTTCAACACCTACTTTTAAAATGCTTTTACATATCCAAGCAAAGCATCGGCTAACAACATGGAACGAAAGATGAATAATGAAGTTAAAAACGAATTCACTGCTAAAGAACTGGTGAAATTGTCCGCGAGTCCCTTTCAGGAAAGATACACTTTAGCTAAAGGAATATATATTCAAAGAATTACACGACACACAACTACTTCTCAAGTAAAATACTTGCACAAACAAGAGTTTATACGAAATCTGTTTTCAAAAATGTAAGCAGATGTGTTATTATGGTAATTCTTTTTCAAACGAATTTTAAAAAACCGAAATCTTGATTCACCAGACTCCTTAAAACACCAGGATGCTAAGAAGTCTATGAATATTAACCGTTACTGCTACTACCAACTTTCTTCGCCACCAGTCTTTCAAAGCTTACCATTAATCTCCTACCTGAACACGTCCTAGAAATGGACCGGAAAATGTCGCAGTGCATATGAGTTATATATTATTCTTCTTTTATCCACCCCCGCAAAGAAAATAAGAAACATCTAAAATAAACTAAATAATTATTTATCTTTCAATATATTTGTTTAAATGAACATAAAATACTGGCTAAGTACAAATAAGTCAAAGTATGTTCCCACGTAGCGCAATAAAACTTCAGAATCCCAAATTAATTATTATTGCCAAATAAGTAATTTAGAAACTCTATGCATAACCTGAAAGATTCGAATACAAGATGAAAACATTAAATATAGAATTCCAACGATTTCCGAATCTACATATCTATAACAGTGAAAGTGTATGTCTGTTTGTTTGTGTGTGTGTGTCTGTGTGTCTGTGTGCATTTCCCTACAAAATATCTCTGTCAATGTTCACTCTACAAACTCGAAATTTGATATACTGGGTACTGAGGTTGGGGGAAATACTTTGTAATTAATTTTGGGCCAGAAATTTGGCTGTTTAGGGGTCAAAGTTAGACGATTTAACCTTGGAGAACTCTACCGAACTCCTCTGCGAATTTTGGGTATAAACAATTGAACTTTTAGATATAGGTTCCTTGGACATGGGTCTAACTAAATAACTTGTTGAGCCCAAAACAATAAATGTTAAGGGGTCATAATAGGGGTCAAATTAAAAAAAAAGTGTCATCTCCGGTCTCTACCAAATTACTCAATTTGTTGTATAAACGTTTGAAATTTTTCATAAAGCGTATTCAGAGAGAGAGAGAGAGAGAGAGAGAGAGAGAGAGAGAGAGAGAGAGAGAGAGAGAGAGAGAGAGCAAGCTTTTAATCGGTTTGGGTCGAAATATATAAATGTATGTATGTATGTATGTTTGCATGCCTGCCTAAAGCTTTCGACACAGGCGACGGATTTTCACAAGGTCAGTATCGTTTTGAAGTTCGACCCTTCAGACGACACACACCGAACAATTGGCTAAAAACATTAATTTCTTCACACGTAAATTGGCACTTTTCTACAGGGAGGGGTCGCTTTTTTCGCCGATATTTTCGAATGTCATCCCCTCTTTTCGATTTTCTAGTTTTAATTTACACCTACGTCACTTCCGGTTTGGCGTCAGTTTTTCACCCCTTTTCCTCATTCGCGATACGGGTTCGAGCCAGCCTTCCTACTACCACTTTTTTTTTGTTTTTGCTCAACACACACCCCCAAACACCCGGGAAACGCCGGGCTGAAATGCTAGTATTTTCTTAAACTTGTAACATCAAATATGATTTCACCCAAAGAAACTTTTTACACAAACAGACATGTTATTGCCTAACTACATAGAACTTTACATCGGTTTTTCGGACCATGATTTTTGAGAGAACCAAAATGAAATTTGTAAAGAGTGAACCGATTTGCAATCTATTCAGTTGGTATGTATTAATTAAAAGACTTGTAATCATTCCACAAAAAGAAAGTATTACAATGTACATAACAAAATTAAACTAAACATACGTAATATAACTGACGTATACGAATAGAATCTCTAAAGTAAAATTCATATTGCTTGGTAACGTAGTTTAAAAGTTCAAACCAAACGATATACTACGAGTAAATGAATATCCTTGACTCCTGCGCGTGTTAATCCAGTCTGTTCCATAGAAACACATTCACTTAGAATGATGATAAATTTACAGGTTCCTTCTCAGGTACTCATTAAATTGACGTACATCTGTCAAAGTCTATCTATATATCTATAAAAGTGAAAATGTCTGCCTGTGTGTGGGTCTGTCTGTGTACATTTCCTTACAAAATAACTCTGTCAACTTTCACTATACAGATTCGAAATGTGATATACAGGTTATTGAGATTTGTGGAAATCTTTGTAATTGGTTTTAAGCCAGAAATTTGGCTGTTAAGGGGTCAAAATATATTTACCCTCAACTGCGCACGTATCTACAGTGGGTCGTTTTTTTTTCGCCGATGTTTTCGAAAGTCATCCTCTTCTTTCGATTTTCTAGCCTAAATTAAAACACACGCCACTTCCGGTTTGACGGTGGTCGTAACAGCAAAGACGTCAGGGTTTTTCCCCCGTTCTTTTCCTCCTGCATGGTACGGGTACGAGGTTTCCTTCTTACTACCACTTTTTTTCTTTTGGCTCAACATACACCTCCAAACATCCGGGCAACACCGGGCACCCATGCTAGTATGATAAAAAACAATCCTTATAAGCGGTTATATATTTATGTTAAAAATATGGAAAACGTATTATGAGGATGCAGTTCAGTAGAGTAGAAGTTGCAATATAGTACAGTTCCGTACAGAATTCCCACATACACATAGCAATGTAATATATATTAATATATATATATATATATATATATATATATATATATATATATATATATATATATACTTACAGGTCGCAAGGTGTTGCCCGGTCTTAACGTTTTGAATATTTATATCTATTCTTTATTGATTCTTATGTTATACCTAATATATAGTAGTGTCTGCGCTTCGAGGCTCTGTCGTTAAATACGCTTTAATATGATATTTTTATTTGTGTTGATTTCATGTTTTATATAAACTCCAACTATAAAGTTTCGCATGGGTTCGAATATCGTATATATTAAGTTTCATGTTTGTAGAGAAAAAAAACAGACAATGAAGTTTGGTCGAAAAAATGTGTTTAACAAATGTATATAAGCATATCTAAATATATATATATATATATATATATATATCTAAATATATATATATATATATATATATATATATATATATATATATATATATAAAGGGGGCTGTGTCTACTATAACCGTTTTCCGCAAAGATTACGTAAGTATAAATCATCCGCATGCATATAACTGCACGCAAACTAAAGATCATTATCTGATAAGAAAAACGAAAAACACAATAGGCAATTCATTAAAATGAATCTTTAAAAGAATATACAAATTAGGTAGATCTTTTCCAGATCAATGTAATTCCACGATCGATTATAAACAAGTGTATTTTCTTTCGGAATAAATAGTCAAAAGTGTATTTTATATGAATGTCAATACAAAAAGAAACTCAAATTTATAGGAGTAAAGATGTTGATATACATATATCTATGTTTGACAAATATTGGGCACTAAAGTAGAAAAACCTCAGTTTATTTTACTAGGTTCCTTATGCTAACAAGTTGTATATAAACAAAGAAACATTATGGTGGATAAACAATGCATGAACTTTATTTAATGTATATTGCCATATAAATTAATTTTATTTAGCTACATAAGTTGGAGTCATGCTATCATTAAACATTAAAACAAAAAGTAACTTTTACACTGAAACAAGGTTGTCAGGCTTGTGACGTACACGTTCTACGTTTCTTGATTCTATATTGTGTATGTCTACCTTGTCAATTACAAGAAAGAAATCCTTTGTCAGAAGGTATTACTTATGTATGTCAATCTAGAAAAAATAACTACAGTGTGGTTTAAATCCTACTCGTTATTAATTGCTAATAACTTATAGATTTAAATGTAATTCATTTACAAAAGAAAATTGAGAAAAAGTGTTTCTCGTTGAGTTTTAGTTAAATTTTGTATTGAGTTTTATTTAAAACCGATCGCCATTTAATTGTAATAAAATATCCTATTTAACAAACTAAACATTTATGAAATACTTGCCTACATCAAATATATTCCTTTACCATGAAACATTCGAACGTAAATAAAAACGGCGTCAACGATGATCTAATTAAAATTTAGTTTGTTGATGATAGAAGTTTCTGTGATTTAAGGTTGCAATAATCAAAGCCAAGAATGAGTTGTGGAAGGGGGCGTATCTATATATTTATAGCTAACACTAAGTCCGTAGATTCAAACTTACAAAATATTATCGATTCATACATAACTATTTTTATAGTGCTACTCCTTGCGTGTAACACTACCGAATATCGAGTGAAACATTAGATACTGTCAACATTTCAGCGAAACATGTTGAGTTTACATATTCTTTTTTTTTTACAAGGTGGTCTGGTCACCACTTATCAAGGCCCGGAAGAAACTCGGGGATAAAAGTTATTGCGTGTACAGTACGTTAATGTTTAGATTTGATAAAACTGTCTTACGTAAGGGGGCGGTTCATCAGAAATTTGTTTCTGTTGGACTTGGAGACGTCCAAGTTGTAGTCAGGTGGGAAACAGGCTGACGGAACAGAGTTCAACAGGCTGACACTTCTAAGAAAAAGCTTTGCTCATGGAATCTACGTTTTAGTTTGGGCACAGGTAAAGAGTGAGGAAAATTTTGGACGGTGGATTCAGCTAGACAGGGTTTTATTTTTTCGTGAAAGATCGGCGAGGGGGGCCAGTTATTGGAGCTCAGAAAAGGATCTACCATGGAAGTAACGATAAAACAAAGACAGGCTCGCAACGTCTCTCCTGTGGGAGAGTGGTGTCCGGAAAAAGAAAAGGACACCCCCCAAGCCACGAAGCCTATTTTGTACTC
Organism: Euprymna scolopes; assembly: GCF_053919585.1. Lineage (NCBI taxonomy): Eukaryota > Metazoa > Mollusca > Cephalopoda > Sepiida > Sepiolidae > Euprymna > Euprymna scolopes. Next base: position 160,007,344 of record NC_136484.1, on the reverse strand, counting down.
TGTCAAGGCCGGATAGAGTGTTTTCAGCAGCTTCTGCCCAGATGTGGCAACAGTACTCCATCCTTGGACGTACTTGGTTTTTATATAAATAGAGAATTGCATCAGCAGTGCGATATCTTCTGGAGAGGTAGAAGAGTCCTACAATTTTGTCCAGTGACATTAGCAATAGACTGTATTGTACGTGTTCCATTTCAGGTCAGGATTAAACGCCAAGACAAGAAGCTTATAAAAACATGGAACTTCCCTTAATCGGGAGCCATCCTTTTCAATTGATGACAGAAGGGGATCAGTGCGTTGATGATGTAAAGATAGGATCTTGATTTTAGATGCATTAAAAGTAACCAGCCACCTGTTCCCGCACTGTACCACGCGCTCAAGATCAGAGGAGAAGCAATCAGAGAGAATTTGTCATTTTCAGCCTTTATGTGTTGCCATACATGGTTGTGTCATCAGCATAGATGTAAACGAATGATTTAAAAATGCGTTTTGGGAGATCATTGATGTAGATCAGGAAGAGGGTTGAGCCCAGAATGGACCCCCGAGTGACTCCATCATTAACACTGAGCGTCCCTTATTTCTATCGATCAACTACTACTCTTATGAGCTCTAAGAGAGAAATGATTTAATGATCGAGAAAATATTTCCAGTCATATCGTAGCTGGAAATTTAGTGAAGTAGGCCCTTATGCCATATCTTAGCGAAGGATTTTGATCTGTCAAGAGCAATTGCTCTAGAGAGGAAGCCTTTGTTAAGAGATTAAATAATCCTATGAGATATAACCGTAAGCACGTCTGATGTAGATCCAGCAGAATGGAAACTATATTGTATGTCACTAAGAAGGTTATTTCTGCTGAGGTGGTTGACTATTTCTCTATTTAATATGGATTCCAGCAACTTTCTCATGACACACAGGAGACTTATCGGTCTGTACTGAGAGGGAGACGACTTATCACCGTAATTCTTAAATACAGGGCATACTGATGAGGTTTCCCAGGGTGTAGGGAAGCACTTCTCCTTTAGGTAACGCTTCAACAGTTTTGTACGTATGGGGGCAAGTTCTGGTTTAAGCTTTTTCAGCACTATAAGTGGAATGCCGTCAGGGCCAGTTGCTTTACTAGAATCAAGGTTGTTGATTAGCTTGGCGATCTTACGCACAGATATTTCTATGTTGCATCGCGTGTTGTCTGTTATAGAAGGAAAAACGGGGAGTTGATGGCCTTCGTCGCATAGCTGCTAAGTTCTTGGCAAATAGTTTGGCCTTGTTTGATGCTGACTAGATGACTTCAGGTCGATTGATGATGGTTGGGATAGAACACACGCTTCTGTTCAGGATCCTGTTTGATATTTGCCCGAACTGGTGGGAACCAAACCGTTGCTCAGCCACTTTGGATTAAACGGGTTGAGCATATAGCTCTTTTGCATTTTTATTATTCTTTACAGTGGTTGCTGGCAGTCCTGAAAACAGCTCTAGTCACACTGCATTTATTACATTGGTAGCTATGGAAAAGTGAGTTCTGTGCACGATGACAGCAACACATTCTGCAGAGAACCAACGATGGCTATTAGGATTTTGTTGGGATTTTCTGGTTGGTATAAATCGGGCTATGCCTACAATTAATCATCCGTCAGTTCTGAGAATCCTAGAATGTAAGGGTCGATCATATATAAATGTACGAAAGCAATCCCAGTCAGCAGTTGAGTATCGATAAACAGTGCTGTGGAGAAGTGCATTGCGTTTTTATCTTAACTGATACAACCGAGTGGTCGGAAGATCCCAGAGGGGATAGAACGGAACATGAACATAGCTCAGGGGGAGTTGTGAGAAAAAGGTCTAGAAGGCTAACGTACTGACCGGAAGTATCGGGCACATGGCTGGATTCGTAAACAATCTGGGTGAGGTCATAGGCAATGACAGAATGATGACAGAACCTCCTCTCATCATCTGTCTTGTACGAATGGGTCAGAAATTCCACATTGTGGATATTGAAGTCACTACAAATGTGGATGTTAACCGAAGGATGAGCAGACAGTATGTGGTCAATATTCCCGTGAAACTGAGCATTTCAAAGGATGATGAATATGATGCATAGTGCACTTTTATGCATGTTTTCTTTCACTATCTCGGCAATGGTTACCAAAAAATATAAACACACACACATACACACACACACACACACACACACACACATATATATATATATATATATATATATATATATATATATATATATATATATATAGGGTGACCCAAAAGTCACTTTATAGTTTGAGAATGAAACAATTTTTTTCTTGAATGACTATTTAATTAATTATTTTTAATACACAATTTAGAGTGTGGAAACGCGTTCGGACCTATTTATGAAAGATAGTCTCTCTTGAGTAACCTCCATTCTCGGCTTCGCAATGTCGCTATCCTCCATAAGAGTTCATTTACGTAGGAGTTTGTAAGGAAAGAGTTTTCTGTCGTATGTTTGGCTTCAGTTTTGGACCGCCCTAGGCTTATTTACATACATTTTATTTTTAAGATATCCCTAAAGCCAAAAGTCTGATGCTGTCAAAGTAAGTGAACGCCGAAGCCATTCAAAATCAGAATGTCTAGAAATTTTTTCAAACATTAAAAATCACAATAAACAACAAACTTGTGGCTTTTCCTGTATGTGCAGTGGTACCATCTTGTTGAGTCCATACCCTGGCATGTTTTCTAACTGAGGTTAAACAATTTTCAGAAGGATATCTCTATAACTCTTTGCAACTAAAGTCACATCATTCCCATTCGCATCTTCAAAGAGAAAATGTTCATAACTCTTTGACTTTGATTAGGTGAATTAAACTCCCAATTGCTTTACGTGGATTCTCGGTTCCCAGAAGTTATTATTCTGCTTTAATGGAAATGAACCTCATCTCCCATGATCAACTTGTGATTAAGCTCATGTACGTACGTGCAGAGGCCTGCTCTTGAAGACGCGTAACTGAGTTTATTATTGCAGACCAACTAGAAGGATGTTGAACATTGAAAAAGTGCATAGAGGTTTTTTGCATTGGACAATTGACCGTTTATTTCCACAATAAAATTCAATTATCTTTAGTTATGGTTCTGTTTTAAACTTATTTATATAAACATTTTCTAAAAGTTCTATTATATAATTCTAAAAAGCTAAATAAAAATATATTAATGGAAAAACGTTATTTATTTTTAAAATGAAAAGTATGGTTACTTATGTTTTTAGCTTAAATTTTAAGTAGTTCCCTATTCAAACGTGCGTTCATTTTCCCCCAGAATTTATTTTGAATATATTAACAACCATTTACAAATAAATTTCGTTTGAAATTCAATGACATCCTCTCTGAGAGATGTTAATTATTCGTGTCAAAAAGTCAATATTTGAAAATCGTAGAAGTTTCAGGCTATTTTTGCGAAGCTTTTTCACAAGAACAATTAAATTTACGTTGTCCCTTCATTCATTCGGGCAAAATAAAATATTCAGTAGCATTACATTTGGAACACACTTTTTATACATTTATAGGGGTCCCTCTTCCCCTCCACACATATATATATATATACATATATATAGAAATATATACATATATATAGAATATATATATATATATATACATACATATAGATAGATGGATAGATAGATAATTTATAATTTAGGCAAAAACGAATATTCTTGTATTTCTGTGTTTCCTATGAATACATGTTTGCATTTATTATGCTAGCATATGATTCTCTATTTTCCTCTTCTTTTCCAAAAATAAACCACTAGTATAAATATATAAATAGTATAAATAAATCACTAGTATATATATATATATATATATATATATATATATATATACATTCATATATATATATATATATATATATATCCATATATATATCCACATATATCGTATATGTAAAGGAGTATTTTTTAATTTGTGTATTGTGTATACCATGCCTTATTTATAACGAATCACAGCACGCATATTAACATTCGCATGTGCTATTCCAGTTTGATTGATACACATATTTCTATAGACCAGCCGCATATATATATATATATATATATATATATATATACAAATTCCTGTGTGTGTATGTTTCTTTACTATTTAATCTATATGTATATTTTGTTTTCAAGCCGAATCTATTTCAACTAGATTGCTTTTGATTTGTTTCTAATAGTTTTGATGTAAATCGTTGGACATTCACCAACATAAATACATAAACGAACACAGCCTTCGCTAAATTGATTTGCCATATTCCAAAATTAAAAGAAAGCAACGGAAAATAAACAAAAGAAGATAAAAGATTAAAATGGTTTTTCAATCTTAGATTTATGGTTTCGTAAGGAATTCATTATGGAACGGCTGCTTTCAAAATACAGCTCACTAGATAAGACATAGTCATTGTTGCTTAAAGTACTTCTGAAAGAGTTTTTTGTAAGTTTTCTGTTAAAAACATTAACTCAAATTTTATATAGTATATATTCATTTCTTTGTATTTTGCTTATATATAATGCAGTTTATAAGTTTTTAAAGTAATACGTAAAAATATTGGGCTTCTCAATAATGAATCTCTCGTTCTCTGTCTTTCTCTCTCTTTCTCTCTCTCTCCTGATAAACTAACTAGGTTCAATTTTTTACCTTCACACATAATTACTTCTCATTTTGATGCTTTTCTTTTTGTTGTTGTGTGTGTTTTTTAACAACGGGCAAGTACGATTACATTCAAAACTTAGTCGTAGTCGTACTTGTCGTCATCGTCGTCGTCGTCGTCGTCGTCGTAGTAGTAGTAGTAGTAGACACTTTTTATTGCATTTTCACACCAACCCAGGCACAATGCCGCTTTGATGGGGGCTACTATTTGGAGTCTTCATAGCAGGGATACTATGTAGGAAATAGAGCAGCAAAATGTCTGTTTTCATTAAACTTGATGTTCTGCAAACAGTACAGCTGGGAAAACAGGAACACGGATGAATATTAAATTCTAGTAATTCTGGAGAAGAAACTATGAGTATAGTGCTTTATGACATTTGGCTATCTCTACTTTGAAGACGTGGGGCTTTTCTGCTTGTCGGGTTTGCCGGTTGTATTCGCGTAGAGGGGGTACACAGACTTGTAGTTCGTCAGAGCATCTACGATTCAAATACTTGTAAAATAAGAAGAGATATGCAACATTCCATCGATGCGACATAAGGTTGACGCATCGCTAACAGTAAAAGGTCTATTAGGTTGGAAACTCCGCTTTGAAACCTTCCCAAGAGTACGGGACAGGAGCAGATGCACCAGCCTAAATGCTACAACAATACTCCATACAAGGGTGTATTATATTGTATTGTGTTGATGTACCATTATAAAAGATCAACCTGAATTCTTCTCTTATTTAAAAAGGATTTAATTATGTTAAATATTTTTTCTGATAATACCATATTATCTGCTTTTCATGAGAAGACAATTGTACCATACCCTGTCAAAAGACTAAGACATATCCAGGGCTATTGTCCCGCACCCCTCCTGTTTCCCCCCACACACACACCCACACATACATACACATACACACGCACATATATATATATATATATATATATATATATATATATATATATATATATATATATATATAAGCGGGGCAGAGCGGTAGCTCTAGATATATCTAAGGCTTTTGACAGGGTATGGCATGAGGTTCTCCTCAGGAAAATTACATCATACGGTATCACTGGTAGAATACTTAACATAATTAAATCCTTCTAAGATAAGAGAAAAATCCAGGTTGTCCTCGACGGTCGTACATCTAAACAGTGTGATATAAATGCGGAAGTGCCTCACGGGTCTACCATTGATTTCTATTTTTCCTAATATTTATTAGTTACCTCCCCGACAAAACTGCCTCTGAGATGAGCATATATGCTGATTACACCGCACTCTATAACAGGTATGACAGGAAAACAAATGAACACATAACTAAAGAAATGGTAAAAACACTAGAGGATGACCTCCAATCTGTAGTGGAATGGGGACAAAAATGGATGGTCACATGCAATGCTGCAAAGACTAAGCTGTTTTCCTTCAATAATTACAAGAAACCTTCTCTGTCACCTATAGAAATGGCCAGTGACTCCCTGTCTGAGAGTACATCTTTCAAACTGCTTGGCCTAACATTCACAGGAAACATTATTTGGAACAATTATATTGAAAACATTGCCAGGACCTCTGCGAAGACGGTAGGCTCTCTCTACCGTGCTAGAAAACTACTGACACCTGAAAGTATCCTGTAACTATATAAGGTCACCATTCGCCCATGTATGGAGTATTGCTGTCACATTTGGGCTGGTGCATCTGCTGCTAGTCTCTCGCTCCTAGACAAGATTCAAAAGAGAGTCGCCATTCTTATAGGGCCTGAAATGGCATCTAAGCTTCAGCCTTTGTCCCATCGACAAAACGTTGCATCCCACTGTCTGTTCTACAAGTATTTTAATGGTGAAAACTCTGACGACCTGCAGACACGTGTGTCCCCACGACGAAGACACCCTCGACAAACCCAACAGACAGCTAAATCCCACCCTCACACAGTAGAGATCCCTAGATGTAGAAGATATTTCTACTCCAGTAGTTTCTTCCCCAGAACCGCTAGACTGGAATTCCATTCTAGGTTCCTGCTTCCCCAACTATACTGACATGCAGAAGTTCAAGTGTAACGTGAACCGACATCTTGCTGCCCAAATCCCAACATAGTGCCCCAGTAGCTGCTGCCCCCGATAGTAGCCCACTACACCACAGTGGTAATGTGCCTTGTTTCGGGTGAAAATGTAATTTAATATATATATATATATATATATATATATATATATATATATATATATATATATATATATATATATATACGTTACGAGATTACACTTACGATATCTGAAGTAGAATGGGTTTGCCTAAATCCATAATGGATGTTGGACAGATGTTTTCAGACTCAAATATTTTTTGCGAATAGAGGAAGGAGGCTAATTTAAGAGATTACTACCGATTAAATCATGTGGAGTTCCCTTGTGTGTTAGGGACAATAGGTCTTACCCCACTATCGGTAGTTTTAAGCTCTTACGCTAAATTTTGCAAATAATTATGAGTTATAACAGCAGCCGCTTACTACTGAGTTCCTGCTGGTAACCACCACTGTTCCTCACTTGAATTTGAATGACAATACCCGACAATATGGTGTTTATTTGATGCGAATATCTGTCGATACTTTGGTGTATCTCACTTTTGTCTCCCTCACTTAATATAAATATTAGGCATGATAAATGTTTATTTGATCATGGATTTGCTATTTTCGCTTTTAGTTTTGCTAAGCTATAAACGAGTAGAATTTAATTTTAGAATTATCCTCACAAGGAATATTAGTAGTAGTATATCGTATCATTTGAAAAATAATCTTCTTTTCATAAATACTAATTTGATAAAAAAAAGTTTTCAAAATCTGGTCTCCAAAACCACGGCCTTTTAATTAATCGTACTGTCCTTTTTACATTTAAATGACAAATTTATTCATCTTTGTACGTTTTTGCTGTAGTTAGTTGTGAGATGCAAGACCATAAAAAACATTCACATCGTTCGTGAAAGAATGAAACCAGTTATGTGATTAAAATACTGGGTTTAATTAAATTTTCAAACTTTTACTTGTGTCGTCTGATAGAAGCCATAATCGTTTCCGGTATGCAGCACATTAAGAAATGGGAACTTATCGCCAAAACACAATGAATAATCGGTTTCCATTTCAGTCATTCTGAGTTAAATACCAAGAGATGAAAGAATGATTTTAGTGACGCATTCTTAGTGCCAAACTTAGAATAATTCTGAATCTTGTCAAAACCGTAAAAAAAAAAAAAATAAAATAAAATAATAATAATAATAATAATAATAATAATATTAATAATAAAAATAATAATAATAATAATAATAATAATAATAATAATAATAATAATAATAATAATAATAATAATAATAATTTTAGTTCAGTGTAAAATGGAGAAGTTTTTTTTGTGTGGGGGGTCTAGAAAATAACAGCTTAGGGAAATAAGTGTTTAACTAATAACAGGATACATAAGCTGAGAAAAAAATTAAGATTAATATTTTTTATCCGCACGTTATGTTCGTTAGAAGAGTCATATCGTTTGTCACATAAAATGCGTTGGTATTTTCTACATTACACTATTGAAGTTTCATAACAGAGAACCGAATTTTCGTTACTTGTAATTTGCAGTTAAACACCTTTTTAAACTCAGGTCAGTAAATAAACAAAGTAAACGCATACATGTTACCGCGTGGCCCTAGAAATTTTTGTAAATGTGTGGATGTCAATCCCAGTGACTTGTTTATTTATAGCGTACATATGTATATATATATATATATATATATATATATATATATATATATATATATATATATATATACTAGCATGGGTGCCCGGCGTTGCCCGGGTGTTTGGAGGTGTATGCTGAGCAAAAAAAAGGGGGTAATTTTTTAAAATTTGACCCCTATTATGACCCCTGAAAATTTATTGTTTTGGGCTCAAATCCAGTTATTAAGTTAGATCCATGTCCACGGAAGCTATATCTAAAATTTCAAGTGTGTAGACCCAAAATTGTCGGAGAAGTTTGGTAGAGTTCTCAAAGCTCAAATCGTTTAACTTTGACCCCTTAATCGCCAAATTTCTGGCTAAAAACCGATCACATAGATTTTTCCAAATCTCAGTACCCTGTATATCAAATTTCGAGTCTGTAGACTAAAAATTGACAGAGTTATTTCGTAGGGAAATGTACACAGACACACACACACACACACACTTTCACTTTTATAGATATATAGATTTAAAATTTGAGTCTGACAGAATGACAAAATTATATTGCAAACCGATATATTAAACAAACGAACTTCAAAGAGACAAATGAACACATAAGTAAAAACAATTTGTATTAGAAAACATTAATTATTCCACGTCTTTTTTTACAGACCTGACGACTGAGGTTCGCTCTTAATAAAAATTGTTTTTTAGTCTTAATTTTGACTTCCTTTTTCATAAAAAACTAAAAAAAATCAAGAAAGAAAAGAAATTTAATTTTATTTTTTCATTAATTTCTTTCTGTGCAAAGCAATTCTTTCAAACTTACTCTGTTTCCAAAATGTTTTTATTTTATTCCCCTCCCCCTTCATTCATTTTCCTCCGCATCCTGGCAAGTATTAAAATAAACCATTTATAATATTTATTTATGGATTTATTTACTTATCATTTCTTTTGTATCGGTAAATGAATTCCATTTAAAAAAAACTGTAAAAGTCACGTTAAAGGTGATTAAGTTGGAAAGTAAGTAAAAATTTACCCTTTTTACTTTTATACGATTTCTGATCACTTTGAAAAAGGTGTGTGTGTTTTAAAAATGTTTTTTAACTGCTATAATCTCATATATATATACATATATATATATATATATATATATATATATATATATATATATATATATATATATATAACAACGTGAGTATTCATATCGTGGGTTTGTATTACTGTACACATAGATTCGAAAAAATAGTCAAAAACAAATATATAAATAAATGTTATCAAAGGCAAGATAAGTTACTTTTCTACCTAACTGGATATATTTTTGTGTTTTTATTCAATATAATATATTTATTCAGCCCGAAAAACATACAGTGTTTACCGATGTGTTGGAAAATTCAAGATGGCGTCTCACACCCTCTTTAACACCGTAAGTTTGGGAAAAGGTGTTATAAATAAAAAACTATACAAAATACTATTAAAAACCCGCCGAATATATGTCAACCTATGTCACGGTAACATATATTGAGCGAGTTTTTAACAGTATTTTCACATGGCACATCGTAAAAACTGACCCATTAATTTTCCTGAAGTAAAAACTATATAGTTTTTAAACTTTTAAAACTGTACATTATAAAAAGAAAACTGTTCGAGTGATTTTTTTTTTACATGGGTGTCAGCACTTATCAAGGCCCAGAGGCCACTCAAGGATAAGGGTTAATAGGTCATTGTGATTTTAGCATAGTAAACAGTGGGAATTTTGTAACTTGGATTACTTGAAAAAGAAAACTGTTCGAATGATTGAAAATGAAAACAAAATAACAATGTAAATATATTGATAAGAAAAAAACAAAAACAAACGAAGTTTCCGTTTCAGGAACCCGAGTTTAATTTTATGTCGTAATCATTCAACTCGTTAGCGGTTTTATTCAGCGATTAGGGATAACCATACGACATATCTAATTACCAAAGCGATTTTTTTTAAATTTTTTTTTTTATTAAAACTAAACCTGTTTAGTTTTAATGAACCAATTTTTTTAAATCCAACACTTTAGTTATTTTGAGAGCGTGCAACTGCACCCGAAAGGTTGATTAGGAAACTCCAAATCCTTTTATGACTCGGAAAAAAGGGCTTTTTATCGGCTTAAATGATAAACTAATGTTAAATATTAGTATTTAATATAATGAGATATCAATCTACACAATTTGCCATCGATTCTGAAATAAAATGAAATCCTGACATTGTGATCATTTTTGCAGGTGTTATGTGTCAAATATTGAAATAAGAATGTTTAAATTCAATTATTATAATTTAAGTCTTTAATTTTAAAGTCGATTTTATTTATAAAATATCTTTTTAGAAATCAATCTCAAAAACAATCTGAACAATAAATCTCTTTTGTTATGGCTAAGTTTTTGTCAAGGGTAGAAATTATAATAGACAAGTATTCATCCATGATGACATTTTACCGATTTCCTGGTTTACAGGTATTCTTGCTAAATTTCTTCGAAAGAATAGTTTAACATTCTGTAAAAGTACCTTCCGTTTTTTTGTTTGTTTTTTTTTTGTACTTCTGCAGAAAAGGTAAAAAACCGATAAAAACTGGATATATTTTTGTGTTTTTATTCAATTTAACATGTTTATTCAGCTCGAAAAGAATATAGTGTTTACCGATGTGTTGGAAAATTCAAGATGGCGTCTCACACATTCTTTAACACCGTAAGTTTGGGAAAAGGTATTATAAATAAAACCTATACAAAATACTATTAAAAACCCGCCGAATATATGTCAACCTATGTCACGGTAACATATATTGAGCGAGTTTTTAACAGTATTTTAACCGGTTATTTATTTATTACACCTTTTTCAGCAGTATCAGAATTTTTGTAGGAATTTTTGACACCCCTAACACGAAACTGCGAATACAATATAAAAATCTCGTAATTTCTCTGTTAAAAGTGGGTTATTTATTTTCTTTATGGATTATACTTCCAAAATAAACTATTACAGTTGTTTTAAAAGTAATAAAAATATTTTTTTTTTAAAACAGTAATGAATTTTCCGAACTCAATATTTTTCAATTTTTAAACTCAATATTTTTCAATTTTTAAATTTAAAAAATCTATCAAAATTTTTCTATTGATTCTATTTTTACGATATTTTCAGGGTCAATGTGAAATTTTATGTTCTTTCCAATAAACCGAATATAATATTTTAGACAAACGTTTTTTTTTTTTAATTCACGCCCCCCCCCAAGTATCACCCATTTTCAACTTTCTCTTAAAAAGTAAATAATTAATTTATGTCGTGGAGTTTTATATATCACAAATTGAAGAGAAAAGGTCAATAAATAATATATTCAAATTTAAAACAAAAAAAAATCGCTTTTTTAGAAATTTACCTGTAAAGTCCGAAGTTTAAAACCTTATTTTATAAGAACACATTGTTTCTTTTTGTCTTTTTTTTTTTAATGAAACCTTGGTCCTTGCTCCTTTAATTGAAAACAAAATTAGGGCTTGAATTACATTTTTCGAGGAGTTATAAGCTTAGAAAGATAGGTGGTCGAATAATTCACGCCTCTCATTTTGAAATGTCTATTAAAAAGTAAATAATTAATTTATGTCGTGGAGTTTTATATATCACAAATTGAAGAGAAAAGGTCAATAAATAATATATTCAAATTTAAAACAAAAAAAAATCGCTTTTTTAGAAATTTACCTGTAAAGTCCGAAGTTTAAAACCTTTTTTAAAAAAAAAACCACATTGTTTTGTTTTGTTTTTTTTTTTTAATAAAACCTTGGTCCTTGCTCCTTTAATTGAAAAAAAAAATAGGGCTTGAATTACATTTTTCGAGGAGTTATAAGCTTGGAAAGATGGGGTGGAATTATTCACTATTTTCACGAAATTTCTGACACTGCTAATACATCGGTAAACACTGTATGCTTTTCGAGATGAATAAACATGTTAAATTGAATAAAAACACGAAAAATATATCCAGTTTGGTAGAAAAGTAATTTATCTTGCCTTTGATAACATTTATTTGTTATATATTTGTTTTTTGGCAACTAATTCGAATCTATGTGTACAGTAATACAAACCCGAAATGAATTTAAGACCACGAGTGAAATGAGAAAATGAAGAAAATCACATTTACTGTGTGTGTTTACTGTTTATGTACCTATTTACTATGCCTCCCCACGGGACAGATTTAGACACCAGGGTCGTTTTTTAACGTGGAGAAAAGGTACAAAAATAAGTCAGCGGGTTTGGTTGCCATAACAACGTGACGGTAGTGAACGTGTGTGTGTGCGTGTGTGCGCGTTTCGTGTAGTTTAGTTTCGTATAATAGTTTCGTATTTTTTTAATTTGTAAATAACAAGTTATTAAAAAATTAAACCCTTCCAAGATAACCAATAAATAAAGCCATAATATTTTATGGTAAAGGTAAGAGCGTAGAAACGATTGTTTTTTAGGAGATGTGATTATTGGATTAACCAATCAGAAATTGTCTGTGGCACACACATCTCTGTTTTTATAGATATACTAGCATGGGTGCCCGGCGTTGCCCGGGTGTTTGGAGGTGTATGCTGAGCAAAAAAAAAGGGGGTAATTTTTTAAACTTTGACCCCTATTATGACCCCTGAAAATTTATTGTTTTGGGCTCAAATCAAGTTATTAAGTTAGATCCATGTCCACGGAAGCTATATCTAAAATTTCAAGTGTGTAGACCCAAAATTGTCGGAGAAGTTTGGTAGAGTTCTCAAAGCTCAAATCGTTTAACTTTGACCCCTTAATCGCCAAATTTCTGGCTAAAAACCGATCACATAGATTTTTCCAAATCTCAGTACCCTGTATATCAAATTTCGAGTCTGTAGACTAAAAATTGACAGAGTTATTTCGTAGGGAAATGTACACAGACACACACACACACACACACACACTTTCACTTTTATAGATATATAGATTTAAAATTTGAGTCTGACAGAATGACAAAATTATATTGCAAACCGATATATTAAACAAACGAACTTCAAAGAGACAAATGAACACATAAGTAAAAACAATTTGTATTAGAAAACATTTATTATTCCACGTCTTTTTTTACAGACCTGACGACTGAGGTTCGCTCTTAATACAAATTGTTTTTTATAGTCTTAATTTTGACTTCCTTTTTCATAAAAAACTAAAAAAAAAATCAAGAAAGAAAAGAAATTTAATTTTATTTTTTCATTAATTTCTTTCTGTGCAAAGCAATTCTTTCAAACTTACTCTGTTTCCAAAATGTTTTTATTTTATTCCCCTCCCCCTTCATTCATTTTCCTCCGCATCCTGCCAAGATTACTGTACACATAGATTCGAAAAAATAATCAAAAACAAATATATAAATAAATGTTATCAAAGGCAAGATAAGTTACTTTTCTACCTAACTGGATATATTTTTTGTGTTTTTATTCAATGTAATATATTTATTCAGCTCGAAAAACATACAGTGTTTACCGATGTGTTGGAAAATTCAAGATGGCGTCTCACACCCTCTTTAACACCGTAAGTTTGGGAAAAGGTGTTATAAATAAAAAACTATACAAAATACTATTAAAAACCCGCCGAATATATGTCAACCTATGTCACGGTAACATATATTGAGCGAGTTTTTAACAGTATTTTAACAGGGCACATCGTAAAAACTGACCCATTAATTTTCCTGAAGTAAAAACTATATAGTTTTTAAACTTTTAAAACTGTACATTATAAAAAGAAAACTGTTCGAGTGATTTTTTTTTTACATGGGTGTCACCACTTAACAAGGCCCAGAGGCCACTCAAGGATAAGGGTTAATAGGTATACATTAGTCATTGTGATTTTAGCATAGTAAACAGTGGGAATTTTGTAACTTGGATTACTTGAAAAAGAAAACTGTTCGAATGATTGAAAATGAAAACAAAATAACAATGTAAATATATTGATAAGAAAAAAACAAAAACAAACGAAGTTTCCGTTTCAGGAACCCGAGTTTAATTTTATGTCGTAACTCGTTAGCGGTTTTATTCAGCGATTAGGGATAACCATACGACATATCTAATTACCAAAGCGATTTAAAAAAAAAAAATTTTTTATTAAAACTAAACCTGTTTAGTTTTAATGAACCAATTTTTTTAAAGCCAACACTTTAGTTATTTTGAGAGCGTGCAACTGCACCCGAAAGGTTGATTAGGAAACTCCAAATCCTTTTATGACTCGGAAAAAAAGGGCTTTTTATCGGCTTAAATGATAAACTAATGTTAAATATTAGTATTTAATAAAATGAGATATCAATCTACACAATTTTCCATCGATTCTGAAATAAAATGAAATCCTGACATTGTGATCATTTTTGCAGGTGTTATGTGCCAAATATTGAAATAAGAATGTTTAAATTCAATTATTGTAATTTAAGTCTTTAATTTTAAAGTCGATTTTATTTATAAAATATCTATTTAGAAATCAATCTCAAAAACAATCTGAACAATAAATCTCTTTTGTTATGGCTAAGTTTTTGTCAAGGGTAGAAATTATAATAGACAAGTATTCATCCATGATGACATTTTACCGATTTCCTGGTTTACAGGTATTCTTGCTAAATTTCTTCGAAAGAATTGACATAAACAATACTTCAACTAAATACGTATATTTCATGCAATAATGACTTTTATTTCTTCTGACTTTTCCTAAACTAAACATAAAACATCGGTTAGGGTTAGTTTAACATTCTGTAAAAGTACCTTCCGTTTTTTTTTGTTTTTTTTTTGTACTTCTGCAGAAAAGATAAAAAACCGATAAAAACTGGATATATTTTTCGTGTTTTTATTCAATTTAACATGTTTATTCAGCTCGAAAAGAATACAGTGTTTACCGATGTGTTGGAAAATTCAAGATGGCGTCTCACACATTCTTTAACACCGTAAGTTTGGGAAAAGGTGTTATAAATAAAAAACTATACAAAATACTATTAAAAACCCGCCGAATATATGTCAACCTATGTCACGGTAACATATATTGAGCGAGTTTTTAACAGTATTTTAACCGGTTTTTTATTTATTACACCTTTTTCCAAACTTACCGTGTTAAAGAGAGAATCGGCCGCCATCTTGAATTTTTCAATACATCGGTAAACACTGTATGCTTTTCGAGCTGAATAAACATGTTAAATTGAATAAAAACACGAAAAATTTGCCTTTGATAACATTTATTTGTTATATATTTGTTTTTTGGCAACTTATTCGAATCTATGTGTACAGTAATACAAACCCGAAATGAATTTAAGACCACGAGTGAGATGAGAAAATGAAGAAAATCACATTTACTGTGTGTGTTTACTGTTCATCTAAGTCAGCGGGTTTGGTTGCCATAACAACGTGACGGTAGTGAACGTGTGTGTGTGCGTGTGTGCGCGTATTTCGTGTAGTTTAGTTTCGTATAATAGTTTCGTATTTTTTTAATTTGTAAATAACAAGCTATTAAAAAATTAAACCCTTCCAAGATGGACAATAAATAAAGCCATAATATTTTATGGTAAAGGTAAGAGCGTAGAAACGATTGTTTTTTAGGAGATGTGATTATTGGATTAACCAATCAGAAATCGTCTATGGCACACACATCTCTGTTTTTATAGATATATAGATAGATAGATAGATATAGATAGATATATATATATGTATATATATATACTTTTAATTATTGAAATGAATTAGATTACATATTATATTATATATACATATATATATATATATATGTGCATATATAATATATATATATATTTATATATATATATATATATATATATATATATATATATATATATATATATATATATAATTTTCGTAAAAGGTTTCAAACCGGCCATTTTTCTCTTCCGAGCTGGGAAACATAACTGAGTTTGTATGTGCAGGAAATCTTAGTGAATGTGTTAATATAATGTTTTTGAAATGAATATTTATGCACTGGAAATAATCCATGTGGTTATCGTTTTAAATGGTTTTATTTTCACTTCGTGAAAGAATAATTAACTATGTTAAACAATTACTCATAAATAGCGAGGATAAATTATGAACAAAATATATGAGAATCACTTACTGAATAATGAAGGTCTACAAACACGCACACACACACCAATATCTATGCATACACGCACACACACGCACACACACATACACACACACACACATATATATATATATATATATATATATATATATATATATATATATAGTGCAAAATTTTGTTGAAAATTCAAAGACTCACGTTTTCGTTTTAAAACCTTCGTTTATTTCCCTAATTTTCCCATTACAGCTGTTTCATTGATGAAGATGGAATACTGCTGTCATATCTGGGCAGGAGCTGTTAAAAACAGCCTATCCTGCCTTGACAGAGTACAAAATAGACTTCGTGGCTTAGTGGGGGATGCCCTTTTCTCTACCCTGCAACCTCTCTCCCACAAAAGAGACGTTACGAGCCTATCCTTGTTTTATCGTTACTTCCATGGCAGGTGCTCGTCTGAACTCCAATCTCTGGTGCCCCCTCGCCAATCTTTCACGAAAAACACCCGTCTAGCCGAATCCATTGTGAAAAATTTCCCCCACTCTTTATCTGTGCCTAAATCAAAACGTGGATTCCATGAACAAAGCTTCTTTCTTAGAACTACACGCCTGTGTAACTCTGTTCCATCTGCCTCCTTCCCAACTGACTACAACTTGGATATGTTCAAGTCCAACGTTAATAAATTCCTAATGACCCGCCCCCTTAAGTAAACACTTCATCAAATCTCCACACTAACGTAATGTACTTGCAATAACCTTTATCCTTGAGTGGCTTTCGGGCCTTGATAAGTGGTGACCACTGTGTAAAGAAAAAGTTGGCAATTTTAGAATTTATATTCCCATAAAAATATCCTGTCCCCACCAACATTTTTTAGATGTTTATCCATTAGATTTTTTACAGCAGAAGGTATATTTTGAACATGCTGGACATCGCATTCGGGTAAAAGGATTTTCAAAGCCATGTTTCCTCACTTCCTCCGTGTTTTAGTGTTATGTAAAGATAGTTTTCCATTTTAACCCGTACTTTCGTAGTTTTATTTTTTATTTATTAATTATTTATTTTTGTTTTAATTTTCCCTTTTTTCCTATTATTTTTTTCCAATTATCATATAATTTTATTTCTATATTTATCCGTGTTTATTTTAATATTGTTTTTTTTTTGGGGCTTGGTGTTTTAATCCGTATTATATTACCCGATGCAGGGTAGGTGACTCTCGTAGTGTCATTTTTAATATCTGGGATTATCTCCCTTGTGTTTCCCTAACCCGCTCTAGTGCGTGAAATTAAATATCTGTTTCTGTGCAAACACCCGTGGATTACATCTAGTCGTTTGTTTAATATTTTTTTATTATTTTTTATATGCATGTGGGCCCGTGTGTCTTTATTTGTGTGTGTGTGTGTGGGTGTGCTTATTAGACCGAGGGGATGCGCAGTTTTATTTACTTATTATCAAACTAGATTCCTGAATTGAACTAAATAATTAATAAGTAAATTTTATACTTTAAATTTGCTGTTAAATAATTATATAAAATGAGACAGGTAAAAAATGATATCTTTACTCTTTGTTGTTTCGATGAAAGTATTCCAACAGATAATTGGTTTCCTAGTATATAACATTCACAGCAAATACATTTTATTCCTACATCGGTAAATGTTTTTGCTTCTGCGTAAATGAAGCTAAACCGAATATCCATAAAAGGAATTACATTGATTTTAATATTGGCATAAGGTCGTGTATGGATTAATAACGCTATATTTGCTTGGAATATATTGACTAATGAGTGTTTTTAAATATTTTTTGTTAAAAAGTAGATGGGGGTAGGAATTTGTGATATGGTAGGTCGGAGTGTAAAATCAGGTTTATATATCTGTGCCATGTGGGTATCAGCTTTATAGTCTCCAATTATTTTATGAGGTTGATAATAACCAATTTTTGCATTATTAGTTGTAATAAGTTTGGTAACTTACATTTAAAGAGTATTTGTAGGATTTTTACTAATTTTCTTTTCAAATTTTGTATTATCATTATAATATTTTAAAGTCTTTCATCATAATCGGATTTATTAAGAATAACAAAGATGTAAGATTTATCAGCTTTTTAATAACTATATTACGATGGTTAAGTAGTTTTTTAGCAGTATTTTCTTAAATCAGTAGTTAGCATTGTGTTGTGTTCTTTCATAAAATCGAGTTTTAATGGGCTTAGCTTTTAGACTATCCCTTAACCCAGGGTGAGTGGTAATTTTGTTCTTTTTGTCGATCTGTATGGTCGTAATCAGAAAGATTTATATAAAAGTGGGTGTATTAGGTAGTATAATATATCCATGGTATAAAGAGTTTTAGTTTTGGGGATGGTCAGCCGAGGCGAATGCTCGTAATTAGAAGTGATGTCAGTGAGTCGTTGTTGGAGTTCATGTAGTTTATTTGTATGTTTAAGAATTTGTTGATTTGCTTTTTTTTACTAAATCAATTTTTGAAATGCATACTTTACTACCCGTGTAGCTGCTGGATACTGTAATTTGGAATTGGTATATTTAGGCAGCTTTTTCCCATTCAAGCAAATATGATTAAATGCAAGGCAGACACTTTGCTTCATGGTGTTTTTATTTTTCGATTTCCCGTATAATATTTTTTACATCCAAATCAAAAATATTAATAAAAGCTCCATAATTGTTGCTGTCACGAGCGGTTTCGATTCGTCTACTACTCATCTTCAGTAGTAAAATTTCGAAGAAGCGAAAATAAGAATTCAAAGTGAAAACTAAAATATACAGTAAACGGCGTTAGACGATGAAAAGTTAAAATATATAGAGTCGATGAAAAGTCGATCAAAAATCGACATATATATATATATATATATATATATATATATATACATATAATAAAACAACTTAATTATGTAAGTATAAACCATTATCCGTAATATGTTTTTTCTTTAAGTAAAAGCAGTTAGCATGCTTAAACAAAAAACACATTATAAGAGTGGCAGAGAAAGGTTGAACTCTGATCGTAAAATATATAAAAGTACAAGAAGACTCGTAAAGTTTAAATAAAAGGATTTATACATATAAAGTATACAACTTCTTTAGCGTGTACACGTATCAATTCCTTACATATGCATATATATGTATGTATGTATAAATATACACACACCCTTTACAGGCGTATCTATATAGGCATATTCTAATATACTTACATGCATATATATGTACATGTCTAAAGATAGGCATATACTGATGCATATATATATATATATACTTTATATACATATATACATATATATGTATGCATGCGTCTATATTATAAATATATATATATGCATACACATATATATATATATGTATATATAAAGTATATCATATGAATATAGTTATATATACATATGTGTGTGTTGGGTGTGTGTGCATAAATAAGAGCTTTTATTTTACGCTTTTAGTAGATACTGCCATAACAAAATACATGGAACGACAAATAAGCTTACATTGCGGATTTACACATTTCGGCTTAAGACGCTAATGTCAAATTCGAGTGTAATCTTATTATCATTGTCTAAATTAGTACATCCATTTCGCATCTTGTAAGTTTCAGACCTTTTTTATCTTCAGATATTTGATTGCGAATTTTTGTGCACATCTGTCTCGCTTTTTATACTATAATCTTTAAACATTACTAGACTTAGCTTGGAAAGAGCATTTTAATTGTCAACACCCAAGCCGGATGTAGAACCGATGTGTAATCACCTGTATAACATTCTGCTTGTTCCATTCTTTATCTATACGTTTTGCTTTAAAATATGCAAATAAAGATTTCGAAAGTCGAACTATTGCAAAAAGGTTATATTCGCAACATTTCTTATAAGAAAGACCAATCTGGCAATGCTTGGAGAAATGAAACAGGAACATACCATTTGATGTAGTCAACTTTCAAAATATCATCTCTTTTCTTCTTTATTCTATATTAATAATATGGTAACGAGTTTTCACTGGAAACATCCGACAGCAATTCCTATGAATGTCTCCCGCATTCATCTTTCCAAACTCATACTGTAAAGTGATTTCCTGCCATAATGTACACAGTTATTAGACTTTCTATAATAGACTAACTTTCTCACTAACGTGATCTCACAATGAAAATAGCAAGTATTTCATAATTTTTATTTATAGTTATCTGCCAAAACTCTAAACCATTGGTTGTTTTATTTACAGCAATGCAGTTAAAATACACCGGTTCATTATCCAACAGCTTTAATGCCTTACTTTCATACATATTACGTTGCTTTAGTAATAGACAGCCCCTGTGCTCTGTTTCAATTCTTATTTCAGCAGAATTACGAAATTGCATTAAAATTAACACCTTGCCGTTAGAACAAATACATTTTCGATAAGGGAATGCAATTTTCGATACGGATAACAACTTTCTCGGTATCGATATCAGATATATTACCCGAAACTAAGACCTTGCATGCAGAATAAAAGGCATTACTGTTTTAAAACGTCTCATGTTTCGCTTATATTTTAGCTTGAATCCACGTGAACTCTTGAATCCACGTGAACTATCTTTGTTTACATTAATACATCGATATAATAATGATCCATATACGTGTTTCGCTATCGACGGCTCAGAATTAAACACGTTGTTTATGAGTTACTATCAGCCAGTTGAGTTTGGTCTGGCTTCGCTGGTATTTTTCTTTTTCTTCTTTTTTCTATCTTTTTCTTCTGTATTTTCCTTTTTGTTCTTTATCTGATTCTTTTTCTCCGGCTTTTAATTCTTATACTTTTTCCTTTTTTGAGCTCATGCTTTCTCTTCTTTTTATCTCATTCGACATAAAACTTCTAAACATATTTTACGTAAAGCTCATGGTCCACGCGATTGATTAATTAGAGAGTTTTTCAATATTATAACTTTCGTTTTCACAGTTTAAATCATTTTATATCCTTTTTAATTAACCAATTTTTGTTTGTAGGTTTCGATTTAACAGTACAAAGACTTCTATATTCGTTTCATTTATTCCTGTAAACAATACACTAAAACAATATAAATTGTCAGCACAGATTATGTGTATGGATAGATATTATATGATTCGTTTACAAATTTCTTAATGACTAGCATAGCTAGCTTGCGCAGGTTTTTTTTTCGTTTATTAACGCGATGTGATTTGACGTTAAAAGAAGCATATCAAATGTGTGTATTAGTTTGATCACAAGAGATATACATTTACGACATATTTTCTGCATATTTATTAGAATCACGAACTTTTCGGAAATAATAACGTAATTATTTATTGACTCAATCTTAACATCGGAACAATTACATAAACAATATCAACCGTATAAAAAATCAGTTTTAATAGAACATAGCATTTAAAATATAGTACAATCTGTAACATTTTTACGTACAAAACAGAGAACACTACGTACGTCATGTTCGTCATTCAGCGACAATTTACAACATGCACAAACAGTTGTAAACGCTGCCAGTGCCGACAAGTAACTGCCTTAATATAGCTAAAACTGCCAATTCGTGCCAGTGCAATCAAGTGTCATTATCAACCAATTACTACCGATAACACCCATAAGCGCCATTACATTATAGTGTCCGCCATTCGCTGACAGTGCTCGACCATTCAGGACTCGCGATTGCATTTCAAGGCAATGCCATGACTAGAAAATAAATGATTGCTGCTTGAATTACCTTGTGACCATCAAACTCCTCAAAACACCACTACAATGACAGACAATTTGATTTTGGAGCTGTCAAATTTAAGCTGATTCTGTGCATGGCAATCAGTAAACTGCAGTGACCGGCATGTCCCGACAGGTAGAAGTAACCGCACAAAAATAACATTAATCGCAAGTAACCACCAGAGCCAGCAATTGCAGCAAATAGATTCTGCTACCTGCCACTGCTATACAATAAAAACAGTAGAAGCCAGATGATTTTATTTTTGCCACTACCGCCTATACCCATAATCTTACTGAGCCAACAGTGGCTACCACAAGTAATCGCTGCTGTATCTCTTTATTACTATATTTTAGTTGTTATGCGTAGTCGGTAATTTACGGGACTCAGATATGATAATAAATAATTGATAACCGTATCCTGTTTTTTGTTTTATTTTGAGGAATGGAACTTTACGTGTGATGATTTTTAGTCATATGTCCAATGTACAGTGCAGGTACACAGAATCTGCTAGCAATAATAATATATTATGATTGTTGAAAATATGCGAGAATGAAACTCGTAGCAATTCCGACTTGAAGTGGTTATTCACCGAGGAAACATTTTAGCGAAAAGTTATTTCAAAAGAGAACATTTGAAATAAACAAGTAAAAAACAACAAAAAAACAAAAAGCAAACATTGCCGTCCATGGGAATTAGGACTGAAAGAACAAAATGAAGAGTATCTCTTACAATCTTATGGTATTATATATATTGAAATATGTAACACAATATTACATTCTACATGTATCTATGCATGTATTTATGTATGTATGTGTGTACCTACGTATGTCAGGTCATGTTATATGCTACTGGTACCATGTAACTCAGTACTACCTGACTCATGGTCTGGTCACCGGCGACTAAACTGGTTCCCCCACCAGACATGTTTGGTG
The DNA here is from genome assembly GCF_053919585.1 of Euprymna scolopes. Classification (NCBI taxonomy): domain Eukaryota; kingdom Metazoa; phylum Mollusca; class Cephalopoda; order Sepiida; family Sepiolidae; genus Euprymna; species Euprymna scolopes. The sequence continues at coordinate 159,984,343 of NC_136484.1, read as the reverse complement.
AGGAGACTAATCCGCCTCAAGGATTACAAACAAGACCTTCCAAAGGGCAAATAAACCCTTTTCTGGGTCAACGGACAACTAGCACCGTGTATGTTTGTGTGTATGTATGTGTGTTGCGGTGGAGAGGGCTCCCGTAAGCCATGGTGAAGGCAACTGTCTAGAAGAAGCAAATCTGATTAAAAAACCATAAAGCGGGAGTGCAGTACCCGCATTAAGCTGGTTTGCAGTTTTACTTGTTGCTTGCTATCTTGCTCTTGCTTGTTGCTAGATCTCAACATTTTAAACCGAGAAAGAGAGAGACTTAGCTGTCGTACAAAGCTAAAACTATGTAACATAATATGTGTACAGATACTCCCTCAGGAATTGGTCTATTAAAATGGTCCCATGGCGATGGAAGCCATTTTTGGGGCTCATGGACTGTAAGTGTCTGAGAGGTGCACTCGTCTGACAAGACGTTGCAAATCATCACGTATGATGTGTGTATGTATTATGTCTGCATAAATCTTTCGACAGAGGTGCGGATTTTCACGACATCGGTATCGCTTTAAAGCTCGAAAACTTGGCTAAAAGCATAAATTCCTTCATCCTCAACTGGGTACTTTTACTTACAAGGAAGAGTGGCTTTTTTCGCCGATATTTTTGAAAGTCATCCTCTCTTTTTCAATTCACTATCCTTAATTTAAACCTTTTCCACTTGTGGTTTGACGAGAAAAGCAACCGAAAAGGCGTCATGTTTTATTTTTTCACTTCCTTTTCTTCCTTCGCAGCACGGTTCGAGCCTGCCTGTCTACTACCCATTTCTTTTTTTTTATTTTGCTAAACACACCTTTAAACTACCAGGCAACGCCGGACACACATGCTAGTATTGAACAAATAAAAAATAAATGAACTCAAATAAAATAAAGTGTCCAGTATTTCAAAACATAGATCTTAAGGAGATAAATTCAAAGATTCAAAAATAATAAATTTTAATTATGAAAACACGGCGGGAGAAGAGGTGCATGCCTAGTAAGCCCTTAAGTATTTCACCTGTTTGCATTTTTTAAAAATATTTATATTTACAGAGTGGAATGATAAAATTGTCGCCTTGAAAACGACAACATGATTCGATTCCAATTTGACGAAAACTGGTTTGCTGTATTTGTTGCTAACCATATACTAGTTGACCAGTTACTGATACACCCCAAAAGCGACAGAAGCCTGCTATCATGTCTGATAGTGACACATTGTTCAACGAAGGAGTTTGGAGATGTGTCATACATAAAAATGGTTTAGACTTATAGATATTATAATTACTTTTTTTTGTAAGTAGGAGCTCCAACATTTATTGAGAACATTCGTAATTGATTTCTCCGTGAACTGTAGTTGAGGATTTCCAGTATTCTCTTCGATTCGTCCTCATCTTATGTACTTGCTGTATTCAAACATGTCGTTTATCAGCCAGCCTTTATTGAATAATACATTTAAACCAATAAAATAGCCGCCAAATCCCAGTTTGTACCTCACCCGTTCAGTTGAGTTGTATCCTCTGTTCATATTGTTAGCTCATCGGCAAAGGGTTCTGGTGTTTACATGAACAGATTAGTCAATATAATTATGAGACGACATATCAGAAATCAATAAGAAAAGACGACATTCGAAACCAGCAATAAAAAAACGTAGAATATAATGTGTGAAGTCCAGGTATATAGGTAGTTGTTTTAAAGATGGGCGCATTTGATTTTTAGATCTTATATTGAATATTGAACTGATTTCAGGAATCCAGTTTTTTACCACATCGATATGTGATATCGTGAGTATAATGTCACCAGAGTATAATATCTAATGTGCAATATGAAATTTTAAATATTGCAGTTTAAAATTGAAATTGCTGGGATTAAATTATGGCCACAAACAAATGCAGATTCAAATAAAGATATTAAAATATTCGTTTTATTGGATATTATTTTTTCGAATCTTATCTCACACATGCCTATATATCTGTGTGAGTATGTGTACATCTATATGTGTGCATGTTTGTGCATGAAGGAATCCATACTTAAATAAATAAACGAGAAATCTAATTGACATTCTACTTCGTAAAGACTATTTAATAAATACTCCTTTTATATCACAGTTTTAATTCATAACGTATTCATTTTATATGCTACACAATCTTGATGATACACCGGTTCTTGTCATATAACTAAAGTTAAGCAACGTGGATCAATACCAGATGGGTGACCATATGGGAGGGCGAGCGGCTCTATGTGTTACGAGGTAAAATACCAAGTTGAAAAACTGACGTGGTCTATCTTTCTCTCGAGGCTGGATGGGTCTCTATTAAACCGTGGTGGTTAAGTGGTGGCGGCACGATAAAATTACCCCTGATAGCCCTGGCGAAACATTAAGTATTCAGCTACCGACAAGATTCGAATTACACTATAAACTCGTGCAGCGAGTTCAATCTCGGCTACGGCCACGTTGGATGGGTTGATTGATGGATGGATTTGTTTCACACATATAACAACTTACTCTTAGGTATACAATTTCAGAATTCATGAAAACATTGAAAGTGCTAAACGCTGCAGTATAGTTGTATGCATTTTAAAGGACACTAGGTATTCGTTACAAAATGTGTTCATAAATGACTTACAATTTAACTAGGATGTATATTTCTAATATTTTGTTCTAGGGTGAGTAAAGATTCGATTACATTTGCATTTTATCAAACCAGACGTATTGTTGATAGAATGTATGTTTAGCATTCTTTTTTCTTTCGCAAATAACATTCATTATGAAATTAATTTGTAAATATTTATATTTAAGGCTAAGTAAGCCGAGGGAGGCCATTAGCGCTCGCAAAGCATTTTTGATTACGAAACAACGCCGGAAATTGATTTTCCAACCATCAGAAGACATTTAACAGGTATAAAGAATTCCATGTATAGTTCAAATTCCTTTATTGATTATATATTTATAAACCCGTGATTTAAATTTTTCTTCAAGTATTTTATCTCCACGGATTTTCTACCCGTTAATTTTTTACAAGGGAGTAGATTTTCGGTACTTTTATAACTGTAAGTAAACTATACATAGTGGAAGAGTCAGATTCATCTAAATATATTAAAAAGTAAAAAAAAAGACATTACTAAGGATCAGCATAAAATAAATATATATTAATATAATAAATAATAAAGCTACATAATATCCGAAATATAAAACAAAACATAAAATAACGTATCTAACTAAACCTAGGTTGAAAGTAAGCCAGCTTTCTCTACACAAAGGGGTGAAATCAACCCTTTCCCATAAAATATACGAAGAAAAAAGGTAAACCTGGGGTCAATTGTACCTTTGTACTGTCAGTGCACAACTATTGGTTGAATAGCATATGCGCAGTTACAACTAAGAATCTTATTGGATAACTAGCAAATTCAACACCATGTGTTTATATAAAAATGCGCGATAACCACTACTCTTCGCATAAGCCTTACGCATTCTCATGAAGATGGAACGAATAATATTCTGTGCAGCTTAATTGCTAGGATGTCGACAAGCATGTGAGGCAAGAATGAAATGTGATTTGGTTTGGAGCAGGTTTTTGTGTTTTTATGTATATAGCTTTAGGCATTATTTACTTCTTGGTCTTGGTTTCCTAATGTATTATTTTTTTGTTGCTGACTAATATTTTTCAAATGTCATAAGGGGACAGTTATGTTTTTGCTTTTAAATGTTGTAATATTTTGCTAGATTGTGTTTCATTCATGGGAAAGTGAGGTCATAAGTTGATCGTTTCTACCCGAGGTGACTAACGTAACTATTAATTTTATGTTTTTTATAAGCGTTGTACGCTCTTAAAGGCATGTGAAGTTATAAACAACGTTGATTCGTTCTAGTTGGTTGAGGGGGCATTCTGTTTTATTACTAAATTTTGGATCTTAATTTTTATTATAATATATAAGTCTAAGTATAATGGCTCGGTTTTACTAGCTTTTACACATTTTTTTATCATTTTTAAAACATTCGAGTGCATTCATATACCATTGCGGACAATAAGGATGTGTTACGTTTACTCCATGTAAACTCTATTAACTCGGTTTAACTCCCATTTTACCTCTTTGATTAGTTTTACCTTTATATGACTTATTTTCTCCCCACAGTATATAGCATTTACAGTTCTAATTCGTTAATTGAATCATAAACATTTTCTCATTTAATACATATATTAGAACGGTAAATAAAGTTACTTTGCAAGAAAAAGCATTTTGTCTGTTAAAGCCCCGAAGAATTGCTAAAATAGAGAAGAAAACCTAACAAAGAAAATGAAAAGTTTATGGTGAAAAGCTGTCTAGAAAAATATAAAACTTTTTAATAGACTACGCTTTTGCCAATTCTTTTATGAAAAAATACAAAGAGCTTGGGTAGACAACTGACAGGTAATCTGGTAACGTAGACATGTCCGTGCTAAATAAACCGTTTCTTGCAAGTGAACACCCAGAACATCAAGGTCTGACTCTAGGACGTGTTGATTGAGATCTTAAAGCATATTTTTACCGAGTATTGTGATATGTGTAAGTAGATACTGATATTTAGATTAAAGAAATTCAAATTAATCCGCGGTATAAAAACGGCGTCTCCTTCATCGCCGTCGGTAAGAATTTTTCCTTTCTAATATTGGGTGATAAAGAAGTCACCACAAGGCGGGTGCCGTAGTATTGCTTAGGCGGGATAATATTTCTGATTAGCATGAGTGAAGTTCCAACCTTCACCCGGAGCATATGTGACGGCAGTTCAGGTGGGTCGATAGAGTTTCTACCGTATTCTACCGTGTGCTTAGCCAACTCAACGCGGTTCGATGTGCAGCGAATATGTTTGACGTTCCTCTTCTCTGATCATTTCAAAAAGTCGTAAAATTTATCGAGGGTCAGTTTTAAAGCAAAATATTTCGTCCGACCGCCCGAAAGTAAAGTTGCAGCGTATTCCGGCGAATACAACAGCAATGACAATGTTTCCACAACTTCAGACGTGAACAAGTATTTAATTTGTGACAAACCTTTTTTTAATGTCTTCAGGTCAATCCAGGTAAAACAGCCCTCTACTTTCTGCTTGGTATTAAGTACGATTGAATTGTAGTCGTTCCGCTAATGTAGCAGCTGTTTCGATTATTTTCAATAACCTAATTAAGGAGATCATTGGATGTCCAAAAGTTCACACAGAATTTTTATTGACAAAGTATATCGTGCGTGCTGAATTCGAGATAGGAGTCTGAAAAATGTAAAGTGGGGCCACCAATTTCTAGAAAGATGTTTTCGAGACGAATAAGTCCTTCTTTATAAATCCTGTCTGAGTAAGCTTATTCTGAGACGAATATTGAAGTTGAGATCTTGTAAACATCTCCCTGGTTATATAGTCACGAAATTTCAGCCATAGACACATTAGATCACTTAAGTCGCATGATATAATAATAATCTATCGCAAAAAGACGCCGTATACCATGGGGAGAGTTGAATAAACTGCCTTCTGTCATGACCGCATCCCATTGTGAGTTGTCTTCATGTGGGCATAGGCAGAAGCTAGCCTCTCAGAAAGTTTCGACAGAAATAAGTAAAGAGTTTTAAGTCATCGAAGGTAATAGGGCTGCGCACCTCATGAAAGAGAAGACGAAGATGAATGCATTTATGCTGATCTGATGGAATGCTGTACACTTGAACAAAGCAGGAATCACGTTAAATCGCCGGAAAGCTGCTGATGCTTCCATCGAACCCATTAATTCTTATTCTAGATGTAGTAGGAAAACCAAAGAGTGGTTTACAATGTTACATGAATAGCGCGAATTCAAGTAAGCGAGTGTGGGTTTGTAGCTGCATGGCGGGTATAAGGTGGCATCCTGAAAATAGAATGGACGCTAATTTCATATGTATATATATATATATATATATATATATATATATATATATATATACGTATTGGCATGAGGGTGGCAACTTTGGTAAAAATCGACCTATTTATTCTCTGATCAGATTATTTCGATTATCGATGTTTAATACTTAGCAGAGGCATTCCGATATACACCTTATCCAAAAAGGCCCCAACACACTTAAAGCACATTTTTGTGAAATTTCAAAAAAAAAATCACCCTAGCCATTTTTAAGTTTATAGCAACCAAACTCTCTCACATACACATAAAAACAAACTGCCTTTGTATGTATGAGTAGAGAATAGAGATAGGAATTTTTTTTCAAATGTAAAAGTCAAGTTTCGTATCATATTTATACGTGTTGCTGTCGTACAGATGAACCACCTACACACTTATACGTCGGTCTCATTTGTTTGTGCGAGTATAAAACTTATCAAATGCACCGTTGATGTGCAAAACTTGTATAAGAATTGTAGCATTGCACAAAACCGAACTGTTCGATCAATTATGTTATTTCAATTATCGATTTTTGATTATTATCGTTTTTAGATAATTATTACAAGCATTCCGGTACAAAACCTGTCAAAAAAAAATGCAAATTTCATAAAGTATATTTGTGTGAAATTACTCAAAAATCGTCGCGGGCCTTTCGGAGTCTGCATCCAACAAACTCACATAAACAGACGCCGACCCACAATAAATAAGGCATAATCTATATATAATTAGAATAGCATGCATGTTATCCGAGTGACTGTCGTTTAATTGCTACGAACTTTTTTTTCTTGTAATAAATCATTTTGCCAATAATTATTCATAAGTTTGTGTTTCGTTTTAGATTACAGCTGATGGCACTTAAGTCATCTATTTTTATAAATTATTTTACTAAGAATTATTCAGAATTATTTTATAAATTATTTTACCAAGAATTATTCAGAAGTTTTAGTTCCGTTTGTGTATAGCTGATGGCGGTCTAATCAAGAATTCTTCATAAGTTTTGGCTTCGGTTATAATTGTAGTTGAAGGAACTAGCTAAGATAAATACAGTGGCAGTTTTAACAAAAGAGCTACAATATTATGAACTCGTTTCCATTTACGCTGAATATCTGCAGAATGCCAACATTTATATATTACATGTGAATGAGTGTCCTGTAGAATTATGAAATAGTTCGTGTGTGGGGGCGAAATCGGTTTCTATGAATTCGAAAACGGGTGAGTCGATTTTGGAAAATTTACTCAAAAGTACTTAATGATACTAGGAGTATTCTTACGAAGATTTTGTATCGGAATAAGTCCCATAAGCATCGAAAATCGATAATCAAAAAAATCCGATTAAAGAATAAAAATCTGATTCTGAATTAAGTTTACATTTTATACAACCTAATATTGCAAGTGCATTTAATCAGTTTCAAAATCACAAAAGCAGAAAAGCGCATCATATAAAATAAACTATAGATTGCTTTATGAAAAACGCATTCGAAATCACTGTTTATTTTAGTGTATAATTGAACTATGATGCACGACTTTTGTGCGTTTCATTTGAATTCAAGTTATTATGCAAAAATTCCCAAAATTAACAATTTGTACTTTGATCATAATTTTTTACTTTCAACAGAAACGCGTCCGGAATGAATGTTTCTGTTTAACGTACAGTTGAATCAGAATATTAGACTTTTGCATTGGTAGCTTTTATTAATGCAGTGTTTTGCAGAGCAGTTAATACACAAACAGAAGATTCTCTTCAGTGCAATGTAGACAACAATGTATTGCGGACGATGGCATTTTGTGGAGACATTTGAAGCTCTTCTGTAATTGAGCAGACAATCAACGGTGTGATAATTGAATGAGCAATTACACCGATTTCCATGACAATAAGCTTACCAAAGAATTAAACATTCATTCCCGGATCACGACGGTCCTCTCTGCTAGTATATATATATATATATATATATATATATATATGTGTGTGTGTGTATATATATATATATACACACACACGCATATATATATATATATATATATATATATATATATATACGTATGTATGTATATGTGTGTGTTTGTATATATACGCATTCTAGTATCAGACTAGACGGAATGGTTAATTGTAGGTATAGAGAGTTGGATATCCTCGAAAAGTTCCAGTAAAAAACTAACAGCCAGCCGTGTTTCTCTCCAAAATATGTGGATCTCATTGTGCACAGAAATCGCTTTTTTCCATTGCTTTCAAAATAATAGATGTACTGAGACTAAAGCCGCTTTCAGGACTGCCAGCAATCACTGTGAAAGTAATAAAGAACGCGAGAGAGATGTATGCTCAGCCCGTCAAGTCCAAAGTAGCTGAGTAGCGGTTTGGTTTCCACCAGTTTTCGCAAATACAAAACAGAATCCTGAACAGAAGCGTGTACTCTACCCCAACCATAATCAATGGACCTGCGGTAATCTCTTCAGCACAAGACAAAGCAACACTCTTTGCCAAGAACTTTGCAGCTTATTCTACCCTTTGTGACCAAAGTCGCCAACTCCCAATATTTCCTCCTATATCAGAAAACACGTTATGAGATATACAAATATCTGTGCGTGTGGTGGGCAAGCTAATCAAAAACCTGAATTCAAGTAAAGCAACTGGCCCTAGCAGCTTTCAAATTATAGTGCTCAAAGAACTTCATTAGAACTAGCGCCCATACTTACAATCACCCTGGAAAATTGTATCAGTATGCCCTGTATTTAAGAATGCAGGTGATCGGTCGTCTTCTTCTCAGTACAGGCCAATAAGTTTCCTGTGCGTCATGAGTAACTTGCTGGAATTTTTGTTATATAGAGAAGCCATCTCAGCAAAAATAACCTTCTTGGTAACATGCAATACGGTTTCCGTTCTGCTAGATCTACATCAGAGGTTCTGACAGTTATATCCCGCTAGAGTAGCGAATCCGTCGACGGAGGGTTCCTTTCTTGGGCAATAGTTTGCCTATATCAAAAGCATTCTATAGGGGTTGGCATAACGGTTTAATTCACAAGCTCTCAGCTACGGCAAAGCAGGAAATGTCTTCTCAATTACTAAATAATTTCTCTCCAATAAGTTCATAAGATTAGGGGTTGACGGGCAGAAATCAGACGCTCATATTATTAATACTGGAGTCTCTCAAGGTTCAATGCTGGGTCCAACTCTCCTCCTGATCTACATTAATGACCTTCCAAATCACACCCTTACATCATTTGTAGACATTTACGCTGATAGCACTACAATCTATGGTAGCACATCAAAGACAGTAAACTATCAAATTTTCTCTGATTCTCTTTCTATTGATCTTGAACACGTGGTACAATGGGGAAAGGGGTGGCCGGTTACTTTTAATGCATCTTAAACCAAGCTTCTATCTTTATATCATATCCGCTCTGATTCCCATCTGGCATCATTTGAAATGAATGGCTCTCGTCTTGGGGAGGGTCCATGTTTTGACAAGCTTCTGGGCTTGACGTTTACTCCTGACCTGAAATAGAACACATACATCAAATCTGTTGGCAAGGACTCTCGAAAAATGGTGAAATCCTTCTATCGGTCCAGTGGATACCTCACTGCTGATGCAATTATCTACCTATATAAGAGCCAGGTACGTCCAAGGATGTGTACTATTGCTACATCTGGGCAGGAACTGCTATAAAGACCTTATCCCCCCTTGGCAGGGTACAAAATAGACTTCGTAATCAAGTAGGAGATCTTTATCACAGAAGAGATGTTGCGAGCCTTTCTCTTCTTTATCTTTATTTTTATAGCAAGTACTCGTCCGAACTCCAATCTATGGTCCACTCTCGCCAAACTTTCACGAGAAACACTCCTATAGCTGAAGACACTATCAATAATTTCCCCTATTCTTGATCTGTGCCGAAACCTAAACGCAAATTCTATGAACAAAGTTTATTTCTTAGAAGTGCATGTCTGTCGAACTATCTTCCGTTTTCCTGCTTTCCAGCTGACTACATGGTTTTCTTCAAGACCAACGTTAACAAGTTCTTGATGAGCCGTTCCACTAAAGTTAACAAATTTACCGAGTTCCCATTACTAACGAACACTATACTGCCCAATTGACTACTGTTCTTCGAGTGGCTTCTGGTCTTTGATAAGTGGTGATACCTTTATAAAAATGTATCCAAATAAACAGATTTATTACATATTCATTCATATCCGTTACATAAAGTCAACATCAACCACTTCGTTGTCTTTTGATCAGCACTTGGTTTAGCTATAAAATATGAAGTTTAAAAAAACAGCTAATATAATATATAAAATTATATTTACCTTTTTAATAAAGTATACTAAAAAATGAAAATAGACATATGTTGAACATAAAAGGCGTCTGCGTAACTTCAAAAGTACAAAAGAAGATAAGATTGTCCCAATAAAGACACATTTTACAAATAAGTTTTATTATAGTGTAAAACATATGGAAAATGTAATATAGAAAGATATCCAATTTATTTACTTGAAAATTAAATAGACGTGAAAGTATATTATTGTTAAAAGAACATATATATGAATAACTCTTTATAATTCTATCATAATAAATTGGAGAAATAAGAGAAAGACTTGAATATCGTTTTTTGCTAACAATTTTACTCTGTCTACTTATATGTGGCTGTGTGTGTGTATGTTAGTGGGTGTATGCTTAGTTTATTTATGTACACGTGCACTAATATCATATTGCAAAATATTTGACATATAAGTATCTTATCTATAAAATCGTGCGATGAAAGAAAGCGCTTTTTTACGCGGTACTTACGCCATGTACACTTAAACCTGAAATTCTGAAGTAAAGTATGTGTAAAAAAATAAACCGATCAAACTAGATACTTTACATAAACAATTATAATGTACACATATACTTTGGTATGTGGAAAACACATAGTAGGTTCTTATATCACTTAATTAATACGATCCGTAGAAGGATCTATTATTCATCAGAAATCGTTGTCTTTAAATGTACGACGAGGATTACTTTGAGTTATTTAAAAGTGTTGGCATTATGCCACACTTAATGGAAGTAATGTTATGTTTTTCTCAATGTTGTTTTATATTTTATACGCAGAACCTTAAATGCCTCTACCAAGATGTAAAAACTAAAGATGAAAAAACGATATAATAAAAATTACGAACACGAATTCTTTTTTAAAATTATTTTTTAGAAATGTGTTACGTAATAAAGAGTCAAGCAACACTATGTTAATAATTGCTTACATTAATCGTCTGATCGTTGATATTTTTACAAACTAAAGTGAAAACGGGGAATGTAAACTTTGTTTTTTGTATTATTCCTCGTAACAGCAGCAGATTATGTTATTTTTTACAAATGGAAAATAAGCAACAACAAAACATGAAACAGCACAAAAATCTGGGTGTATAATAAAAAAACAAAGTATGTCCTCTTTATTCTCATCTTCATTAAGACAACATATTGCGTACGCCATCACCAAGCCTGGATTTTTTGGTACTCCTGCAGTATTTTACCCACCGATTTCACGATCTTAGCCGAGCGTTGACGAACGCTTTCGGCGTTAACGCCGACGAAAGCCGAGAATTCGGAGCTACTACGGTGCAAGAACGCTAAAAGTATGTGAATAGCAACAACATTACAAGGAAAAGATATTACACACACACACAACAAAATGGATAAAATTAATACAAAAATAAATCACAAACACTTACCGTAAGTTTTTTTAAAGTAGAATAAATTTATTTTGTTGAATATTTTTTTTTTTTGGTTCATTTTGTTTTCCGATAGCTTTTTTTTTTTGGGGGGGGGGTAAGCAACAGTAATAAACACTTCAATGCTTTTTTTGTTTGTTTTTAACAAAACGTTATTAAACAGTAACAACAATGTTTTTTTTGTTTTTTTTTTCAGTAATGTTTGTAGGGGGGATACAACAATTACTGTTTATCTTTAGTTCCGACTGGAAGATTTTCTACTGACTGTAGAGGCAAAGTAGGGAGCAAAGGGTTTTCAGAGGATGTGCAAAGAAGCTCCTTCCCAAACCGGGTAGCCTTCCGCGATTTGATTTATTATGGAGACAAAAGGGTTGTGTCCAAATTTTTGTCTTCACATAAATTCGCATAAATATGTTTCCAACAGCTCCCGGTTTTTTTTTTCGCTAAATTAAATAGCTGAAATGAAAGGCTGTGCATTTTTACTTTGACCAATAAAATAACTGAAATGAAACGCTATGTGTGTAATTTCAATGAAAATTATTCGTCTGCTGCGCGTTCGTTTGAAGCGCCCTGATTGGCTGATAGAGTATCGTACCGCTCGCCATGTTCCGGCGTTTTCCGACGGATGTCGATCAACGCTCGGCTAAGATCGTGAAATCGGTGGGTAAAATACTGCAGGAGTACCAATTTTTTAATAATGTAAACGTCAACTGTTCACATACTCATCGAGAAACATACACGTAATTTTCTCCGTTTTCTTTAAATGGCAAACCGTTTTCGCATATAAACACATTCAATGTATACACATGTGATCAGAAGCGTTATAAGCCGCAATAAAAAATACTCAATACCTTTTTAAAGAGACAAAAGCTCGTCTTTCACTTATTAAATATGTTTTACTATTAAATATCTAATTTTCTAAGACATTTCGTTTTTTTGTCTTAAATATGTTCGCAATAAAAATTGAGGATTTTCCATGCATAAAATTATGCATAATTTGATTTGATAACGTTTTTTTTCGTCAACAGTATCACGGTTGTTTATGCATTGCAAAGAGGATTTTTTTTTTAATTCGTGCATACAGAAACAGGACGGCCAGGTGATTTCTTTCATAAACGTATGCTTTAATCCTTCGAACTTCACGATAAATTCGCAGAAACTACTACCAAATGATTGTAAAAAATCAGCTAGCGACTGACGATGGTTCCTTTTTTGTGCTTTCCTGTAATGGAGAATGTTGCTTTTTATAGATACGGCTCCTCATGTTGTTTGTTTTTGAAAATATTTTGCAATTATTCTGATTATTACTCTACGTAAGCCATCCGATTAATTTTTAACAGGTAATGTATTGAAGTTTATATCAAGTAATAAATGTGTAAATTTATAAATTACTAAAACTTTAACATCAATATTTCATTTAAATAATAAAAACATGATTCTTATATAGATATATAAAACGCAGAGAAAATAAATATATTTAAAATAGTAATTATACGATTTTTAAAAAGTATATCCCGTTAAGAATTGCAAAGTAATATAAAAATAATCTTCATAAAAGATAAAATTTATCAGAAGACCCGAAGGGACGAAGAGCACAGAGTAATAACATTACACGCCATAGTGAAGTTTACTGAAAAATGTATTTAATGAACTATAATAAGAATTACTACAGTACAGTATATATATATATATATATATATATATATATATATATATATATATATATATATATATATATATACTGTAGAATTGTGAATAGCGAATGATTTACTCGTAGCAAGTAGGATATATGTCTTGGAAAAATATAAAATACTAATTTAGTTTATCGATCCGCACCTTCAAAATTGCGTTGACTTACATTTTCTTTTTGTAAACTATTTATAAGTAATATCTGTGTAGCAACATTAATACTACTACAGAAATAGAAATAATACCACTGATATAAAAAAAATGACACTAAGAATAAATTATCCAATTATACATTTTATATTAACTGCGAAATATTAATAATTATAAGATACATTTTATGATTTAAATAAATATTAGGTAAACAGCATTTTATAGGATTTCGATAATAAACGTTCAAACTTCTATTTTGTTTAAATGTAGTTATATGTGTACAGGTATAACTTAATAAGTAATAAGTAATAATAAGTCTTCCAACATACTAGCGAAACCCGTTTGTTCGAGAAAATTTACATTGCTGAACCACGAATTTCGCTTAAAATCATTTAAAAATATTAAAGTAAAACAATATTTTTTAACAATTTGTAAATTAATACAACGGTTAGACAATATAAAAGAAACACCTTAAAAATAAACAATTTAAAAAATATTGTGTAGGTCCACCTCTTGCGGCAATTACAGCCTCAATTCTCCGAGTATTGACTCATACAAATTGTGAATTATTTATTCAGCTAAAACATCTTCACGTTCTTTTAAACATGGCGGCGAAAATTGATATCTTACTTGAATGTCCAAAATCGACTATACATGTTCAATAATGTAAGCATCAGGGGATTTTAATGGCGAAATCAGATGCTCAACTTCATTGGAATGCTCTTCATGCCAATTGTAATACTTCTAGCTGTATGGATCCGGGCATTATCATCTTGAAAAATTGCATGCCACCAAATTCCTAAATAGTTACAGCTGTTTATTCTTCCATGAAGAGTAACCATTGATTCAGCGGATTTCCAAGAAATCACACCCCAAATCATCACAGAACCCGCGCCATCTTTTATGGTTGGGAGAAGGTAGTCTGGATAAAAAGCTTCTTTCAGTTGTCTCCAAACGTAGACTCAGCCGATTCGTCCGAGAAAATCACATTTTTCCACTACTCGAGCGACCAATTTTAGAAGTTTTTACAGCACTCTAATTGCATTGAAAAATTTGTCTTTGAGAGCAGATGTTTTCTAATTGCAGCTCTCCCTTAAAACTAAGCTGTGTGCAGCTCTCGTTGAACAGTTTTGGTGGAGACTAGGTCTTGTAAATGTTTATTGAGCTCTGCAGTGATCTAAGGAACCGTGGTCTGGTGATCCTCTCTAATAATCCGCTTAAGAGCCCGACGGACTCTTTTAGACATCTTCATCTTTCGACCAGACTTGTGCTTTTCTGAGAACGTTCTACCTTCTTTTGTAAAAGCAGTTATTACAATTAAGACAGTGTTTTTTGAAAAGCTAAGCATTCGTGTAGTTTCTTTTACACTACCACCTGCCATAAAAGCTGCAGCAATTTGTATACTTTTGAAGTCTGTAAAGTGTTCCATATTCATAGGAAAGTCTTTTGATGTCTTTAAATATGTGTAAAAATATTTTGATTAAGCATATTATATGATATAAAGAAAAAACAAAAACGCATTAAAATATGTCAAGATTTGATTGCTTAAATCAAATGAAAAAATTGATGCCTAAAATGTTAGCTGTTTCTCTTATTTTGTCTAACCCCTCTCTTCTCTTATTTTGTTCAAGCAGGTGCTTCAATTTTAAACTTCATGTACAGTAGGTGATAAGTAATTTTATTTAAAAGATGAATGGCTCACTTTTGCAAAATGAGAAATACAACAACAAAAATACGCAATAAGTTATATTTTAATTGGCGATATAGAACTTGTACTGTCCGCGTCTTAATACAATATTTATCATAATTGATATATTCTTAAAATTTCGACAATATAATCTTCGAAGTAGGCCGAAAGTTACAAAGAGGAAGGTTGTGAAGCGATACCAAAATTAGTTACCTTAACAATCCAATGAATAAATTATCGAAAACCTTATAAAAATAAGATTTTTCGAGATACTCACAACTCGTTTCAACTGTTTACCTCTTGGCAGCCAAATTTTAGCCCAAAACTTATTAAAAAGCTTGCTACATGTCTGAATACTCTTTGTGTAAAAGTTCAAATATTTATACACAAATTTGGCTAAATAGTTTGCTAGAGAAGGTAAAGGGCATGTATCGATTAAAACGCTTACCCTATATCTGAATACACTTTATGTAAAAATTTAGACAAAATATCTGCTGTGTAATTTGGTAGAGACCGCAGAGGTCATTTTTTTTTAACTTTGCCCCCCTATTTTTACCCCTTAATATTAATTGTTTGGATTCTAATCAAATTAAAATGTTTAATCCATGTCCACGTAACCTACATCTAAAATCTCAAGTGGTTACACCCAAAATTGGTGGAGAAATTTGGTAAAGTGTAAAAAAGTCAAATCGTTAAACTTTGACCCTTTGACAGCCAAAATCTTGGCGGAAAATCGATTAGGATTTTCTCAAATCTCAATACCCCTTCGCCAAATCTCGAGTCTGTAAACTGAAAATCGACAGATATTTTAGTAAGGAAATGTACACATAAAGACGCACACACAATTTCACATTTATTAATATACTAGACTACCCGTGACCCGTTGTGTCAGTATGTTGTATTAGTTATGGAATTAATGTATGAGCGTGACACTTGTAAGGTAAAGAAAATAGTTTTTTGTAACATAACAGAAACATTTGCATGAAAGAATATTAAAATTAAAAAAGAATATAGATAGACTTCTATGAGTCGTTCTGTTTATAATTTTAAAAAAAACTTACAGTCATTGAATTATAAATGGTGTGTCATACTTATAGGTAAATGTGGTCTCAACAGATACTATAATACTTAAAGTTAAAATCAAATTGTGATATATCTTTTAATTTAAACGTGAAAAAAAAACACAACAATTGGGACGCTGAAAATGTACATAGTAAAACAATACGTTTTATTGCCCCGTTAATTATTTATTTGTAACGCAAATTAAAAAAACACATATTTTCGAGGTTATTTATTTATGTTGGTAGTGTATGAGAAATTTTGTGAATTTTTTTAAGAAAGTCTATTAAAACATGGAGAATAAATTATAAAAAAAGAAGGCGGTTGGTAAATCGCCGTTGTAAAATGCTCTTATGGTTGTCAGCGGGTGTAAGTAGATTTATTTGTAAGAAAATTATGTTAAAATAACTGAAACGTAATACGGAAATGAACGATGTAAAAAAAATGCAGAAAGTATTTTGATAATTGAAATGTGAAAAAAAAACAATTGGGACGCTGAAAACTTGCACAGTAAAACAATACGTTTTATTGTAGCCTTAAATAGTTCTTTATGTACGCATGCGCAACTGGAAGCCGTAAACTAGATGCTGGGTTACAACACCCGTTACAAGGTCATTTGAGTTTTATAATTATGTAGATCGATTAAGTCAGCTTGGAAAAATCTCGACACTTCTGTAGGAAATAAAAAAGGTAGTTTATCATATTGTGTTCTTCACATGAGTCGTAGATACACAGGTAAAAATGGAGAGTGCTAGGTCAGTTCGGCATCTAACAAACAAGCGAGGCACAACGCTTTTCTTAAAAAAAAGCAATCCAAAGATTTGGAGTTGTTACAGAACTGTGCAATATATTGCAGAGCTGTTATCAATTTACTATATTTTACAACTGTGTATATCTTTTGTATAAACTTGCGCGAGTTATACGTGGAAATATTTATTATAGGTAATAAAAGTTATTATTTTGGAAATAAAAGTATGGCGGATCCAAGAAGTATAAAATAGGAAATCGTTTTATGACTGACTCATTTATGACTTTTTATATGTAAACTTCATGCCCGTTCAGTAAGCACTGTCAGTCTTCTTCGCTGGCGAGACCGTCAGTTATTTGCAGGCTTTCTTATTTTAAACTCCTTTACCACTTCTACTCTCATCCTACTCTATTTCGTTTTCCCCTTCATATTTAATCTTCCTCCTTTACAACTGAATCCCCTCGCTTGCATATCTAACTTTAGTTCAGGTCGCCCTGACTTACTACGATATTATATACACTATACATTTTAATGGCTGTCCTATTTATGCATATAATACAAAGCAGATAAATACAAAGATAACGTGTTTGTTTGAGAAGGTATCTAATAGTTATGCACTGAGATTCTCTTTATCACCACTATTTACTTAAATATTTTCCTCGACTTGATAATCGCAAAAAGTCCATATTAAATTATACAGAAATTGGGAATAATTTGTGGATTGAGTTACATTTTAAAATAGTTATTGTCCAATTAATAGTTATTGTTCCAATCATATTCACATTAAAATGATATTAAAGCAAGGCTCGTCCCTTACTAAAATACTGTGTAGCTATGGATTATTGAGTTTTAGCCATTTGATATGCCGAAAGAGCTTTAGTACTTTGTTTTTGAATTCTTTAGAGATTGGAGCAAGAGTGGTGTTCTTGTGAGTGTCTTAAATTGGGATGCAATCTATTTCTATTCTACTAAAAATTATCTTATCATATGATTTCTAAATGATTCTATTTAAAACAGCAATGAAGCTGCATAATTCATAATGTAAATTTCTATCCTAACAATAGATATCAGTTTTTTATGTTCATTTTCAGTCAGGATACTATATATCGTTGTTAATAATGGAGAGGTAATTATACGCGTTTTAAGGAGAAGTTAGAATTGTGTGTACATCAGTAAAAGCAAAGAAAAATATCACATCTATCTCTATCACTATCTATATATCTATATCTACTATTATATAAAAGTTACTTTGTTTGTGTGTGCGGGTGTAAGTTCCTTCCTTATACATTCCAAAACGGCTGTTCCAATCTTTCGCAAATTTCGCAAATTTCACACAAAAGCAAGTGTTCTTAGATAAGGTTTGAGCAGAAATTAATCCGATAAGTTGCGAAAATTGAAAAAAATCCGATCCGAAAACAGTATTTTTTCTTATAGATAAAAAATAACTTTTACGGGGAAATATTTGTCAGTTAGACCGGTCAAGGGAGATACTTCCCACCAAATCACGGTAGACAATTCTCAGCAAATCAGGTTTTCTTAAAAAACGGAACTAGTGTTATCTGAAGATGTAGACCAGTGTTCGAGTATTCGACTGCAGTTCGGATGGTCCCCTGTTCAAGTCATGCTGTACCTTACCATTTATTTTCAAATTTTCTTATTAATGGGTTGATTGTATGATAAAAAAGCGCACCATTTTAAATTACCGCAAATCATTTCTTCGTTTGCATATTTTAAAACTAAACATAAATCAAAACTGATTTTACCAAAGCATTCATCGTCAAATCCAAATGTCAGCTGACACCGTATTATAAACAGACGGAATCTGATGAATGGAATTATCATTATTTTTTAAATTTTATTTTTTATCTTTTTGCGAATTAGATCATTGGGCAAATTATTCCTCGTAATATATAATATTCGATAGATCATTAGTTTTATAATATACAGCATACGCAGTATACTTAAATTATAATATCATGTTTAAGCGTATTGTACGACTGTAAAGCTAGTTGTTCTATAATGGAATGAAAAAAAATAGTGTACCGGGGATACGCTGGTTGTCCATCTTTGTTTGTGAGGCTTGCTAATTTGATATTATTATTAGAACTTAAGTTTGTACACGTTATAAGTATCAGGTGTTTTGTAATTTAAGTTCACGTGCAGATGTCAATTTAAAGAGGCGTATAATAGGTTTCACTTGTACGAAAATGAAATGGTTTTCTTAGTTGCTCTGACTCTTAATTTTGGCAGTGTGGATTTTTCGTCAATAACACTGGCGAAAGCGAAGGTATTCCTCCTTGAATAAGCTTCCAGAACAAGTGCTCAGCTCGCTTAAAATATTTTTTTAGATTTGTTAATTTACGAATTAATCAAAAATAAGTAATTCTACTAAGCTTTTAAGACAAGCAAGTATTTTAACATTGTAGTTCTTATTACGTTAGTTCAGCATGGCAAGGCGACGTTCAGTTTGACGAGTAAAGATTGAGAATCCTAAGCACTATATGTAATCTCGTCTAATAGGGGCATACGTACGGAGTGATGACCGCATGTAAATGTATATTCTACATAAACTTTCAATTTCAGTTGAAGGCGATGTTAAGTAAATACCACAAAAATTGTATTTTACTAGTTGATGGTACTGTTGCTGTTGTTGTTTGTGACGTTGTTGTTGTTGGCGATTATGGTATTCGTAGCTTCAACGCAATATCAAACGATAAGAATAATCTTAACTGGTAAAACAGATCGATAAGAACAGAATTAGGGGTGAAAATATTTTAAATAAATCTGCTCGTCTGCTCTAACGCCAAACATTCTACTCACATCATGTCGTATATTTATGTCACTCGTAGCATAAAATATTCCAAAATAAATAGGATAACTAAGTGCTGATCAAATAAGCTATTTGAATGGTTAGGAACATGTTTATTAAATTATTGATTTCGATTGCATATATTTTCTATTTTAAGGAATTTACATTTTAACAGTTATATTACGAATTTTTATATGCATATATTTTTTTTAATTTTAACAGAAACATATTTACTATAAGATTTTTTGTTATATTCATCTAAATTAGAAATATGTTGAAATTTGCATCGTTACGAAATTCGCCTTTCTTTCGTCCGATTTTCTTTAAAAACAATCACTTAAGAAATCTACTTTTATCTTGAGACAACTGAACAACGATTGGATCTCCGTTATTTTCGACAGAATTGGCGACATTTTCACATTTAAACCAGCCATTTGCAAATAACTTAACTACTATGGGTATTCCTTGTGAAGAGCAAAGGCTAAGTGATAGACCTTGACCACAATCCAGTTTGGACGCCCGCTATGCACTGCAACCATTTCCGGCACATAGTGTACTTACACTGGTTCTGGCAGAATTTGCTTACATTTCCTTCGGAGTTTGTCTGCAACACCGAACGTAACCCTGGTAACTGAGCAAACTTAGGTCTTCTTATTACGATTGGTACATTAGAAAACAGTCACCATTATCAATTCTTAAAAATGGTGATACATAAAATTAAGTTTAATTATTCATCCTTCACAGACACACACACACACACACACACACACACACACACACACACACACACACATATATATATATATATATATATATATATATATATATATATATATATATAAAGACTAATGATAAGCACACTGATACTAGGGACATGTTATAATTAACGTCTCGTATTTTTATGTGGCCTGAATGAAGCAAAATGCATAACAAATTGCATTTCATATATGAACTTATATATTCTTGATATGAAAGTTTCATGTCTCTGTTCCAGATATTTACAATGTGTAACTCAAAGAGAGAAACTCCCGGGACGGAGGTAGAAGGGCGAATTGGGGGTGTCATAAGTTTAAAAAATTTTAAAAATACGGAGAAACACTTCAAGACGTGTGCGTAGGGGGAGTTTTCAATTTTTAAAAAGTGTGCTTTCAAAAGGGCTCAGTGTTAAATAATTCTTAATCCGTTAATCATTATCTCCTGATATATTTAAGCTGTTATCACAGACACAAAAATAAGGATTGACCTGTACAATGTTCACTCTCTCCTTGTATTTATTCCTTTTGTTTTGGGGATATTTTTTTCAATTTTTTTCAACGGATTACACTCCTCTCATTAAAAGGATTTTTTTGGTTTAATCTAAGGGCAATGATGCTAAAACGTTTATTATCCAATGTATTCCGCATGGTTTTTTCCTGGTCGCCATGTGTGTTTTCGTGCGCGTGTGCATCCGATTTTTGGCACATGCATACCTTTATTCTGTATATTTACTTGCATTTGATGCATTAATTATGTATACTAACTATTCCATAGCTAGTTATAACATATACTGACTCAGTGGGCCACGGGTATTCTAGTAATTTATAACTGTTTTTGTAATCTGAGCAGACATTGGTGTCAATCATTTAATTACGTTGAAATATGTATTACTAGAAATAACCGAGCAACTTTTAATTGGCGAAACTCTTACAGGAATACTGATTATGTCATGTTTTCAAAATCGATATCAGCTTTTGGTTTGCTTTTGTTTTAAAGAACGATTATTCTAAAACACGATTCTCACTTCTCCATCGCTACTTTTTCATATAATTCCAATTTAACATTATTTTGAAGATTATATTTTGTGAAAAAGCTTTGCGATTCTGATTCATAGCACGAAACTGTCCTTTAATTTGTCCATTTTAAAGTTGATGCATTTGAATTAATATTATTTTTGTCCACGTTCGAAATTTGTTAACAATAGTAATGCATAGTAATTATCATCTCGTCTGGACACATAGCAAATATAGAAGGTAGTTTAGCGTAAAAATATTCGTAATTCATTCTCTTCCCAACATTGATTATCTCTATGCTATAGGAACTGGTATTAATCCTATACATATGTAATAAATAGGGATGTGACAACAGCATATTCGTTTCATTATTTTGACTCTCAAGTACATGCCAGTTAGTATATTATTTGTTTTTATATAGAGTGATGTGGTTCTCGGTTGATTAACCGAGTCTATCTCTGTCGGATATATACTCTAGAGTCAAACAATGAAAAGAATATCCTGTTGTTACAGCCCTAGTAATAAATATATGCTTGTATATAATACGCAATACTTGAGTTGGATGTCTCCTTACAGGGCGACATAATCTCAAACAAGGATTCTTTAGGGATTGTAAGCCAGACTATATGAAAAGAGCTATGTGTGCTTCGAAAAATGTCTGTGCAGTCATGTTGCTATTTCATAAAGGCGACTCATGCAATGTAATATACATAGTCCTTCGCAAAGAAGGAGCCTTTGCTCATGATCTGAAATGGAACACGTACATCAAGTCTGTTGCCAAGGTCGCTGGAAAGATGGTGGGGCCCTTCTACCGCTCCAGAAGATATCTAACTATTGATGCAATTCTCTATCTATATAAAAGCCAAGTACGACCAAGGAGTGAATATTGTTGCCATATCTGGGCAGGAACTGTCAAAAACAGCCTATCCTGCCTTGACAGAGTACAAAATAGATTTCGTGGCTTAGTGGGGGATGCCCTTTTCTATACCCTGCAACTTCTCTCCCACAGAAGAGACGTTGCGAGCCTATCCTTATTTTATCGTTATTTCTATCGCAGGTGCTCGTCTGAACTCCAATCTCTGGTCCCCCCTCGCCAATCCTTCACGAAAAACACCCGTCTAGTTGAATCGACTGTGAAAAATGCCCCCACTCTATATATGTGCCCTAATCAAAACGCGCATTCCATGAACAAAGCTTCTTTCTTAGAACTGCACGCCTGTGGAACTCTGTTCCGTCTGCCTGCTTTCCACCGGACTACAACTTGGATGTCTTGAAGTCTAATGTTAATAAATTCCTAATGAACCGCCCCCTTAAGTAAACACTTCATCAAATCTCCACACTAATGTAATGTACTTGCAATAACCCTTATCCCTGAGTGGCTTCCGGGCCTTGATAAGTGGTGGTCACTGTGTAAAAAAAAAAAAAGAAAAAAAGCCAAATCCTGGAAGATTGGACGAACTATAACTGAGCAATATGAAAATCATACCATTGTTTACATTTTAAAATACATTTAACAGATGCCTAGAATTTTTCCGGAGGCTTATAAAATAAGTGTTAAAGCCAATTTTGGTTATATTTACTAGTCTTAAATATACTAATAAGAAATTAACTTTTTCGTTTTAATTTTAAAAGAGGTATCTTTTTTCAGACGGTTATTTCCCCTGGATTAAATAATACCTTTTTTTTCTTGAATAAGATGCAATCAACATATGAATTCCTCGACTACTCGTATCCATTATAAAACCCGACAGTTTCTCATGCGCATTTTCTGTTTGATTACTTACAGTTTAATTACATAAAAACAGGAAAGATTTAAGCGATTAAAATAATGTATCGATACAAGACAAGGTACAAAATATCAAAGCTATTAAAACCATTTAAGCAAGATCAGAGACTGACGAACATTAATAATAGAAAAATATGTGTGAGGGAAAGCGCGGGTGAGGCCGATAGAGACGGAGGACAGGAAGTGTCAGATTATAACGAGAGACAAACAACGAATTAATGATATTACTCTTTTTAATTTTTATTTTGTAACTGGCTTTGAACACGTACTTTATTCATTTGTAAAAATTTAAACCGACCTTAATGTGTCTAATAGATCAGTTTTTGTATAGCATCGTCTAAATTGATAATATATTTAATACGTTTTATAAAATAATTAAATTTCAGGGAGTCATTCAAAATTGGTGTCTAATGGCTATTAGATAAATGAAACGCAGTTTAGTCACCATTCATAGAAGCAATTATGCATATCGGCGAGAAAACTGGGAAATTAATAACATGCACAATGCAGTTAACATGAAAATTGATAGTGAATAATTATCGGTGTAAATGAATTAAAGGGGAAGACAAGGGTTATTTATATGAAAGACTGTGGAAGACACTTAAATAATTTGGAACAGACTAGTAAGCAAGTGATCATCGCAGCAAAAAGCCCTCAAATAAAACAGGAAGCAGTAATACCATACCGGAAAACGAAATGCTTGAGAAACATAGATAAATTTCTTTCAGAATTACAAGTGAAAAGACTCACGAAAATACCTAGACATATCTAAGAAAAGGATGGGAGATTAATATTGATTTCATATATAAAACTCATGTAGATTCTGTGGGAAAAGTGAAAAAATAATAACTTCAAGCTATCTCAATGACGCAAATTTGCCCCCGAAACACAGTTCGATGTGATGATGTTGGAAAACAATAGAGTGGAACCCACCGGAAGGATGAAGATGAAGATTAACACAAAGATAAAAAATAAATTCATTTGAACATGGGAGTACAAAAAATAGAAACTCACACAATTCGGTCGGCAATCTTAACATTAATAAACAAAAAATGCTTTGACATTGTTGGGTTTTTTTTTACATAGGCATCACCACATTATCAAAGCCAAGAGGTCACTCAAGGATAAGGGTTAAAGAGTGTACAGTAGAAATTGGACAATATAGTAATCATTAGTAATGAAAATTTGGTAAATTTGATAAATTATATGGAACGGCTCATCAAGAACTTAATTACGTTAGACTTGAAGACAACCATATTGTAGTCAGCCGGAAAGCAGGAAAACGGAAGACAATTCCACAGGCGTGCAGTTCTAAGAAAGAAGTTTTGTTCATGGAATCTACGCTTAGGTTTAGGCACAGATAAAGAGTGGGGGGAAATATTGATAGTGTTTACAGCCAGACGAGTGTTTCTTGTGAAAGTTTGGCGAGGGGGGACCATAGATTGAAGCTCAGTCGAACACTTTCCATGAAAATAACGACACATCAGAGACAAACTCGCAACATCTCTTCTGTGAGATAGAGGTTGCAAGGAGGAGAAAAGGACATCTCCTACAAGGCTACGAAGTCTATTTTGAACTCTATCAAGGCAGGACAAGTCCTTTCTAGCAGCTCCTGCCCAGATGTGGCAACAGTATTCCATCCTTGGACGTACCTGGCTCTTATATAGATAGAGAATAGAATCAGCAGTGAGATATTTACCGGATCGATAGAAAGATCCCACCATTTTTCCAGCGGCCTTGGCAACAGATTTGATGTATGTGTTCCATTTAAGATCAGGAGTAATGGTCAAGCCAAGAAGCTTTTCAAAACTTGAGGCCTCCTGAAGACGAGAGCCATTCATTTCAATTGGTGCCAGATGTGGATTATAATGTTGATGATGTAAAGAGAGAAGCTTGGTTTTAGATGCATTAAAAGTAACCAGCCACTCCTTTCCCCATTGTACTACGTGCTCAAGATCAGAGGAGAGAGAATTGGAGAGAACTTGGTCGTTTACTGTCTTAGATGTGCTACCATAAATGGTAGTGTCGTCAGCATAGATGTCTACAAATGATGTAAGGATGTGATTTGGAAGATCATTAATGTAGATCAGGAAAAGAGTTGGGCCCAGGATGGACCCCTGAGGGACACCGGCATTAATACTATGAGTTTCTGATTCTTGCCCCTCGACTACTACTCTTATGAACCTATCAGAAAGAAATGATTTAATAATTGAGAAGACTTTTCCAGCTATACCATAGCTAGCGATCTTATGAAGTAAACCTTTATGCCATACCCTATCAAAGGCTTTAAATATGTCAAGAGCAATTGCCCTAGAAAGATTGCCACCATCGAGAGATTTGCTAATCCTATGCGATATAACTGTAAGCACATCTGCTGTAGATCTAGCAGAACGGAAACCATATTGAGTGTCACTAAGAAGGTTATTTTTGTTGAGATGGTTGATTACTTCTGGATTTAACACAGATTCTAGCATGAGATTTTCCAGGTAGATGGGAAACTATTCTCCTTAAGACAACGTTTAAACAGCTTTGTAAGTATGGGCGCTAGTTCAGGTTGAAGTTTTTTGATTACTATAATTGTAATACCGTAGGGGCCAGTTGCTTTTCTGGAATCAAGGTTTTTGATTAGCTTGGAAACATCACGTACAGATATACGTATATCACATTGCGTGTTTTCTGATACAGGAGGAAATATTGAGGGTTGGCGGCCTTGATCGCAAAGGGTAGAATTAGCTGCAAAGTTCTTGACAAGGAGTTTGGCTTTGTCTGATGCTGACAAGATTACCTCAGGTCCATTGATATTGTTGGGATGGAGCACACGCTTCTGTTCAGGATTCTGTTTGCTATTTGCCAAAACTGGTGGGAACCAAGCCGCTGCTCAGCTACTTTGGACTTAACAGATTGAGCATACAACTCTCTTGCGTTCTTTATTACTTTTTTACAATGGTTGCTGGCAGTCCTGAAAGCGGCTTTAGTTTCCATACATCTATTACGTTTGAAGCAGTAGAAAAAGTGATTTCTGTGCGCAATGGCAGCAGCACATTCTGGAGAGAACCATGACTGGCTGTTAGGTTTTTGCTGAAACCTTTTAGAGGCTATGAAACGGTCAATACCTACAATTTTCCATTCAGTCAGGTATAATACTATAGAGGACACATCCTTTTTAAACATGGAATGCAGAGGTAGATCAGATATAAATGTACGGAAGCTATCCCAGTCAGCCTTAATGTATCGATATACTGTACGATGGAGAGGTATGTCTGGGGACTTATTACATTGCATTTTTATCTTAATTGATACAACAGAGTGGTCGGAAGATCCAAGACGCCACAGAACAGAAACTGATCATAGTTCAGGGCAAGTTGTGAGAAAAAGGTCTAGTAGGCTCGCATACTGGCCGTCATTGTCGGGCACACGGGTGGGTTCCTGAACAATCTGAGTGAGGTCATAGGCAATGGAGAAATCATGACAGAACCTCCCCTCATCATCGGTCTTGTTTGAGTGGGTCAACCATTCGACGTTGTGAACATTGAAGTCTCCACATAGGTGAATGTTAGCTGAAGGATAAGCAGATAGGGCTTGGTCAATTTTCTCAGATATGCTTTGAAAGATAGTAACTCCGCTGTTGTGGGAGCGATCGAGAGTAAATATAAATGCAGTAGTGTGATTTAAAGCAACCCGGAAGCACATATAGGGTTAGTTAGGATCTTCCCTGGAGATGTCCCTACCACATGGAAAGCTATCTTTAATATAGGCACATATTCCATGCCCATGGCGATCTTGGGGGTCATAGTTAGAAGTTAAATAAAAGGTCTGGTTTAGTCTCCTGTAATTGGGTATAAACGTCTGGAAGGTTAGAATGTAGACCCCCTGATGTTGGAGAAGGAGACATGGTAGTAAGGGTCTACGTTGGAAGTTGGAGAACCGGGTTTAATCGTGTATTTTTTCTTGAAACTTGTCATGATGAAATTTTGGAATTTGTGGACTAGGTCGTGAGATTTACTTAGAGCAGGACAGAGAGGGGAAACTAAGAGAGAAAAAGAAAATAAGAATTTTTGTTTTTTTTGTAGCTAATGATAAGGTAAAGCCATAACAATTAGTATGGCATCGAGAGCCCCCACCAGAAGCTACTGCATGACCCAGAATCCATTCACCAACTGGCAATACAGCAGCCCCAGTACTTTGCACCTGCTGATAGGACAGCCTCCTTAGTGGTTAATCCAAGGTTCGGGTCCCTGACTATCAGGCGGATAACGTCAGCCCAGACAAAACGTTTACCTCCAGCACCCTTACTAGTGACATGGCTACAAGGATAGACATAGAAACAGAAAATTTCCACCATCTCTGCCAACTGTTCGTGCAAAATACTGCCAACCTAGAAAACAGCTTTTTCTTCTCCCTTTGTCAGAAAAATCACTCATTAAAAAATGAGGACTGAGGGGCAAATAAGAAGAAGCGAGAGTAACAGGAGCCGCCGATAACGCATCCACAATGCGTTTTCTACTCTCCATTAAAAAAATATTAAATATTCTACTTCTCCAACAGACGTGCTTAAGGGAAAGTATGGTGATAGTTTCCCCTCTCACGAACTAAAAATGAGTACAATTACGTAATCTATTTTTGCAATCAACTCGGTAGATAAATAAACATTTATGGACGAGAAAAAAAGCTAGCATTTAATACAACAGAAATACATAAATTAAATACTGAAATCAAATGTAGTTATTAATAGTTGAATCTAAAAATAAAAAGTGCGAATTAGTATTGAAATCACTTATCTCAAAAACACTTCCGTCTCCAAAATGCAAACTAGTGAAGAATTTTACTTTTGATAGCGTTCAGAAGATTTTTTTTAATTAACCGTTAAAAGAAAAGCGTGATTTTATTCTGAACTTTAACTAGTCACGTTTTAAGAAACTTACGATATAAAAGAAAAGCGGATGGGGGGGGGGTTCTTCCGAAGTTAGTTTGTGACGTTATAAGTAATTTCGAGATAATATGGAAGCCAGAATTTAGGTGTGGGGGACTGAAAAGGATAATATAATGGATTGATTATACAATTTTGTAGATTGTAGATGGAGGTGTAATTATAAAATAGACGGAAAAAAATAAACGATCCTTGCAAAGAACTGAAAGACATTTGGAATATTAAGAAAATCAGTATAATATAAATAATTGTAGGAGCATGAAGAACAATTCCGTAAAAAACAACTAACATTTTAGACAAAGATAAGATATTATTATAAAACAATCGGAAATAAGGAAAAAAATCTTAAATCAGAGGAAACAAATCATCAAATCTGAAGGCAAGCCCACATAACCTTACCAGCTAGGAAAATGTAACACAAGTAAATAAAATAACATGGTAAGAAAACGACGGGGAATGAAAAAAAAACTACACTAAATCTTCTACGGTCACCATTCCCTCGAAGGGCGGATTCGAAATTGATTTAAAACACACAAGATTCGTAAACCGTCAAGGTGAATGGGAAGATCCAGGAGATAGAGTACTAAATCGATCTCCCGCGAACCAAGCAAAAAATTCGGGAACAATAAAAAAAATATTTGCGATCCAAATTCCCGAGAAGACCAAAGAACAATAATTTAAGAAAAAGAATTTAGGGAATACTGCAAACTGTTCCCATTGAGCATGTGGCAACGCCAATTTGACTCCCAAAATCGAAGGGAATAGCAGAAATTTCGAAGACAAGTTCAAACTGAAAACTGAAAGAGCATCCAGGCGTTGACACACTTGAAAGAAGTATTCAGAATTTTGGGACAGTTAACTAATCACGCCAAATAAAATACGACGTCAGTTTTATTGTCATAGTTAAGGTTTCCACGAACTATACTCTCTGTGTTTAAAAGGTGTAGCCTATTCCGGCGAAGAAACAATCAATAAAAATAACGAGGACTAAAGTTTATAGACCAGAAGGCAAGGTTTTATTTCAATTATTTTAGAGGTGAGAGAATATTTTTGGGAAGCAATAAGAGTAGTAATCAGAATAGGGGAGGTAATATATGACAGATAAAGTAAATATGCATGTATAAAGTCATTTGTAACAGGTGAGACTCTATCAACCTTACAGAGTTTAAGTAATTTACCAAAAATATTTCAATGACTTCTCTACAACTCGTTTAAAATTCCTCTAAGCATTTTCCAAGGGAGGTATTTCCAATACAAGGCCAGAGATAACATTGTGCTAAATGTCACCACAGCAAGGGCGACTAGGTAAAGGCTCAGAAAAAAAGGTGAATACTTGATATTGAGGCGGAATTTTTGTGGAAATGATATAATCAATATAAATGCATGCAGATCTTTACTCCTTATAAAGTTTTGATTCGATGTGAACTAAAAATATCCGGTTGTAGACCCACTTAGAGTAAATATTGAAAAATTTGGAAACCTTGCGTTAGGAACACAAAATGTGAGTAGTATACTCGTGCAAAACGGCAGATATCCAAACACTTTAAAAAATATATCTCCTTTTCGCAGAACATATAATATTAAGGAAGCAACAAAAACATGATCTTTGAACCTAGCATCTGCATGGTAATATCAGACGCTCAAGGACGTACTTTGGAAATGCTATATATATTTACAGCTGAAGTAGCCTCAGTTCTCTCCAAACTCTACAACAAATGCCTTAATGAATCTTGCTGTCTGGCTGTTGGAAAGCTGCATCTGTGGTACCAGTATTCAATAATTCTGGCGGAAGAATTGACCCAGCAAATTATCGCCCCATTAGTCTCCACCCACTTTTCGCCAAAATATTTGAGACCATAATTAACCATGCTCTAGTCCATCACCTTACAGATGCTAAACAATATGGATTTAGACAAGCTCGTTTCACAGCAGACATCCTCACTGTAATTTCTGAACGTATATACCATTCACTGGACAAAGCGGGGGAGGGCAGGGCGGTAGCTCTGAATATATCTAAGGCTTTTCACAGGGTACGGCATGAGGTTCTCCTCAGGAAATTTGATCATACGGTATCATTGGTAGAATATTTAACATAATTAAATTGTTCTTAGATCAGAGAAAAATCCAGGTTGTCCTCGACGGTCGTACATCTAAACAATATGATATAAATGCGGGAGTGCCTCAAGGGTCTATCCTTGGACCTCTATTCTTCCTAATATTCATTAATGACCTCCCCGCCAAAATTACCTCTGAGATGGATATATATGCTGATGACACCACACTCTATAACAGGCAGGACAGGAAAACACCTGAACACATATCTAAAGAAATGGCAAAAACACTATGGCCACGAATCTGTAGTAGAATACGGACAAAAATGGATGGTCACATGCAATGCTGCCAAGACTAAACTGGTTTCCTTCAATAATTGCAAAAAACCTTCTCTACAACCAATAGCAATGGCTAGTGACTCTTTATCTAAAATAAATCTTTCAAACTGCTTGGCCTAACGTTCACAGGGAACATGAGTTGGAACAATTACATTGAATGCATTGCCAGGGCCGCTTCGAAGAAAATTACTAACACCCGAAAGTATCATGTATTTCTATAAGGCCACCATTCGCCCATGCATGGAGTATTGATGTCACATTTGGGCTGGCGCAACTGCTACTTGTCTCTCATTCCTAGACAAGGTTCAAAAGAGAGTCGCCAATTCGATAGGCCTGGAACTGGCATCTAAGCTCCAGCATCTGTCCGATCGATGAAATGTTGCATCCCTCTGCCTGTTCTACAAGTATTTTAATGGCGAATGCTCTGGCGAACTGCAGACACTTGTGCCCCCACAACGTAGACACCCTCGACAAACGCGACTGGCCGCGAAATCCTATATCCACACAGTAGAAACCCTAGATGTAAAAGATCTTTCTACTCAAGTAGTTTCTTCCCCAGAACCGCTAGACTCTGGAATTCCATTCCAGGTCCCTGCTTCCCCAAGTGTACTGACATGCAGAAGTTCAAGTGTAACGTGAACCGAAATCTTGCTGCCCAAATCCAAACATAGTACCCCAGTAGTTGTTGCCCCTGATAGTAGCCCCCTACACCAAAGTGACACTTGAACTTCTGCACGTCAGTACTGTTGGGGAAGCAGGGACCTGGAATGGAATTCCAGAGTCTAGCGGTTCTGGGGAAGAAACTATTGGAGTAAAAAGATCTTTTACATCTAGGGATCTCTACAGTATGGGGGTGGGATTTAGCATCCTGTCGGGTTTGTCGAAGGTGCTCACGTCGTGGGGCACAAGTGATTGCAGTTCGTCAAAGCATTCACCACTAAAATACTTGTAGAAAAGGCAGAAAGATGCAACATTTCGTCGATGGGACAGGGGCTGAAGCTTAGAAGCCAGTTAAGGGCCTATCAGGTTTGTGACTCTCTTTTGAACCTCGTCAAGGAGCGAGAGACTAGTAGCAGATGCCCCAACCCAGAGGTGGCAGCAATACTCCATACATGGGCGAATGGTGGCCATATAGAGGTACAGGATAATCTCGGGTGTTAGTAGTTGTCTAGCACGGTATATAAGCATTTAATTATGTTAAATATTCTACCAGTGATACCGTATGATCTAATTTTCCTGACGAGACCCTCATGCCATACCCTGTCAAAAGCCTTAGATATATTCAGAGCTACCGCTCTGCCCTCCCCCGCTTTGTCTAGGGAATGGTATATACGTTCAGAAATTACAGTGAGAATGACTGCTATGGAACGAGCTTGTCTAAATCCATATTGTTTGTCAGTCAGAATTTTAGCATCTGTAAGGTGATGGTCTAGAGCATGGTTAATTATGGTCTCAAATATTTTGTCAAAAGTTGGAGGAGGCTAATGGGGCGATAATTTGATGGGTCAGTGCTTTCGCCAGAATTCTTGAATACTGGTACAAAAGAAGCAGTTTTCCAACAGCCCGGAAAGCAAGCTTCATTAAGGCATTCGTTGTAGAGTTTGGAGAGAACTGGAGCTACTTCGGCTGAGCACTTTTTCAATAGCACAGCTGGGATGAGATCGGGTCCACATGCTTTTAAAGTGTCAAGGTTTTTTTTTATGATAGCATGCACCTGAGCAGGGGTGATTTTCAGATCGTCTAGCGTGGCGTCTGTCCGCATAGAAAAGTCAGGTAGGGGGTTGTTGGAAGGGTCCAGTGTGGAGTTTGAGGCAAACCGACTGGCAAGTATGTTAGTCTTGTCGCTTGCTGAGGAGACAGGTTAGTGGGGGAATTGTTGATTGCCCATAATTTACTACGCTGTTGTAGATTTTCCAAAAGTCTACAGTTCCTACTTTTTGTTCTTCGATGCGCTTTTTAGTGGTTTCCGTAAATTCTCTCTTAGCTGTCGCTATTTCTTTCTTAACGTTATTTCTAGCTTCTATATACTTCAGTCTGTTTGAACTGGACTTTTGTCGGTTAAACATACGGTATGCATGCTGCTTTTGAGCAATGGCAGTTGCGCAAGTCGACGTAAACCATTGGGGAGAGTTGGGCTTACTATAAAATTTCCGCGTGGGAACATGCGCGTCGATTGCAGTTTTGAACCAGTCAGTGGTCGCGTTTGCACACTGTTCAGCAGGGAGAGAAAAATATTTCTCCATTGGGAATATCTGATAGTTCCCTGATGGCTTCCCAGTCAGCCTTTTTATAATATCTCATTGTTTTGAGCACTGGCTCTTCAGTTTTTGGTCTAGGGCGATTTCAACCGTTATCACTGCATGATCAGCGTTCCCGAGTGGGCTGTGGACCTTCGTTATGCAG
Organism: Euprymna scolopes; assembly: GCF_053919585.1. Classification (NCBI taxonomy): domain Eukaryota; kingdom Metazoa; phylum Mollusca; class Cephalopoda; order Sepiida; family Sepiolidae; genus Euprymna; species Euprymna scolopes. The sequence continues at coordinate 159,951,329 of NC_136484.1, read as the reverse complement.
TCATCGGGAACTGTGGTCAAAAACAGATCTAGAAGTGATGCGTGTTGTTTTTCCTGGTCAGGGAAACGGGATGGAAGTCTAACAATTTGTGATAGGGAGTGAGATATAGTGAAGCTATGAGTTGTGCTGCCCGCTGCATCTGTGTAAGTAGAGAATCCAAGCCAGTTTTTGTGGTGAACATTAAAGAAACCAAATTCATGTATTTGTGCGCTAGTGTCGAGGGACAGTGCCGTGTCTATGCTGTCAGAGACTTTGTTTATTATGGTGCAGTCCTGAGTCGAGGGAGACTGCGGTAGAGAAAATAAAAGTAGCTTATATTGTGTTGCATGTTTAGTCTAAAGCGCATAAAGGAGTGATCATCTGTTTCTAGATTTGTTGCTCTAGTAAGGGTGAGGGTATTACGAATGTAAACTCCAAGTCCGTGAATCTGTCTCTCAGAGTCCTTACGGCAGAGTGGGAGATATCCAGGCATATTAATGTGGTTAGAGGGGATGGAGGAGTGTAGGTTAGTCTCACTTAGTGCTAAGATATCCGGGTATTTTTCAGAGAAATGCTTCAACATCAGCTAAATTTGTTCTAAGCCCACGGATATTTGTGAATGCAAGCTTAAAGGGAGGAGACAAGTTGAATTTGTTTGTCCCTAAGCCTGGTTTAAGCTTATTTTTAGATTGTACTGTCATCATGTTTTTTACAGAGTTTCGGTTTAGGTAAGGGGAAACTAAACAAGAGGTTTTTCAGAGCATCAGACATTCATCACAAGTAGACCATCAGCTGACCATTCTCCAATTAGGATTGTGGCCTCAGGAAAGCCTACCGGGGATGAGTGCAGGGTCCCTTTCCATGCGCGTCATGGCACTACAAACAACCGGATATTATTCAACTGTTGACTGAGCAGCCGCTCTAAGCGCTACCAAAGAGTTAGTGCCCCTGTACTACCAGTCGGGAACAGCAGCCAGGAACTGTCAATCCGGTACCCTCAACCCATTGGAAGAAGGTCAACCCGATCTAATTGCTCAGGCATATATCGTACTCAAGCACTCCCAAATGTCCAGTTGTAGGGATGGGGTGGTCTGGGAATGGGAAAAAATGGCGTTCGTTGCCATAGCCAAGAAACAAGATCTACCGCTGGGTGTTTCTGTCGAATCACTGAGATAGTGTCTCTGCGCTTGACTAATAGGCAAAGAAGGAGTATGGAACCCAGTCGATAGACAGAGCCTATCTGCTGATTAAGCAGTTTAGGTTTGCAAACCGGTGAATTTGTTTGAGTCACCAGCTCTAGGAAGGTGGTCATCCATGACTGAAGAGGCCTCCCCTCCCTTTGGTTTAGTTTCAGAGTTTTTTCTTCTAGATGGATGATCTGGGAAGACCTACTGGGTCCGTCAGCACTGAGAGGGTTTGCCCGCACCTAGGTTCTAATCCAGGTATTTCTGCGATCCCGCGTGGTTAGTTAGTGTTACTGGGTTAGTTTGTGGAGGTTATATCTTTGCTGATTAGTTACACACCTCAAAGTGATTTAGGGGCATTGCTATTTAATTGTTAATGGATAAAGGGGGTGAGTGGAGTTCATGCAGTGTAAGCATCTATGATTGTAAGAAGGCTTGTTAGGGAGGAGATAATGTGGTTTGAGTCTTATCCTTTTTATTTATTTTATTTATGTTAGCTTAGGTGTAGGATAATGTTACAGTATGAGTAGGTATAAAGAATTGAGCTACGAGTTGTGCCCAAACTATTTTAGATGATAGGAGGGTTAAGATGTAAGTACAATATAGTATGGATAAGACAGCAAGTTTTGAGTCATGCGTAATTAGGCGAATAGATATATGGGCAGGTTTTCAGTAGGTTCGAATAGAGTTGAAGTTGTAGAGATTTTCAAGTAAGAGTCATGGGGCATTTTGCATAAAATGAGTGTCGGTTCAATTTCGTATTAATCGTTGCAAAACTCGAGGAGACAGTTATGTAATGCAGATCGCGTTGCTTCTGAGTGCTTAGGCTGTTAAATCCCTTACTGGATAGGAATGAGCTCTAATGCAAGCCTTAGAGGTAGAAATGTATAGATGTTTAGTGATGGCTATTAAAACAGTTTGCATGTGAGGGTTAGGGGCTGGAAGTTAGCGATTTCACTACAAATGCGGTGCAATGTGGGAGTTTAGTGGCGGCTAGGTGGGAAGGAGTAGATTGCTAGCGTTCAAGAGATAAGGGGTTATTTATTTACAGATAGACCTCCATTAGGATTTTTGAGTTACAGGTAAGGTTTAGTTTGAAGAAAGGTGGGATTTTTTTTTGCATGCAGGTAAGGCAAACGCAATCGTCTTGGAGGTAAAATGTATATTAAGATTTCGTAGCTAGCTGTTAGGGTTTCCCCCCCCCCAGTTATAGGAGGGATGATTTCGTCCAAAGGCTACAAAATACGATGTCAGCGTCGTTGATCGAGTAGTTGCCAAGTATACTCTGCTAATGTCGAATCACATCAACATAATTGCTCGCATTTTTTCGGGTGGTGTCGTCGGAGTTGTTCGGGATTGTGTCGAATCGTATCGACTAGTGTTGAGTCGTGTGGACGTAGTTGTCCGTGGTCGTGTCGGGTTGTTTGGGTTAAGATGTTCGTGATTGCGCCGACGGAATAGTTGGAATCATGTCGGGTTGTATCGACAGAGTTGTCTTCTGCCGTGCTGAGTCATGTCGATATAATTGTTCAGGACGTAGTCGGGTAGTGACGGAAGTGTTTGGTATCGTGTCGGGTTGCAACGATGATATTGTTCGTGTTAGTCTGTGTAGACGGACGCGTTTTTCTTACGTTAGGTTGTCATATGACGATTGTAGCATGTAATAACATATAACAATATCCCCGACACACCCACAGACACACACCCACCCACAGACACACAACCCCACAGCCACACACACACACATACACACACATACACACACACGCACACACATACACACACACACACACACATATATATATATATATATATATATATATATATATATATATATATTGGATGTATCTCTCGTCTTTTGTGATCTCACAAGCAAATTCGATCTTATGGCCTTCGATCCAAGTGTTTAACACCAGTGACTCCGGAATTTAATAGTGGAATTGCTGGAAAATGCTGAGTTGATACATCAAGTGAGTATGGTAATACGTGGCGAGTGCGTTATCACAGTTGTCTTTCTAGCCGCAATTAATTGAGAGAAAATCATCTGGATTTTCATTGTGTGACGAAAACACTGTATATAGCCTTAGTCTTAGATCCCTTTTCCGTACATAGCCGTTTGCAACTTGCGGCATTTAACCAAATTAAACGGTCGATGTCTTTTTAGCAGAACTCCGTGGGTTTGTGGTCATGTTTGGCTGCGTATCAGATCAGTGCGGTAAATGTGCATACATTGCCTGATTGCCAGTTTGATAACCAAGATCTCCCACTCATACTGGTGCGCGCTCACAGAATTTTGAAGAACTGCGCTGGATTTACAAATTGTCTACCAAGATGGCTGAATTGATTACTCGATCCGTGACGACATTACCTGCACTAATGACGTTTACAGGCAGAACGATCATCTAAGTAATTCATCCAATGCTCTAGGACAGGAGTAAGTAAATGATGCGCCAAACGAAGCTTCATTTAGGAATTTACTGAGACCGCACCGTAAAAGCGGCCTTTCTCAGATTTCCAATTGTGTGCTCTTGACATCAAGGAGGAGCGTGACTCGTAATTAACGATTAGTGTACGTGTGTCAATTTGAAAGACATATTGTGATAAACATACTTGCTAGACAAACAAAAAAAGCACATTCTTATAGAGAATTTATTTTCTAATCATGAAGTGCACAAATGGTTAGTACGTGCGTTTTTATGTCTCTATCAGTTTTAGTGGGTTGAGTTACTTATTTTTAGTCAATTTATTTTAAGTCAATGCGTCCGTTTGGTTTAATTCATTTTATTTAGTGTATGTAATATTTGCTAGATTGTAAAATACTCCTAAATACATTTTAATTCATGCAGATTTTAATTTCTAATTACAGAGCTAATTTTCTAATGAATATTATATTGTACCTAATATATTGTAGTGACTTTCAAGGTAAAATAGATTAATTGGCTATCATCAGCTTGAACTGAAAGCAAAAGAGTAAGCGCTTCAGCTGCGATTACTACTGATAGCTACTATCGAGAAAAATAGGTCAGAAAAATTGATTATAAAACGACTTAAAAAACAATTTGATATGCCATGCAGAGAAATAAGCACAAATACATCGGCACATTTAAATTAACGGTTTTCATTTCATCTTGCCGATGTATAATTGTTTGTGTTATTCATCCGTCCAACCAAAGATGTTTAATCGTTATAAACAATCTATTGCGTATGGTTACTATTTCCATCGTTGTACAGTGTTACGTGATCAGCAGTTTAATAGTTATCCCTTTAATATTTAGACAAAGACAGACACACATGCATAAATATACTGTTTTATGCATAAATATATTTATCCTTAGCTCATGAAATATCTATATTTTAAAATCAACATAGGTTAGTGACTTTTCCCTTTTGTATTTCTGACCTTTCAAACAAAACTAAAACTTTGGAAAAGACGATAAGTATTTTGCGTCTACTTTATCTGATTTGGCACCAGGATTTCTTTAAATATTTATTGAATGTTAGAATGATACAGTTACATTTTCCTAACACTAGTACATACACTAAATAATAAAATGTACCTGTGTAAATATATATATATATATGTGTGTGTGTGTATGTTTGTATATATATGCGTGGGTGTGTGTGTGCATATAGTGATATAGGGTGGGCATAGATTAGTAGATAGATAAACTGGCAAGGATATATATTTCTATGTAGATGTGAATAAATTACATGAGTATAGGCAGAGATATTAAGAAATATTAACTAAATATTATTTAATCTTTTGGTGGGTTTGAATATTAATACAGGAGTAGAACAATAAACTCTCCGAATATAATTGATTAAACCCAAATTTAGATCGCATATGATTATCAAAGATATAAATATGCAAAAACTTCTTCATAAAATTCTTTATCCAATTTTCATAACAAAACATATTGCATGGTTATAAATATAAAATAATGTCGAAAAGATAGATAAGCTTAATAGTCGTCAAAAGAAATGAAAATATGACGCTTTTCTTCTACATGCTTTCAATCTCTATGCATAAAATTCAATGTAAATCGGAAATATTCACATCACCTAAGGGCATTTAACATACGCTAAAAGGAACGGTATTCATGGGGCGGGGGGTTCTATTGAAATGTGTTTATTACATAGTGGAACACATGCACAGAAATCAAATGTATTCATATTGTTGAGAAAGGATTACAGATATTACACAGCCGGTCATTTTCTTTGCATGAAATTAAATAAAAGTTAATATATAGCACATTGCGTCCCCGTACGCTTAGACGTCCCATTCCAAATTTTGTAATGATCGGTAGATTGTTTTAAAAGTACATCATGTACAAACACACACACACACACACACACACATATATATACATATATATATATATATATATATATATATACATACAGATTGCTAACTTTATAAATATAGGGATAAATAGTTGTGTTTTGACATATATAGACACACAAAACTTCCTAGTAATATTTGTTCTCATTACTAAGAAACTGTATGGTGTGAAAGTAGCAGTTTTCATAGAGTGCTACGTCGGAATATTATGATTTTATCCGTAATAATATGAGAGGTGTGTTGTCTGTCTAGGCGTACTATGATTGTCTTATATCTATTTTAAAAATAAGCGTGAATTAAAAGATGTTTCGTTGTTCCAAATTATACTCCTTGCTTCAGTTAGGTATTTCCAAATTGTGTCGTAAGGTAGTTCACTTGTGTTAGCAAGAAAATTTGATTTTCTTATGCAAAAATGTGTACTTGACGTAAGTTTTGTTATGGAACATGTTCTTTACATTACAGATACGCGTATAATACAGAAAGATTTCTGAACAAACACTGAATAATTGATTGTTTTTAATTAGACTTACAGTTTATGACTCTTTTCTATCCTGGGCATTATCCAAAACATGTTCTCAGAAAGAAAACTTTATTTTTCTCTTAATAATTCACTTGAGGTTTTTACAACTACATCATTTGCATGTGTTATTAATGTAAATGTCGAGCTGTTTTAATAGCTTATTTGAGATGAAAAAGAAGAGGGAGTGTTCATTTTCCTAAATATTCTATAGGATTTAAATGATATTCATCTCTAAGCTAGTGATTCGGAGTAAAAATAATCAACACAAACGATTCGTATTTTCCTGTGAAGCACGAGACAAAAGAAAATATTAATGATAATCGGTTTATTTTATCATTAGTCTGCGATCAAATATTAAAATGAAAATGGAACAAAATGGTCGCCATTGTTCATTAAGGCAAGCAAAGTCGTAGAAATTATGCGTTTTCGAAAAGAACAGAGCTGACTTTGTTGATAAAAAATTACGACAGTTGCAAGATTTAAGGAGGATAAATAATAAGGAGATAAAATATTCGAATAAAAAGTTAAAAACTCGTCTTTCTACTGATTTTAATTCACATACACATAATGTCATGAATTACATTATCCGGAGAAAAAACAGAACATTCAAATATTATATCAAACACAAATTCAAGATTAGATATTTAATAACATATATATATATGCATATATATGCACATATATATATATATTAATGTCATCCACATATAGTACTGTTCCGTTGTATCACCAGACATCAATGCGGCTAGACATACACCTTACTCTAACAGTGTATCGAACCTACAACACTCGCATTGACAGTTGACAGCTCTAACCATCGGACCACGAATCAGTGCTGTAAATATTTTTCCTCGAGTGTGTATTAAATGCACACTCGCCCGTCTCAGGCAGTGCTCAAACCATCATTTGCTTATCAACAAATAAATATTGCCCTTCGCTTAATTACTTGAATACGCATAGGGTTAACATATATTTACAAAGAGGGGAGGCTTTAATTTGCCCTTCACATACAATTTTGTTTCGTTATATTACAACTCATTAGTGCGGCTAGACATACACATTTTCCCAGCCGTGGATCGAACCTACAACCGTCGGGTTTACAGTCCACAGCTCTAACCACGGACCACGAATCAATGGTGTAAATATTGTCCGTTTACGACTTCGAACTTTGTTTTTAAACTTCAACGCCAACATAAGATCATTAAACCATGCCACACTTCAGACATGGTAAAATATTTTCTTCTATTAAATTATAAAAATGTTCGTCAACATTTTTTTAATTTTCAAATTTTTTACTTGCCTCATAAGATCAACGACGATCGAAACAGTACAGATCGTAAGAAGATATGGCTGTTATTATACAAAGAAATTAAAATAGTAAGAGAGAAAGAGAGAGAAAGAAAGAAGGAGATGAAAAAACACGTTATTTGTTCATCAAGGTTCCGTTTTTGCTTCAGAACTCTCACGGGATGTTTAAATCGAAGAAAATAAAATACCAGCACGATGTTTGAAAATATATTTATTTTTCGGAAAAAATATTTATTTGTTCTACTTAAAAACGGAAATCCGTTGGTATTTACAAATGTCTATATCTGTGTGGAGTGAGTGAGGTTTTTAACGTCATGTAGCTGTTTAGATTGTTAGAAACACATAAGGTACTTTATGTTATTTCCAGAATAATTATAGCTGTTAAGAGTTAAATATCGATGAGCCATTGAATGAATTAAGGGTACCTTTGTCCTCTTATTTATTGACTGATTAGTTAATATTAGGTAATATGTACGCTGTAAAAGCAGTTAACATGATCCACACACACACACACACACACACACACATATATATATATATATATATATATATATATATATACTAGCTGTACCTGCCACGCGTTGCTATGGCTCAAATTGGCGCAATGGAAAAAGTTTCAAAATGAGAAAAAGCATGCTTCTTATAGGTTTAATTTTTTTTTTCAGTTTTTGTTGATATAGAGATTTTCCGGTTTGGTGACTCTTAGATATGTAACATAAAATGTGCATGTGAAAAAACAGTCAGTGTGTAACTGTAAGGCCCACAATTGTAAAGATTGTTCTATGTGCTTTGTTGATGGTTATTGCAAATGACAATAAAATTGGAAAGTGCAATTTGCTAAAGTGTAATGATGTATCCGGTGGAATCATAGGAATGCATGGAATGAAGATATATTCATCTGTGAAAGGTCCTGTTAAGATTGTTGTTTCTATGATGTTGTTTATTTTTTTTACTGCAAGCTATGTGCCATTGCAAAGCTTGGATTGGTTTATATTTAACAACATGATAATTAGTAAACCAAATTTCAGTTGCAATACATGCGGTGGCATCCCTGACAAATATAACTGTTTGATAATTAACCACTTTATCTGCTTTCACAACAGTGTCGATGGATTTGTATTTGACTACCTCACTTGGAATTTTACATTTAATTATAACGTTAAGTACATGGGCATCTTTGTATTGACCTACAAAAATAGCTCATTCGTTCAGTCAAATGGAATTCTTATAATTTGAATATCTGCAAAAACCTTTTAAACTAACTATTCTTTTGATGAAATAAAATTACAGAAATTGCAGAAGTTAAAAGTCAAAGAATTTTGCCATTAACTCTGATCAGCTGGCACTTTTTCGTACCCAATTTCCCACAAGTGTTGCAAAAGTTTTTGTGCGGATCGAACAGTCTGCAACTGTACATGCATATTTTGAGTTAAGTTTAATGTCTTCACATGGAACAAAAAAGTAGAGTATTTGAGGCAAGCATTTATTTCATCTGCTCGTGTTGATTGAAGAATAACAGGTAACATTTGTCTGAAATCTCCTGCAAGCAATATTACTACATTCCCAAATGGTCTGACATTGCCACGCAAATCTTGCAAGGATCGACCAAGAGCCTCAAGTGATTTTTTGCGTGCCATTGTGCATTCATCCTAAACAATAAGTTTGCATTTCTGCAATATTTTTCCCCATATTGGATGTTTTGGAGATGTCGAACATGAGATTTTTGAAAAATTGAATGTTTTAAAGTAGAATAAATAATTTTTCTACTTGGCAGCAAGGTCGCAGGTATTCCTCATGCAGCAAGGGCTAAGGCTATGTCATTTTGTTACCAAATGGCTGCCAAAATCAATTTAATTAGAAAGGTTTTACCAGTTACTTCTGGTGCTGTTCAAGGTAGCAGTAATTTCCAAATAATTTCTATTCTCACAGTCAGTAAATTAGGTGACTAAAATAGGATTTATCCATGTTTTGACAATGCTTTATTCACTGTAATTAATTTAAGAGACTAAAATAGGATGAGGGATTATTGATGGACAGATAGAGAGGAAGATATAGAGATAGGAAAGAGAAAGTGAGAGGAAAATAGAGAAAGAGAAGGAGATAGAGGGGTAAAGGGATTGATAGATAAACAGAGAGAGGGGGAGAGTTAGAAACAGAGAGGGATGAGACAGAGGAAAGCAGAGAGCTAAAGGGAGTTAGAGAGAGAAAGGGGGTCAAAGAGAGATGGAGAGGGTGATATAGAGAGAAAGATAGATTGAAAGAGGGAAAGGGAGAGATGGAGAGAGATATTGAGAGAGGGGGAGAGAATCAGAAGGTGAACTACACTTCACCGTTTTATTCCTCGTTCAGTAGAGAAGAAATCTTCCGAGACTGAGGCAATTTTAATATTTTGTTATTATCCAGAGTACACCTTTTTTTTGGGGGGGGGCTAGATTTTCCTCGCATGAGAAACCGACCAGGTTATCTGTACTTTCACTTAACAGATTAATAAAAGAAAAACATATTGTAAAATTTGAATTTAACAGGAAAATACTATTTTAAAAAATAGCACGGTAACATAAGTGCATAAGTGCCACTTTAGATACTCCTTGGGGGTTGAGTTCCGTGGCGACCAGCATAATTATTTAATGGTCGCTCCCTTAGCCCCCCCCAGTCAAGGCTAATGCATTCGCACGTAGCATTTTTTTTATTTACTGTCGTTGGCTTAGTAACTAAACGATTTATTGATAATTTCGTAACCCTTAAACGCATGCCGGAAGATTTAAATTAGTTAATTATTGTTGTAATGAAAAAAAAAAGTTTCATTCAACACAAAACCAAAAACACATATTAATGATAAATGATGTATTATTCTATTCATTGAAATTTACTAATTTTTAAATAATAAGTAAAAAAAAAAGTTAATAAAAAAATAGTTGCTTATGTGCGCATAAACAACTTGTTTTTTTTTTTAGATTAGGTCCACCTTATAATCACCCCTCCTCCAACCTCCTCATCTTAAGAACAGCTTCCGGAATAAACACCACTTTTGGAGGGGGGGTTATTTGCAAAATTTAACTGATATTTGTTGTCAGCATACCCACCCGAAAATACTATTAAAAAAAAGGAGGGGTTCAGTGCCCGTGGCAGAGAAGTAGATTTATTTATCAATAAAAGTTGCGGAGAAGTAAATGTATTTATCAATAAAAGTCATCATTTAAAAAAGAAAATTGTGGCGGTGGACCTAAATGTTTTGTTTTCGCACTATTCAACAATTTGTTCATCCGCGCATATAAATTAAAAAATATTTGTAAAAGTGAGAAGTTATCAGTAAATGATTTAGTTTTTTTTTAATTTATTTATTTATTTATTTTTACATTAGGTCCACCTCCACAAATGTTAAGAACGGCTTTCAGAATAAACACCCCCAACCTCTCCATGTTAACAACGGATTTCGGAATAAACACCAATGGGGGAGGATATTTTTTTTAAAAAGTCGATAAAAGTCGTCATTTAAAAAGAAATTTAAAATCAAATGTTTGTAAAAGTGAGAAATTATTAATAAATGTTTCGTAACATTTTTCGGTGCTAATGCAGAGAGTGATCCGCGCTATTTTTTAAATCGTGTTTTTTTTTATCAATTGCAAGGTTAAAGTACAGAATATGTACAAAACACTCTCCCCTCCCCATGTTAAGAATGGCTTTTTAAATAATAACGTTATTATTTCAGCATGGATCACTCTCTGCATGAGTACCCATTTTTCTTTTAATATTCATAAAAAAGTAAAACCTTTTTCAAAATAAATAAATAAATAAATAAATGTTTGTAAATGCGACAAATAATCGTTTAGTTACGGCAACGTCAGTAAATAAAATATGTTACGTGCGGGGTGAGGTTGGAGACTAAGGGAACGACTATTATTTTTCTACTGGTCGCCATGGAACTCAACGCCCAATGAGTACCAAAATGTAATTTCTTTTGTCAAATAATTAAATTTCAAGCAATGTTTGCAATAAATAATAGATAACAACTTCGTTAATTTTACGACTCGCCCCAGCATATTATAAACACCCTAACTTCCCCATGTTAAGAACGGCTTTCGATGTTTATGGAAGGGCGTTTTTTGTGTTTTTTTTTACATGGGGGGGTAAGGGTGTTTATAATACGTTGAGGCATGTCGTAAAAATGAAACAGTTTAGAAAAAGTTAAAACAAACTTTTTATGTAAACAATGCCGCGAAAATAAACTAAACAATTAAAACGTAATGTTTCATGAGTGAAAAGCCTTAACATAAATAAAATTTTAAAAAATCGGTAAGTACATAAATGAATTTAAATTTTTAAAATATGGGATTATTATTTTTTTATTTGTGTGTGTGTGTGTGTGCTAATGCAGAGAGTGATCCGCGCTATTTTTTTTAAATCGTTTTCCACGTTTAATTAAAGTTTTATATGTTTTTATTCAATTGTAAGCTTAAAGTACAGAATAGGTACAAAATACCCTCCCTTCCCCATGTAAAGAATGGCTTTTTAAATAATAACATTATTATTTCAGCACGGATCACTCTCTGCATGAGTTAGTTTTGTTTTTGTTTTGTTTTTTACTTATCGAGTTAACAGAAAATGAAATCTTTCGTCAATTCGTAGCTGTTAAATGAATCGAACCGGAAGTTCAGTTTTACAACAGAACAGATTCGCAGTAACGGTTAAAAAAGTGTATTTATTTTATTTAATATTTAAATACTTCGCGAGGTAAATTTATTTCAATAATATAAAAACATACCTCGACTCTGAAGATGGGCTGTCTGAAAATTTCAAATAAATTGGTAACGTAGAAATAGGGTTTTATTCGTTTAGAACGAACCAACATTTACATTTTTATATATATTGATATGTATATTAGTAGTGGGACGATTAAAAAAATTTTCCCAATTTCGACCCAATTACCGATTCCGTGTTAATTTCCGATTCTTATTCTCATAATATTTATACATATTTCATTAGAGTTTTTTTCTTTTGTTTTCGTATATTTTCAAATTATTACATACCCCCCCGGGGTAATCCCCAGGTATATTTTTCTCAAACGTTTTACTGTAATGTATTGCAAATTGAAAGAAAACAAATGGTTTATTTTGATTTAAAACATAGCCAAATTCTATCAGTTCGTAGTTAGTCTTCAATATGATACTTTAAAGTTTTGATAAACAGTTGAAAATAGTAAAGAGAGTAATGGTCAAGCCCAGAAGCTTGTCAAAACATGAAGCCTCCCCAAGATGAGAGCGATTCATTTCGATTGATGGCAGCTGGGCAGCAGAGCGTTGATGATGATTACAGAGTTAATGTTTTGAATTCAATAATAAAAGAAATATATCCATACGACTTGGGCGCATCAGCTTCAGTTTCTTTAGTTATAATTGAAACCGAAACTAATATTTATGATGAATGCTTGATAAAATTATTTATAACAAAATGGATCTATCAAGTTCCATGAGTTATAAAGGAAATCAAAACCAAAACTTGTGAAGTATTCTTGGTAAAATAATTTATGCAACATATAGATGACTTGAGTGTAATCAGTTATAATTTAAACTGAAACCCGAACATGAAGAATTTTTGGTAAAAGTATTTATTAGAAAATAAATGCCTTGAATGCCATCTGCTATAACCGAAACCAAAATTAAAACTTATGAAGAATTCTTAGTAAAATCATTTATTATAAGAAATGGAAATCCATAATAATAAGGCAACAGTCACTCGGATGTAATCGTGGCACACCAGATAAATAACACACAACATCCTATTTTTTACAAGGTGGCCACCATGTGTAAAGGACCGGAAACCACTCGGGGATAGGGGTTATTGCGTGTACAGTACGTTAGTGTTGAGATTTAAAATATTAATATATAGTATTGTCAAAAGTCATAAAACCCACGCTCCTTTCTCATTATTACCCCTAAGTACGGGTGGGAATACGAAAAATATAGAAATTAAATTTGATTTTATGATTTTGCAGATCGACCCTAGAATTAATAGTAAACTTATTTAACTGCTTAAAAAGTTATAATGTACCGAAATGGGATCAGTTTACATTATATTTATATGCACAATTGAACCCCCATACTAAATTCTAAATTAACGTTTCTGTGTGCTCAACATAATCGCCTAAAAAGGCAGAATCTCCGATGTTTAGGGTATTTGAAATGTAAATGAAAGTTTTTATTTTAAGTTAGCAAGCTTCTCAATGTTTGCTCTCTGATAAACTTGTGAGATTTTCATCTATATTTTCACTCGTGCCGAAACCGAACAATATATAAGGAAACGTGAAATATTTCAAAGGATGTGGTGATCAGACAAAATCATCGCCAAATATAACAATTCCAAGCATGTTAAATTTTTCATATAAAAGTGTGAAGGTACATAAACATTATAGTGAATAGATTCTAAACGATTACAAAACTAATAGGTAAGATATCACTCAAGAAACGACTACTAAATAAAATAAATTAAATTCTGCTACTCAATGTTAAATCTTTAAATGAGATTTATAATCCATTCTAAGTCTTATGTTGTAAAGGAAGACTTTCTAATAAAACGAACAAAAAATTGTTCTTGCTTCATTTTTATTTCAAAATTTAAAAGAATCGGTTTGGAATCAGAAATTAGAATATTATTTTTCCGATACCGATTCCTATATCCCAAAAAGTTCCGATTTTTCCGATTCCTGACTCCGATTCAGATTACTCGTCCCAACACTAATATAGATATGACCCTCAAATCACTATTCTTGGAGGAGGAGTGACTAAAACTTGCACTATGTTTTCAAATGAGTTAAAGTAACAGCAAAGGAAGACCTAATTTTGTTTATATTATTCAAATGTTATATATCCCCTCTTTTGGAAATAAGGTACGATTGTGAATATCTCCACTATCAACTTATCCTTATGCACAGTGAAATTAACTTCATGTATGAAAACCAAAGAGGGATTATATATGACGAGAAATATGAAAATGATTGGAATCAAGTCTCCCCTTCTGGTTATTTCAGATCATTTGAAAGCATAACAGGAAGTGTTTGCCCTCCCATTAAGGTCATATGTCTTGGGGAAATATCAGATATTTTGTAATTTATATGCAAAACTAGAAAAGCAAATGACTATGATTAAAACATTGGTAAACGTACAGTATCTTCTAACCACAAAATATCCTTCGAAAAGTTTGTTATTGATTTTCGACAGCGATATAAACGAAAATAACCTTAAAAGTCCAGGAAATAAGTAATTTCCAAGATATAAAAACATTATAGTCACAAAATGTGGGCGAACCCTTACCTTTCTCTATATTAAATTAAGGTAAAATAAACACTCACTTTATATCCACCTTTTTCTGTTGCTTTCATTAGGTGTGGTGTATATTTGCTAATAGAGGCCTGGTATACCAACACAAAACCTACGTTAAAAAAATTTAGTTTCTATACGTTTTTTGGTGTACTGAAAACGAATATCGCATTTAAATTTTCCCGCAAATAAGCAAAGTAATCCTGTGGAGTATGGTTGGTGGGTATTGTTGTACGCTCAAGCCCGCATGTGTTTGCTTTATACCCAGAAAATAATTGCTTCCGGAAAATGTGAATTCGATATTTGTTTTTAGCAAACGCGAAACCTATAGAAAACAAGTTTTTTAAGGTGTGTTGGTCAACAAGGCAATAATAAACACCACCCAAACAAAAATCAGACTATCATCAAAAACGGTTGACATAAAACCGGTGCTCATCTTACGTAAAAAATGTATAGAAAAGTGTTCCACCAACTTTTTTAAACAATAATTTCTTTATACACTGCAAAAATACTCGTTTTCTAGAATTTTAAAAGCTATTTTCGTTTTCGGCGCCGTCGAAAACGTATAA
The DNA here is from genome assembly GCF_053919585.1 of Euprymna scolopes. Classification (NCBI taxonomy): domain Eukaryota; kingdom Metazoa; phylum Mollusca; class Cephalopoda; order Sepiida; family Sepiolidae; genus Euprymna; species Euprymna scolopes. The sequence goes on along the minus strand of NC_136484.1, from coordinate 159,936,114 downwards.
CAGTTGTAATTTAAAAAATATTTTTGGAGGGATAAAAGGTACCGAAATATTTTATGGCCGTAAAAAAGTGCTAGAATTTGGCTCTGGATGATGGATAATTTCCTAATTGTGCGACCTTAAAGGCAGATGTCACATAACCTACTACATATTTCAGGTCATTATCTGCCCAACGAGCCTTCATTTGTTTCATTCTAATCAATTGTCTCTGAGATTTGGAACTTATAAAATTGCTAAAAAAAGGCGGTATATTTATCTTTCTATTTTCTCTCTTTCTCTCCATATATATATATATATATATATATATATATATATATATATATACAGACGGCAAAAAGAAAGTCCGCACTTTTAAGCTACATTTAATGTAACTGTTTAAACAAACTATACTTCATGTGATTCGCCTTTTATTCCGCTCTAATTCTACCTGTTCCTATTTACCTTTTAATTGAAATATTTTAGTGTTCGCGTCAATTTAAAAAAATAACTTCAAATTGAGGAGGCATGAAGAAAATCCACACAATGGGAAATTGTTATTTAAATTTAAATTTAGGACATTAATGCAACACAAATACAATAGGAACACAATGAACTAGTTAATATATAGTAGCATGACCTTTCTGCAATTTGACAGCCTGCAATATTTGGGAATTTTTTTAATTAGACTGCAGCAATAGTCCAGAGAAACGGCATTTCACTTTTCTTTAATTATTGTCTAAAGTACTTTTGAATTTGAAATTTTATCAGTACGTAGCTGTTGCTTGATGCAATGACATATGTTTTAGATAGTATTGAGGTCTGGAAATTTTACAGGCTAATCTAAATACGGACTATCCTGCTCTTCGGGGAAACTCTTGACATTGCCAGCTGTGTGAATGGGAGCATTATACTGCATGAAGACCAAAGTAGGGGAGAAAATGATCAGTCAACATATTAATGTACTTGGTCGAATTAATTCAACATTGCAAGCGAACTACACGCCCTGGACCATTGGTACTAATAATGCCCAACACTAAAACTGAACCTCCACTACTTTGTGGCGTTGAAACTGAGCATCTAGAATAAAATTCTTCGTCTTTCTTCCGACGAACGTACGGCGTACCATCACTGTCTAACCTATTAAACATGCTTTCGTCGCTAAAAAGCACTTTTGATCAATATGAAGAGTTATGATCTTCATTGCATCTGAGGAAGTCATAAAGGCGCTTTCTGTTTTTTTACAGAAATCATTGGTAAGCGCCCTGCAAGGATAAGGGTTAAAGAGTGTACAGTAGAAATTGGTCAATATAGTAAGCATTAGTAATGAAAATTTGGTAAATTTAATAACTTATATGGAACGGCTCATCAAGAACTTATTTACTTTAGACTTAAACACAACCATATTGTAGTCAGCCGGAAAGCAGGAAAACGGAAGACAATTCCACAGGCGTGCAGTTCTAAGAAAGAAGCTTTGTTCATGGAATCTACGTTTAGGTTTAGGCACAGATAAATAGTGGGGGAAATTATTGATAGTGTTTACAGCTAGACGAGTGTTTCTTGTGAAAGTTTGGCGAGGGGGGACCATAGATTGAAGCTCAGTTGAACACTTTCCATGAAAATAACGACACATCAGAGACAAACTCGCAACATCTCTTCTGTGAGATAGAAGTTGCAAGGAGGAGAAAAGGACATCTCCTACGAGGCTACGAAGTCTATTTTGAACTCTATCAAGGCAGGACAAGTCCTTTCTAGCAGCTCCTGCCCAGATGTGGCAACAGTATTCCATTCTTGGACGTACCTGGCTCTTATATAGGTAGAGAATAGCATCAGCAGTGAGATATCTACTGGATCGATAGAAAGATCCCACCATTTTTCCAGCTGCCTTGGCAACAGATTTGATATACGTGTTCCATTTAAGATCAGGAGTAATGGTCAAGCCCAGAAGCTTGTCAAAACTTGAGGCCTCCTGAAGACGAGAGCCATTCATTTCAATTGATGACAAATGTGAATTAGAATGTTGATGATGTAAAGAGAGAAGCTTGGTTTTAGATGCATTAAAAGTAACCAGCCACTCCTTTCCCCATTGTACTACGTGCTCAAGATAAGAGGAGAGAGAATTGGAGAGAACTTGGTCGTTTACTGTCTTAGATGTGGTACCATAAATGGTAGTGTCGTCAGCATAAAGGTCTACAAATGATGTAAGGATATGATTTGGAAGATCATTAATGTAGATCAGGAAAAGAGTTGGGCCCAGGATGGATCCCTGAGGGACACCGGCATTAATACTGTGAGCTTCTGATTTTTGCCCCTCAACTACTACTCTTATGAACCTATCAGAAAGAAATGATTTAATAATTGAGAAGACATTTCCAGCTATACCATAGCTAGCGATCTTATGAAGTAAACCTTTATGCCATACCCTATCAAAGGCTTTAGATATGTCAAGAGCAATTGCCCTAGAAATATTGCCACCGTCGAGAGATTTGCTAATCCTATGCGATATAACTGTAAGCACATCTGCTGTAGATCTAGCAGAACGGAAACCATATTGAGTGTCACTAAGAAGGTTATTTTTGTTGAGATGTTTGATTACTTCTGTATTTAACACAGATTCTAGCAACTTACTCATGACGCAGAGGAGACTTATTGGCCTGTACTGAGAGGGGGATGAGCGATCACCTGAATTCTTAAATACAGGGCATACTGATGAGATTTTCCAGGGAGATGGGAAACTATTCTCCTTAAGACAACGTTTAAACAGTTTTGTAAGTATGGGCGCTAATTCAGGTTGAAGTTTTTTGAGTACTATAATTGGAATACCATCAGGGCCAGTTGCTTTACTCGAATCAAGGTTTTTGATTAGCTTCGCAACATCACGTACAGATATACGTATATCACATAGCGTGTTTTCTGATACAGGAGGAAATATTGGGGGTTGGCGGTCTTGGTCGCAAAGGGTAGAATTAGCTGCAATGTTCTTGACAAAGAGTTTGGCTTTGTCTGATGCTGACGAGATTACCTCAGGTCCATTGATAATAGTTGGGATGGAGCACACGCTTCTGTTCAGGATTCTATTGGCCAAAACTGGTGGGAACCAAGCCGCTGCTCAGCTACTTTGGACTTAACAGATTGAGCATACAACACTCTTGCGTTCCTTATTACTTTCTTACAATGGTTGCTGGCAGTCCTGAAAACGGCTTTAGTTTCCATACATCTATTACGTTTGAAGCAGTGGAAAAAGTGATATCTGTGCGCAATGGCAGCAACACATTCTGGAGAGAACCATGGCTGGCTGTTAGGTTTTTGCTGAAACTTTTTAGAGGGAACGAAATGGTCAATACCTACAATTTTCCATTCAGTCAGGTATAATACTATAGAGGGCACATCCTTTTTAAACATGGAATGCAGAGGTAGATCAGATATAAATGTACGGAAGCTATCCCAGTCACCCTTAGTGTATCGATATATTGTACGATGAAGAGGTACGTCTGGGGACTTATTACATTTCATTTTTATCTTAATTGATACAACAGAGTGGTCGGAAGATCCAAGAGGCGACAGAACAGAAACTGAACATAGTTCAGGGCAAGTTGTGAGAAAAAGGTCTAGTAGGCTCGCATACTGGCCGTCATTATCAGGCACACGGGTAGGTTCCTGAACAATCTGAGTGAGGTCATAGGCAATGGAGAAATCATGACAGAACCTCCCCTCATCATCGGTCTTGTTGTAGTGGGTCAACCATTCGACGTTGTGAACATTGAAGTCTCCACATACGTGAATGTTAGCTGAAGGATAAGTAGAAAGGACTTGGTCAATTTTCTCAGATATGCTTTGAAAGATAGTAACTCCGCTGTTGTGGGGGCGATAGAGAGTAAATATAAATGCAGTAGTGTGAGCTAAAGCAACCCGGAAGCACATATAGGGTAAATTAGGATCTTCCCTGGAGATGTTTCTTCCCACATGGAAAGCTATCTTTAATATAGGCACATATTCCATGCCCATGGCGATCTTGGGGGTCAGATTTAGAAGTTAAGTTAGAGTATCCTGAAATTACAAACTCATCTAGGGAAATAGCCTGTCCAATGCCAATTTCACTTAAAAATAAAAGGTCTGGTTTAGTCTCCTGTAATTGGGTTTCAACCTCTGGAAGGTTAGAACGAAGACCCCTGATGTTGGAGAAGGAGACATGGTAGTAGGGGTCTACGTTGGAAGTTGGAGAACCGGGTTTAATCGTGTATTTTTTCTTGAAATTTGTCATGATGAAATTTTGGAAGTTGTGGACTAGGTCGACAGATTTACTTAGCGCAGGACAGAGAGGGGAAATTAAGAGAGAAAAAGAAACGAAGAATTTTTTTTTTATTTGTAGCTAATGATAAGGTAAAGCCGTAACAATTACCCACTAGTATGGCATCGAGAGGCCCCACCAGAAACTACTGCATGGTCCAGAATCCATTCACCAAATGGCAATACAGCAGCCCCAGTACTTTGCACCTGCTGATAGGACAGCCTCCTTAGTGGTTAATCCACGGTTCGGGTCCCTGACTATCAGGCGGATAACGTCAGCCCAGACAAAACGTTTACCTCCAGCACCCTTACTAGTGACATGGCTACAAGGATAGGCATAGAAACAGAAAATTTCCGCCATCTCAGCCAACTGTTCGCAAAAATACTGCCAACCTAGAAAACAGCTTTTTCTTCTCCCTTTGTCCGAAAAATCACTCATTTAAAAAATGAGGACTGAGGGACAAATCACAATTTAAAGTCCTTTAATCTGTTCTTGACATTAGAAAGAGAGCATTTTTAATAAGATTGCACTGTTCTTGGATTTGAGGAGTCGTTTCAAATTTGTTTCTTAGGCTGCGGATCTTGATAGCATTGTCTTCGCTGGTAGAAGTAACTCTAGTCAGACCAGATTTAGGGGCATCACGAACACTGCCGGGGTTTTGGTACTTTTGCACAGTTTTAATACCGGTTTCTCATAACATTTCCATCTGCGGTCGATTTTTAGATTGAATAAACCAGAAAGGTGGAGATTAATGAGCTCCTGACGATCACTAAACAAAGTTGTGGCATATGGACTAAATGTTACGTTGTATAAACTGAAATAACAATTACGATTAGAGAATTTGTTGCCTGTTGATGGATATTTGAAACTGATTTAGGAGCGTTGATTTCAGCTTGTTTTAAGCGAATTTGTTGCTGGTGACTTTCTTTTTGCCTCATCAAGTTATTTTTTTTTAATCGACGTTAACACTAGAATATGTCTATGGGACTAGAGAATTTGCAAGCGTTTTTAAGATTCTTATACTATTCTATGGTAAAAATATTATGACAATTTGAAATAAAAGAACTCATATTTTCAAACCAATAAAATATGCCCAAAGCTACCTACACCTGTATATATAGGGTCCTGGCAGGCTAGCTACAATTTTGCTGCTTGGGGATGAATTTATTTTTACATTGTTGTTTCCTTTGCCACCTTGTCAGGATATCAATAATTGATAAAATTTTGTCTAAAAGTTTGTAATTAGAAAGCGACCTACATTTATATATATATATATATCTATATATATACTTGTTTATTGTTATATAAACATGCTCACATCCCGCTGCTACAAACAGCCACTTGTTTCAATCAAACAACAGATATCATCAGGCAGCGACTTGACTATTCAAAAGTTCAATGAATAATTATTCATTGAACTTTTGAATAGTCAAGTCGCTGCCTGATGATATCTGTTGTTTGATTGAAACAAGTGGCTGTTTGTAGCAGCGGGATGTGAGCATGTTTATATAACAATAAACAAGTATTATCAGCTCTTTTTATTGAGCACTATCTAACAACCTCGTTGAATTCATTAGTCCATTACTTTTGAATATAAAAAACCCCGAGTATATATATATATATATATATATATATATATATATATATATATATATATATATATATATATATTTTACTCTCCGTGTAACCGGTAAATTTTCCAAAAATTTCCCCACAAAATTAAAATGAGAATAATGGAACTACATGTAATTTAAACATATTTTGTCGCAAACAATGAAAACAATGTAACTGTAAAAATTCTCTACGAAATCAAATGGTTCATAAATTTATCTAATTATTCAACAGACTTATGCAATGCAAAGCCGATTTATATATAAACTGGAATAGTTTTTTTACATATTTAAATAAACTGGAATAAGAAGAAATATATTTTCATTTTGAGTAAAAGTAGCTGTGGATTTATACAATGTTTCTCGATTTTTAAGATGAAAAGTTATTTAGGTGTTACGAATATAAAAATATTTACATTTGGCAGTTTTTGGCCTACATAATTTCAAACGGTTTTAAGAAACTATTTTTCATATTTTTCATATTTTTAAAGACGGAAATTTTTAAGGTCCGTGAAAAAACTGTGGAAGACTCGTTATTTAATATTATTGTTTATAAAACAACAATTTTACTGTTAATAATAAATAAATTTTATTGGGGCCATTTTTTAATCGTTAATAGTACAAAAGCATATTTAAAAGTCGAACGTTAATATTTTTACGTATACCGATGACGCAGTAATCTGTTCTGACTTTGCTGATAAAAATAGCAGTGTCACTCGTTTCTTCTGTCAGAACCAAACTGTAATTTCAATATTAAGTAACTGAAACAATTATTATTAATCACTTAATTAAATTACTTTTGTGCTCTACCTGTTTTACAATCTGTTAATATCAAATAAAATGTGACTTATAAGTCATGTCCATACAAAATCATTTTACTGTAAAATTAGTTTTCGATAATGTTAATCCTATTATAAAGTTAAGATTTAAAAAAAGCTTAGTTTTGAAAATAAAAAAATGATATTTCCTAAAATAAAGAGGAATTTAATAGAAATAATTTAAATAATACTTTTTTCTAGCTACAAATGAAACATTAATATTATAGGAAATTTTGGCAGTTAATAGATTCAATATCAAACTGAATGTTTATTGTTTTAGGCGTTTTATCCTTAAAATATATTTTTGTGGATATCGATATATATATATATATATGTTGTTTTCATAATATGTCAAGCCAGAGGTAAGACTTTTATTATCATATTTTACTTGCATAATCGATATTTGTGCATTTTTTTCTGTATTTTTAATATTTATAAGACCTCTGCTTTGTCTATCTAAGGCGCCATTGTTAACTTGTCATGTTTTTGTTTTGGTTATTTTGTGGTGTATAAATATAATTTCGTCCGTTTATTCAACGTGAAATAATATATATATATATATATATATATATATATATATATATATATATATATATATACGCGATTTAAATCCTGATATTTACACTTCAATGCAGAGTAAAAAATGTTCTTGCTTTTACTTTTATTTATTATTATGGGTGTCATACCTACATATATATATATATATATATGTGTGTGTGTGTGTTTGTGGGTGTATGTATATATGTATATATATACATATACATATATATGTATCTGCATATATATATATACATATCTATCTATATATGTATATATATATGTAACTATATATGTCTATATGTAACAATATATGTATATATGTGAATCCATGCATGTATATATGAATATATATATGTGTGTGTGTGTGTGTGTGTGTGTTTGTGCGCACGTGTGTGTGTGGCTGTGTGTGTATACATTAGTATATGAGTGGGGTAGTATATAGGAGTATTAATATCAATATATTTTTGGATTTTTAATAGAAAAATTAATCGACACACTAATCTTTATAAAAGAATTGTCGAGATGCTTGAAAAAGTGGGGTCGGTAGGTGAGAGGTTAGCAATTTATAGCGGATGAGGTAGAATTTCGCAGCCAAATTCATTCAACTGATATGGTCCGTTTACTAACGTACCGTTGATCATTTTTCTGGAGGAAAATATAGCAATTATTTTTAACTAATACTGGGTGTTTTCGAATTTCCGATGCTTTTCATCCATTTGTGTATAGTACTTCTTCGTTGTAATGGTTTCGCCTGTATAAAAAAAATTGTAATTAATGAGACCGGTCGCAGACCACCAAGCAGCCAGCATGACCTTTATTTGGTGCATTTCTGGCTTCGGAAAACGTCCTGGAGGTTCGTCGGCCTCTAACCTCTGCTCGAGCGTCGCCGGTTGTATAGAATTCACTTTTCATCACAAGTGAAACCCCGGTCGAGAAACGGGTCGTTCTTGTTGGGTAAAAGTGGGAAATAAGACACTTCATAACGACGTTTCTTTGGTTGTCGGTCAATTTGTTAAGCACCTCATTCTTAATTATTCACTCCTTTTTTTTACTCATGTACAAAGCATTTCGCCACTTGGACGTAATGGGCTACTATTTGGGACCATGTCTAGGAAGGATTAACAAGATATTTGTTAATGTTATATTTAAACTTCTGCATATCAGTACAGACAGGGAAGAGGATAGAGGGAAGGGAATTCGAATGTCTACCTGGTCGATGGAAGAATAGAAAGCTTTCTGGCATTTAGGAACAACAACAGTGAAGGGGGGAAATCTTTTTTGCTAAACGAGTTTGTCGGAGATATGAACGCTGAGGGGTTACAAATGAAACGAGTTCATCAAAACACATTCCATTTTAATATTTGTAAAACAGGCACAATGATGCCATATTGCGGCGATGAGAGTTTAGTTGATAAATGGGATCGATTAGATTGACTTTATCTAAGAGGGAGAGACTAGTGGTAGATGCACCAGCCCAGATGTGGCGACAATACTCATACAATGATTTATAGCATCTACGAATTTTTGCCTATTTGTAGTTGACTTATGACGTACAACCCGACGGAATGCATGTTGACTTTGTGTAATGGCATCTGCACAATTTGCAGTGAACCATGGGGGTGAGTGGATCTTGCTATAATACTTCCGTGTGGGAACATGTGTTTCAATGCCCGTTTTCCACCATTCAATTGTCTCATTGGCACACTGTTCAGCAGGAAGAGAGAAGATATCGATCCATGGGGCATCTCGGATGTGTTATCTAATAGCTTCCCAGTCAGCATTTTCTTAGTATCATGCTGTATTGAGCAATGGTTACTCACCTTGAGGTTGGGATTTAATTGTGTTGTCAACTGTTACCAGTATGTGGTTTGTGTTTTCTAGTGGACTTTGGGGATTAGTCACACAACGCTTAGATGCGAGAAATATGTCAAGAAGTGATGCCTGCTGAGTTTCACGATCTCGAAGGCGGATTGAAAATATTACCGTGTGAGGGAATGGACTAGAGAAGCTATAACAGAGCGTCCATCTGCATCTGTGTAACTTGAGAAACCAAGCCAATTTTGATGGTGGACATTAATGTCAACAAACACATGTATTTGGGCGTTACTATCCAAGGAGAGTGCTGCATCTATACTATCAGAGACATGATCGATTATAGTGCATTCCTGACTTGAGGTGTAACGGTAGAGAAAATATAAGTAATTAACGCAGTGATCAAATGGTAGTCGAACGCACATAAAAATATGATCATCCGATTCAAGAGTTTTCTCTCTAGTTAAAGAAAGGGTGCTACGGATATAGACTCTAGGTCCGTGCAAATATCGATCCGAGTTCTTACAGCCAAGTGGGAGGTATCCTGTCATGTTAAAGTAGTTAGAGAGGGGAGTTTACTAACAGGTAAGACTCTACATCATCTAGATTACCTCTTAGCCCACGGATATTTGTGAAAGCGAGGGTAGTTGTCTGGGTGTATCGTGATATTTGTTTGGGTTGTCATTTCATTACGTTTTTGTTTACTGTAAGGTTAAGGGAAAGCGTTGAGCAAAGTGGGCCGGTTTTGACGCCAAGTATACACAGTTGTCCATTATCCGAGTCCTGACCTCGTGAAAGCCCATCTAATATAGCAGCAGGATCCCCTTCCATGCGGGAGATGGAACTACAACTATCCTTATATTATGCAACTGAGGATAGACTAGCCGCTCTAAGTGTTATTAAAGAGTTATGGCTCCTGTACACCTATATTTGTCTTTCCCATCTTTCGTAAGTAGTTGGAAATCGTCGTATACGTTACGTTTAATTAAGAAACACTCTCTCTAACAGTTATGCATCGAATTACTTCGAATAAAGCCTTTAATTGATTGTTGGCAATATCCGATGTCCGATAATTTCGCTAATCATCTTTTAGACTCTTGTCACCGCCACAAAATTTCTTAAACAACCATTGCGGTGTGCATTTAGTAGTGGTTCATGGGCCACAACCCTCGCTGTTATAGCGAGCAGTCACCGCAGTTTTTCGGTCTAGCTTGGATTGACATAAAAATGGCAGGAATTTTGTTTTTACACCTCGTATCATACGTTATAAACCGATTTAAGATTTATACGATTAGATAGCGCAAAAACGCAGTTTAAAAGGGCATATAAAGTAAAGGTGTATTATTGAAAACTGGTTTGAAAATACCATTTGAATTCAAAATTAAAAATCCCGCAAGAACTTTCTTGTCGGCTTAATATATATTTCGACACGTTGATGAACACATAACTAGGTTTGTTCCTTTTTATTTCTTTATTTCCTCGGAATACTATTTCCATTATTCTCATCATAAATATATGTGTATTTATATGCATGAACATAAATATAAAGTTTTATCCATTTTATTAATATTTACACTTTCAAGATTTAACTGAGATAGATGGTTATTTTACCTATGTAGAGCATATGTAATTATGTTGTTCGCGAACAACACTGCTGATGCGCAAACACTGTTACTAGAAAAGTCTGCAAATGACATTGGTCTCCACATAAATGCGGATAAGACAAAGTTTATGACTTTCAATGTGAAGGGAGAGATCAGGGCTTTGCTTGGATCAACACTGAAAGAAGTCATTGAGTTTACATATCTGGGCAGCAACATAGTTTCCACAGAGGGAGATATCGGAATTCGCATCTCAAAAGCATGGGCCACATTGGATGGGCTACATTCAGTATGGACCTCGGGACTCGCAGACAAACTGAAAAGGCAGTTCTTCGTGACAGTGGTAGTCGGCCCTTGCTTACGGTGCTACAACCTGGACACTCACCAAAAGTTGGAAAGAAAACTAAACGGCATATACACCTGTATGCTAAGAAAAATATTAAATATATCTTGGCAAAATCATCCCACGAAGCAGCAACTTTATGTCAACCTACCTTCCATACCTAATACCATCAGAGAAAGACGCCTACGATTTGCCGGTCATTGTCTGAGGAGAAAGTCTGAATTGGTGACTGATGTATTGCTATGGACTCCACGACACGGACGCGCAAGCAGAGGACGACCTAGATCCGCGTACATCCAACAAATAGCACACAACGCCAACTGTGAATCTGAAGATCTGACGCAACTGATGGAAGACATGAAAATCTGGAGAGGAAGAGTCACACTGGTCCGAGCAAGGAGCTCGTCATGATAATGATGATGATGATGTAATTATGTTATAGAAGGTAGGAATACAGTAACGTTATTTCTAAATGATTGGTTCTATGTCAAACTGTTTAGTTTACATGAACTAAATTGCAGAATCATGTTTGTCTATGTGTGTAACTCAAATTTTCTTATGTTATGGCTATACTAAAAATAAATATTAAGTTATTATAAAGTATACTTAAAAGAAGACACATAATATATGAATGGATGTCTTAATCTAAAAAGTAACGGTTGGTCAGTAAAAATGATATAATTAGTGGAATGTGAAGTTATGTATGTGTGCGTTGTATGTCATTAAAGAAAGTAGTTGCTTGTGGGCGTTGGGATTCTAAAACCGGCAGGGGTGTTTGCCGCGTCTAGTGTGTTAGGTATAATTTAGTGTTAAGTTCATGCTTGCATGTCTTCTCGCTTCCAGCTAACACCGCTGGCTAACCTCGTAGTGAAAGGTGAACAGTTATGCAGAAGTCTTGCCTACCAGTACATAGCCTCTCCACCATCAAGACTTCTACAGTTGCCCATACATGGTAACTGGGTGCCTTGTGGACCCAGCTTAAACTTGTAGGAGATCTAGGAGTAGTAGGGGACCCCATATGAAATGCGTTATCCTCCACCGACGTGTGGACATGCTCTGGCACACTACCACGCCTAACCACTGATTTGTGGGTGAGGTTAGTTGAGCGAAGACTAGGGGAACAAATCCCAAAATCAAACACCACTACCTTTATCGCAGCAAAAGTCTAAGAGATGGTAACTCTGACTTCGAATTCTACTGCTGCCTAGCAGTTTTCCTTAAACGGCTATGGAACCCCATCCAGCAAGAAAAGGCGTAAAAGCGGACACAATAGGGCGACTGTTTGCCTAGCTGAGATTTCTTTCGGCCAGAAGCTGCGGCCTCCTTTGCTGTCAGTCGTTGCATGGTTGCCTCAATTAACATGAGCATTGGTGGTTCAGAGGGTGTCTATCTGATGCGCAACACATATTGCACCTAAACTCCTCAAGCAAGTTTGGAGCCAAGGAGGAAGTCCTGTGATGATGGAGTGAGATCACGCAAACGCCGAGAGATAAAGCACTGAGGCCCCCAACTAGCCATCGTCAAGACTGACGGACTGGATGATGATGATGATGATGATGATGATGATGATGATGATGATGATGATGATGATGATGATGATGATGATGATGATGATGATGATGATGATTTTAGTTTATTCGTTTTCGTACGTTAATTTTATAGCATAATTGGTAGTCGTATTATATAAAGTTTACAGCTTTTATTAATTTAGTAAGTTTTGTTTATTTTCATTTTTGTCGGATTGAACTGACAAAGTATATCATAAATGCACGTGAGAAAACACGCATTCTAAAAATACTTAGAAAATAACGATGAATTAAAAGACTAATTAATACAGATGATATAATTAACATATAACACAATAATCTAAAACATGTTTACTCCTCAAAATTTTAGTTGTATCAACTTGGTGGCATACGACGTAACTCGAGTCCGTAAGAGTGTTTAGTTATGCAGTTTTGCGTAGCTAAGCTAAATTAATGCAAATAAAATATTTTACAGCCTGCCTGAATGTCTGTTAAAAATCTTAACAAATTGAAAATCGGTGTGGATTAATGTTGATGGTAACAATATTTAGATTACAATCTTATGTTTAATTTTAGAAGAGTTTTACTATGAGTAGCTATTTATGTTTAAGGTCTTAGATAAAAAGGATATAGTATTTTAGGTGGTTAGCTTATCTGTATTAGTCTTTAACTATAAAAGTTTTCAGATAGAGAGTAATATTAATTGCCGAGTGGACACGCAAACATTGTGTGTGAATTCTCAACTATTCATTGTTTTATTCAGTAATTCTGGTTTTAGATTGGTAGCTAGTAGTACGAGGTTTCATTGCATTTGTCAGTTCCGATCAGTGCTGTCTATAGATAGTATCATTCTAATGTTCTTATACAGAACAATAACTAGGCGTAATTTTAAATATGGAAGATAAACAAATGAAAACAGAGAAAAAAATTAAAAAGTCAGATTCAAGTTACTTGCGAATATATTCACTCTGGAATGGATCATTCTGGTACGTCTCCGATGGGTATAAAACAAGCAATGGAAACTTGTCATTATTACGAGAACATGACTATAAAGTAATTTAACAAACATCATCATTTTTTTACAAGGTGGTCACCACTTATCAAAGCCCGGGAGCCACTCAGGGATAAGGGTTATTGTAAATACAGTACGTTAGTGTGGATATTTAAAGTGTCTACTTAAGGGGGCGGTTCATCAGAAATTTGTTTACGTTGGACTTGAAGACTATCAAGTTGTAGTCAGGAGGGAAACATGCAGACGGAACAGAGTTCAACAGGCGTGCAGTTCTAAGAAAGAAGCTTTGTTCATGGAATCTACGTTTTGATTTAGGCATAGATAAAGAGTGGGGAAAGTTTTTGACACTGGATTGAGCTAGACGGGTGTTTTTTGTAAAAGATTGGCGAGGGGGGATCAGAGAATGTAGCAGAGAAAGGCACTCAAAATTATTAAAATGTGTTTCACCAAATTTTAATAATGCTTAGCAGAATTGTGTACGTTAACTAGCTTAGCATTGAAGTTTGCATAAGAAAGCAAGCAAACATACTTACCGTAAAGAAAACAAAACATTGAAGAAAAAAGAGCATTTGCAGATGCGTCAAATAAAACAAATGAATTACGATGAATTAAATATATGTGTGCAATAACACGAAAAAATATATTCCCATGCAAAAGTAAAAATAACTTCTAGAAAACAAAACAACACTTTCTTTTAATATTATTATATTTACGCATGCTGCAAATCTCAATTTGGGATTATTCCCAATATCTCCAACGAATTACAACACTTTATAGAAAATCAACACATAACTAAACCAGTCATGAGTTGGAGCACATATGAAACATTATACTAATAATATATCTATATTTTATGTTTGTGTAAACTTTGTATCCCTCTTATTATATATGTGTTTGTGGGTTCGAGTGTGTATATATGAATAAAATAAGTTGTTTGCTTGAAACCCCGTTTGTACATCAGTAGTATTTATGAGATTTATAACGACGCAGCACGAAAACGGAATAGAAACAGATAGTAAAAGCATATATAACAATGGAAAATATGTGTTGTATAAATATCCACAATATGTTTTTATATTTTGTAATAGATACTTCACATATCATATTAGTAACATGAGACGTACTGCTAAACATTATTAAAATTTGGTGAAACACATTTTAATAATTTTGATTTATAAAAATATATACATACATATACATACTCATATTCACACGCACATTCACATGCATATATGTGTTATGTTTAGCAAAACTCATCAATGTTACACTATGATATTGTTTCACCAGTCGTATGCTCGATACATGGATCGCCGTCATAATTTTCATGTCAGAATCCAAACGCTGTGACCCATTGTGCGACCACTACAATTGTGAAAACAGAAAGAAAAAATCTAATTCATGTTTTACAAAGAAATAGTTTTTAAAAATAATTGTTCTGTGGTAGTTCAATATTAACTCTCATCGTATTAATTCTAACGCAACAATTTAAGTACTACGCACATTAATAACTGATGCATTATAAGCGTTAATTCGACCAAGTGTATTTTTCCATTTTCATCACAAACTAAGCACAGTGCATCTTTGATGTAGGGGACTACTATCGCGGACATAAGTTGTAGCGACACTCTATAGGAACTCGAACAACAAGATGTTTGGTTACATTACTCTTGAACTTCTGCATGTCCGTACAGTTCGGAAAACAGGAACCCGGAAGGGAGTTTCCAAGTCAAGATGGTCTGAGAAAAAATATTAAAGTAGAATATTTTCTGACATCAATGGATCTCTACTGTGTAGGGGTTGGATTTTGCTGATTGACGAGTTCGTCGGGTGTATTTACGTCGAGGGGTACAAGAGATTATAGTTCGTCAAAGAATCAACCATTTAAATACTTGTAGAACTGGCAGAGGGATTCAATATTTCGTTGGTGAGCATGTGATTGACACTTGGATGACAGTTCAGGATCTATCTTTTGAACCCTATCCAGGAGTGAGAGACTATTAGCAGGTGCACCAGCCCAAATCTGGCAATACTCAATATTGGAATAGTAGTGGCATTGTAGATGTACATGATAATTTAAGGCGTACGTTACTTTCTAGCACAGTAGATAGAGCCCAACTTCCTTCCATCGGCCCTGGCAATGCTCTCAATGTTCCCTGTGAACATTTTCTCGAGGAGTTTGTGGTTGAGAAGGTTTCTTGTAATTATTGAAGGTAACAAACTGGGTCTTTACAGCATTGAATGTGACCATTTATGTTTGTCTGCATTCCACTACGGATTTAAGTTTTTCCTCTTGTGTTTCTGTCATTTCCTTGGATATGTGTTCATTTGTTTTGCCTTCGTGCGTGTTAAAGTGCGCGATTTCATCAGCAAATATACCCATCTTAGAAACAACTTTATCAGGGAGGTAAATGCCTAATGGAAGGAAACATGCGGCACACACACATCTATACCATACTGTTTAGATGTACGACCGCCGGGGACAACCTGGATTTTTCTCTTATTTAATAAGGATTTAATTATGTAAATTACTCTTCCAGTGATACCGTATGATCTGACTTTTCTGAGAAGATAAACGTGCTCGCATAAATCCTTTCAAAAGCCTTAGATATATCTAGGGCTAGATTCTACCCTCCTTAGCTTTGTCCTGTGTATGGTATATACGATCAAATATTACAGTTAGGATATCTACGGTAGAACAGTCTTGCATGAATCCATATTGTATATCTTTCAGGAGTTTAGCAGCTGTAAAATTTTGGACAGATGTTGGTAAATTACGGACTCAAATATTTTGGCGTAAAACGAGCGAAGGCTGATGGGGCGATAATTTGATGCCACTTCTTCCGCCAGAATTCTTGTAAACTCGTACCACAGAAGCAGTTTTCCAGCAATCAGGAAAACAAGATTCGTTAATACATTTGTTGTAAAATTGGGAGAGGACGGGAGCAACCTTAGCGGAGCACGTTTTTAACATCACAGTCGGGATGAGATTGGAGGCCCATACTTTTGAGGTGTCTAGGTTTTTTATATTATGCACCTGAGAAGGGGTTATTTTCAGAGCATCCAATGTGGCGGCATTCCGCAAAAGAATGTCAGAGAGTGAGTGGTTGCTGGGTCCAATATGGAGTTTGAAGCAAACCGACTGGCAAGCAGATTAACCATTTCGGTTTTCGTGCAAACAACGCCATGATTGTGTGACAGTGGGGGGATTGTTGGTTGCCTATTTATTTATTACACTGTTGTATATTTTCCAGAAATCACGTGTTTCTAATTTCTGTGCTTAGATGTGTTTTGTGATGGTTTAGGTATATTCTCTCTTAGCTCTCGCTATTTCATTCTAAAAATTATTTCTAGCTTTTATATACTTGGTCTGCGTGTACTGGACATGTCTGTTTTATCTGCGTTATGCATGCTGCTTTTGGCCAAGGGTAGCTGCATAAGTAGAAGTAAACTATTGGGGAGACTGGCGTTTGCTATAGAATTTCCGCGTAGGATTATGTGCTTCAATTGCCGTTTTGAACCAGTCATTTGTGTTATTTGCGCACTATTCAAACGGAAGATACAAGATATTTTCCCTTGGGGCATCTCTGATGAGATCGCTGATGACTTCCCAGTCAGCCTTCTCAAAATACCTTGTCGTTTTGAGCAATGGATCTTCAGTTATTTGTGGAATATTAGGAGGGGTTTCTAAAATTTTCACAGCATGATCAGCATTTCCTAGCAGGCTATAATTAACTGTGGTCAGAAATAGATCAAACGTGAGACATGTCGATCTTGCTGATCTGGGAACGTGTCGGGAACGTAACCGTCTGTGAAGCCTGTTTCCTGTTACTGAAGAAATTCAAAAAAATTTCAAATAACTAGCGGTTTCAACTTGATATATATCCGTGTCATGGGACGATGACATACAGCGTATTGTACCTCGTTTGCTACTGACCAGACACAGCCTCGTATGAATTTAGTGGTATTTACAGAATCTGGTTGTCAAGGCGATTTAGGCGTAGTCGTCATAGCTGAGGGATTGATCAAATACTTTTATACATCAAAGAAAAGAAAGTACACGATCTAATATTTTGCAGACATATAACTTTGTATTCTTTTATTTGAATTGAAATGCTATAAAAAGTGAAAGAGTAAAATAGTTGAAATAATTATGCGAGGCCAGTGATTTTATAGTCCGTTGTCTAGAAAATGTCTGTAAATCTTATTATAATTTTTAGCTATTTTTTTCAAAATAAAGAGTTTATCAAATTCTCATAAATTCCAGGCATTATTCAGATAAGATATACTCTTGTTATTTCCCCTGCTTATTTGTAAATAATATTATTGGAAATTATTTTATTCTTTATTATGTTGTTATTGTAGACCAATTAAGCATCAGTAAATATTCAGCAATGCTGGTCTTTGAAACTGAAGCTGATGTCAAGATGTCTAGACAAAAGAAATATAAAGTAACCATTAACTCTTCATATAAACATCTAGCTTCACTTGAAATATAGTCGTTTAATATAAAAATAACACAAATAGTATACGTAGGATATTCAGCTGCACATATCATACTAGATTTTGTCGGTATTTTATTCGTTGCGGATTGTTCCAATTCCAGTTTATCGTCAGCGGCTAATTGAAAGTTTATAGTTATTTAACAAGTAGATAGGTTGTGCTTCAAAATCATCATTAAAATGTTAGGTCTTTTGCATTCCTGCACATTTTCATTAGTTTAAACCAATACAGATTTTTTTACTGCGGAATAATTAACTATACCGAGTTTATTTGTTCGGGAATAAATATCTCATATATATGCAATGAATATATATATATATATATATATATATATATATATATATATATATATATATATATATATATATATGTATATATATATATAGCTACTTCATTTACTCACATAAATTAATATACGACTGTATAAATTTATGCGTAAACTTTAAGTATTTACTTAAACAGTGCTCAATACGTAGAATATTTAGTGTAAGTCAATCGCCATATATATTTCGTAACTTAATATATATATATATACATATATGTATATATAAGTATATATAAGTATATATATACATATATATAATGATATATGCAGAGAGAGAGAGAGAGAAGCGAGAGAGAGAGAGAGTATGGACAGGAGAAACGGACAAAAAGAAAGAATGACAAACTGAAAGAGAACATTTTTTTCATAGAGAAATAGAAACGGACAAAAATGACGGTTTGACAGATATATTCTATGAACCGAATAGAGAATTAGATTAGTAGACATCACTAAAATAACACACACATATATCTGGAGTGTCAAGAGCTAATTTATTTTCATGTATTAATACTTAAACAAAACAGTGCTTATAGTCCTGTAGATTTATCCTTGAACTATATAAGTATTTAGTATAAAGATTAATCATTGTAAATTATGAACAAGTTTAGAAGGATGTGACAAAAAGATAAAATCGAGAGTACGATCGTTTCGGAAACAATATTCATTTTATTAAAATTTACAATATATACTGACAATACGTGAGAAAGATTGATTTTTTTAAATAGTCTCCTTATCAGCACAAAAAGAGGGGATGGGAAGTTTAAGTCACCAAATATAAAACTAACATTTTTGTAGTCAGTAAAGTGGATAATCCTTATAGCGTTGCATTAGAAAATTTGTTTTAAAGTTCGTCAGTCGAATGAAGTCCATCGTCAGTCCACCAATCGTCAGTCTATCGAAGTGCACTTGGATGAACCTTAACATGCCACCCCGTAGGCACTCTATCTACAACACATTGTAGTTTACATTGCACTGTGCATAACCTACCGTTGATTTTATAAAATAGATGTTTTGTTTTATATAAAATTAAACCATGGTACTTGATTTTTTTAAACCAAAATTTAAATAAATTATCTCCTCCCAAACAGAAAAATCAGGCATACCAAATTAAGAGTATGTCATATTATATGACAGAGGCGCGCTCCAAATGAATGTTTCCGTTTAGAGAAGAGTTGAAGCATGATATTTTAATTTTACATTTTTAACTTAAATTCAAGATGGTATGTATAAAATCAATAGTAGGTTATCTAGTATGCATTGCAGACTAAAATATATTTTGGACGAAGTCAAGGATGAAAGGCGTTTAAAGTGGCATTACAGTAAACTACGACGCCTACCAAACTAGAGTAAGCAATAAATCGACTTCATTTTAATCAAAGATATTAATAAATGCTATATAGTGTGATTTGTCTCTTCGAAGCATGTCGTGTTTTTTTCTGTTGCATCCGTCTTTCATCAAGACATCGTCAGAATGCGTAGCAGTTTATTGTGCTGATAGTGTGAATGGTATTAGCAGTAGTAGCCAGAAAACGGTTAGCGGGTGCAAAGCCGTTTGGGGAGGAAGCGAGTTATAGTTTTGACGTAGGGACAAAGTCTGCGTGTGGTAGAGGGTTACGGTACACATTTAAAAATGTTTTGGATTATAAGTAACCATATATTTAGAACTAGTTTCTTAGTTCTTATATATATACTGCTTCCAAATTTTTAAAATCTTTTAATATTACTCTCTTGCTTCGAAAAGACAAATATGGTACAATATTAGTAACTTTGATGTATATACAAAAAAATTATTAGAAAAATTGAAAAATTAAAAAGGTGTAAGTTTATGAAAGTTCTCTGTAGCCATTTACAATGTTTGTTTAAATGAGAAAATGCTGCCTAAATATACACGATTCAATATATATATATTGTCATTTTTTACTATAATAATTAAATAATACATATTTATATATATATAATCATACACACACATATACATATATATGTATGTGTGTGTGCATATATTGTGTGCATATATTTTCTGTATGTAATCGTTCACAATTTTTCCTTTTACAGCAATAATAATACACGCCATGTATTAACATGGCTATTGCGAATCATATACTTATAAATTTTATTTTATCTCATCATGCGTTAACTCATTTTAACGCTCACAATATAATTAAGTAGTGAGTTATTACTCGTGCAAGTAAATTTTTAATGTTTAATTCGATTGTTTTTGATGTTATATTTAACATTTACTGTATTTTCAGTCTGTTCTATTGCAGGACAGATAATTCAGAAAAGTCTCTTTTATTATTATTTCCTTTTTTTTTTCGTATAACAGTTTTATTGAAACATATTCCATCATCACACACGCATAAAATGTTAAATTACATTGTTTTTAAAATAGAAGTTACCATATTGAAAATTTCTTGATGTAAAAGTAAACTACATGTCATAAATAACATTGAACATATATCTTTAAGAGTATATCAGAAAAAAATTGACCACATCCTGTCTGCTCATCCCTCGGCTAACATTCACATTTGCGGTGACTTCAATGTCCATAATGTGGAATGGCTGAGCCACTGAAATAAACTGATGAGGAGGGGAGGTTCTGTCATAATTTTGCCATTGCCTATGACCTCACTTAGATTGTCCGCGAGCCCACCCGTGTGCCCTATGGTACCGGTCAGTTCGCAAGACTCCTAGACCTTTTTCTATCCACTTCCCCTGAGCTATGATCATGTTCCGTCCTATCTCCTCTGGGATCCTCCGACCACCGCGTCGTATCAGTTAAGATAAAAATGAAATATAATACATCTACAGATGTACCTCTCCACCGTACTGTATACCGATACTTTATGGCGGACTGGGATAGCTTCCGTACATTCATATCTGATCTACCTCTCCATTCCATGTATAAAAATGATGTGTCCTCTATCGTATCAGATCTGACCGAATGGTTACTTGTAGGCATAGGCCAATTCAACCATCCAAAAATTCCAACAAAAACCTAACAGCCAGCCATGGTTCTCCCCCGGATGTGCTGCTGCCATCGCACACAGAAATCACTTTTTCCATAGCTACCAACGTAATAGATGCACTGAAACTAAAGCTGTTTCAGAACCGCCAGCAATCACTGTAAAAGAGTCATAAAAAAATGCAAGAGAACTATATGCGCAATCCGTTAAGTCCAAAGTAGCTGAGCAGCGGCTTCGTTTCCACCAGTTCTGGCAAATAGTAAATAGGATCTTGAACAGAAACGTGTGCTTTATCCCAACCATTATCAATGGACCAGAGGTCATCTCGACAGCATCCGACAAAGCCAAACTATTTGCAAAAAACTTTGCGGCACATTCTACCCTGGGTGACGAAGGCCATCAACTCCCCATATCCCCTCCTATAACAGACAACACGCTACATACAAATATATGTGAGTGAGGTCGCCAAGCTAATCAAGAACCTTGACTCCAGTAAAGCAACTGGTTCCGACAGTATTCCAATTATAGTGTTAAAAAAATTACAACCAGAACTTGTCCCCATACGTTTCAAACTGTTTAAGCATTGCCTTAAAGCGAAGTGTTTTCAAACACCCTGGAAAACCGCATCAATATGCCCTGTATTTACGAATTCAGGTGATAAGTCATCTCCCTCTCAGTACAGACCAATAAGTCTCCTGTGTGTCATGAGTAAGTTGCTGGAATCCACAATAAATAGAGAAGTTGTCAACCACCTCAGCAGAAATAACCTTCTTAGCGACATGCAATATGGTTTCCGCTCTGCTAGATCTACAGCAGATGTGGTAACGGTTATATCTCATAGGATTAGCGAATCTCTCGACAAAGGCTTAATTTCCAGGGCAATTGCTCTCGACATATCAAAGGCCTTCGATAAGGTTTGGCATAAAGGCCTACTACACAAGATTTCCAGCTACGGTATAACTGGCCATGTTTCTCTATCATTAAGTCATTTCTCTCAGATAGGCTCACTGTATTAATGCTGGAGTCTCTCAGGGGTCCATACTGGGCCCAACTCTCCTTCTGATCTACATCAATGATCTCCCAAAACACATACTAAAATCTTTCGTTGACATCTATGCTGATGACACGGCCATCTATGGCAACACATCAAAGGCCGTAAATGATGATGTTCTCTCTGATTCTCTCTCCTCTGATCTTGAGCGCTTGGTACAGTGGGGAAAGAGGTGGCTGGTTACCTTTAATGCATCTAAGACCAAGCTCCTATCTCTACATCATCAACGCTCTGATCCCCATCTGACATCAATTGAATTGGATGGCTCTCGTTTAAGGGAGGCCCCAGGATTTGATAAGCTCCTGGGTTTTACCTTTACACCTTATCTTAAATGGAACACATACATCAAGTCAGTGGCCAAGGTCGCTGGGAAAAATGGTGGGATCCTTCTACCGGTCAAGAAGATATCTCACTAATGATGCAATTCTCTATCTATATAAGAGCCAAGTATGTCCAAAGATGGAGTACTGCTGCCACATCTGGGCGGGGGTTGCAAAAAATAGCCTATCCTGCTTTGACGGCGTACAAAATAGATTCCGTGGCTTGGTGAGGGATGCCCTTTTCTCTACCCTGCAACCTATTTCCCACAGAAGAGACGTAGCGAGCCTGTCTTTGTTCTATCGTTATTTCCATGGCAGGTGCTCGTCTGAGTTCCATTCTCTGATCGCCCCTCGCTAATCTTTCTCAAAAAACACCAGTCTAGCTGAATCCACTGTGAAAAATTCCCCCCACTCTATATCTGTTCCTAAATCAAAATTTGGATTCCGTGAACAAAGCTTCTTTCTTAGAACTGCACGCCTGTGGAACTCTGTTCCGCTTGCCTGTTTCCCTCCCGACTTAAACATGGATGTCTTCAAGTCCAACACAAACAAATTCCTGATGAACCGCCCCCCAAGTAATGACACCTTACCAATTCTCTAATACTATTGCTACACTATCCCTTTGATTACTGTACACAGAATAATCCTTATCCCTGAGTGGCCATTGGGCCTTGATAATTGGTGAACTCCATGTAAAAAAGAAATCATAAGCATGCGAAGAAGCGGTATGACTAATTAATTTATGTTTTAAGGAATAATTCACTCAAATTACATTTTTAATTTGAATTAATTGGTTATTAACATCAATTGGCATTTCCTGAAACGTGATAGTTTTAAATATCGATTATAAATTGGTGATGATGATTCAAGGCTGATTCCATATTTGCACTTATTTCAAGCATGATCAGGCGTTTATAAATGATGTGATGCTTACCTAATTCTTCAATAAATTTTGCAATCTTTACGAAGCCAATGTGACTGTTGTCCTGGTTATTCTTTTTTTTTTAAGGTAAACACTTTATTAACTTTCCTGCTCTCATGTAACACATCATATATATATTCCTTGGAAACATTTTTATGTTTTGCCTATAGATGGTTTTGGATTTCACATCGAAGGGGAACGTATCTACTTTAAATGAAATTGCACATAAAAGGCTTGGGTGTGTGGCTTAATATATGTTGAAGCAACAATGCGTTAATTCAGTTGTATATATCGGTTGAATGTTATTATTTTATACCAAGCTTAAGTCTATCGCATTTTTGCAAATCTTAATTTATGCATTTGTTACGGTAATATTTTCGATTTCTTTTCCAAAATATTTTCTGAATACTTTCTTGGCAGTAATTATGAATATATATATATATATATATATATATATATATATATATATATAATGATTTACTTTCAATGACAGAACACAGTTAGTTGTCCATTACTGAAACTGTTTCTCTTTTTAACCTAATTCCATTTTTCTCCAGACGGTCAAGTTGTTAGATCAACTATCTTTAGAGGAAAAAAGATGGCTAAGTTATTATTCATGGCAATGTGTATTTGAACGAGAAGATTAAACAACACATGGATGAGACGCGTGGAAGCATGTAAAGTGTTTGTAATATTTGGAAGTAGCAACGCAAGCGGGTGTAGCCTGTCTTCTTCTATTATATAAAGTAGTTAAATGCATAATTTTTATTCTATTATTTTCGCGATGATTTTGTAGCATTATTTTTCCTGTGTGTTTGTACATGGGCGCTTGAATAGAAGTTAATGACATTGGTATAATGGAAACGAAAAGTCAACACTTAAACTGCGCATCGTATTAAATGTTTCTCGTACCGAGCACATGACTTCCAGTAGGAAACGCACATGTATGAATAATTGTAGATTCAAGAAAGTGAAATTATTTGCATTTATAAACCCATAATCGTCATCTTTTATAAATAAACGAGGATCGGTCGGATTTTTTGCACCCTCATATTGCAAATGTTTGTTTCTTCCGGTGTCGTTAGATAGGGGTAATTTATTAAGCTTAAATCGCCATTACACCCTATTCAAGCAGATATGAAATTTGCATGCAGACATTTTCTTATATTTTTGGTCAATATTATAATAATTGTTAGGAATATAAGATGCTGATGTTTTTTAAAAAATAAAATTGTCTGAAAAGTACAGTAATTTTATTTAATGATATCAAATTGATTTTATTTAATGATATTAAATTGATTTTATTTAATGATATTAAATTGATTTTATTTAATGGTATTAAATTGATTTTATTTAATGGTATTAAATTGATTTTATTTAATGATATCAAATTGCTTTTATTTAATGATATTAAATTGATTTTATTTAATGGTATCAAATTGATTTTATTTAATGGTATCAAATTGATTTTATTTAATGATATCAAATTGATTTTATTTAATGATATTAAATTGATTTTATTTAATGATAGTAAATTGATTTTATTTAATGATATTAAATTGATTTTATTTAATGGTATTAAATTGATTTATTTAATGATATCAAATTGATTTATTTAATGATATTATATTGATTTTATTTAATGATATAAAATTGATTTTATTTAATGATATAAAATTGATAAAAGATAAATATGTCCTCTTTATAATGGTGCAATTATAGTGCATACTAAATGATAAATCTTTTAGAAGTGACTTATTCAGAGACATTAAAACTGAAAACCCCCGCAATTCTCAGTATTGATTCATCTTGTCTTATAATTCCCCTTACATCTTAAATTGAACAGTGCATGTAAGGAGAATGTTGTAAAATATTAGTCCTTGTAACTCGTTGTACTTTAGATTGGTATATGTGTTGTAAAATTTAGGCAGCGTGGCGATAGTATTATAGCGTTTAGTGTGTAATGTGACAGTTACGTCATTAATAAGTTCGCTGCCTTTTTACGTATTTCTAATTTATTAAAAGAAAATATGGCACTTTTCAAACATTTAAACCACTGACTTGTCTCTAGGAGGAAATGGAAACTAACGCCTTCCCTTGGTTTCTTAAAACAACAACTATCCCATGACATTTGTTCTATTTACAGCCAATAACCCAAGTAAACTTATTAGTATTATTTACTTTTTACCTCAGTACAATTAAGCTTTCCTATTTTGCGAAAAATCTTCGAATTAAAGATGACGAACGAAGGGATCATAACCACTATCTGGTCCGTCGCCAGACGGTGATCCAGTCCAGTTGAGGAATTAGATCTATGAGCGATTTTAATGCAATGGTTGTACTTTTCCTACTTAATGATCACAATGTTACTATCGCAACAGTAAATCATCATTGCATCACCAAACATGCCCATATTTTAAATCCTTACTACAGAAAACTCATAAAGACGCACCTCCGATATTCGTTAAAAAATAATCAAATTCGGATAAACTTTTGCTCACCAAGTATAAATTATAGTCAACCGTTGTTAACAGACAAACATTGAGTCTACGAAGCGTAACTCAAAAGGAAAATGGAACACACCTTAATCTGAAAACTAATTACAGTGCGCAACTGTTATTAGCAAGTCGCAGATTCTAGCAGGATTCAAGACGTTGACTTTGATCTTTAACCTACTTTCCTGACTTTTCGAACATAAGTTCAATTATGCAGACATGTATTGCAACGACAGCTCAAACAGTTTCAGAATCGACATCTCAATTAAGAAGACTGTGCAATAATTAAAGAAAGAATAAAAGAAGAACTAACGACACATGGATAAAGTTTGATACGTTGATTACCAATACTCAACGAAAGTTTAGCTTTCGGGCGATGATTTGTAAAGCTGACATGTAAACGTATTAACTTCGTTTTGATTTACTTTCTTATTGTTTACACGAGTAAGTAGTCTCTTTGCGTGTTTGTGATGACCGTTGCCGTGAACGTAATATTAGGATTTTCACACTAAGTGTTTATTCCAATGAAGACTGCCTTCTTTTCCTATCTATCTATCTATCTATCTATCTATTTATCTATCTATCTATCTATCTATCTATCTACCTGTACATTATGTATTTAAATAAAACACTGCTTTAAAGACTTACCATGATTTTATTGACAGGAATTGTCCTTTTTCAGTTTCAAAATTCTGTTAGAGTTTTTAGACATAAATTAACAAGCTAATTTTTCCCCATTGCACTACGTGCTCAAGATTACAGGAGAGAGAATCAGAGAGACCTTGACCGTTTCTCGTCTTTGAGGTGTTGCCATAAATGGTAGTTCCATCTGCATAAATATATACGAATAATCTACATCTGTGATTTAGAAAACTGTAGACCATCAATAGTAGAGTTGGATTATCCATAGCTGTATTTTTTATTTATACAAGTGTTATCTAACGACTCAATGTCAGCTAGTTACTCTAATATTTTTAACCTGTTCGAGCAACTAGCTCTATGAAAGTTTCTCGGTTGTAACTAATCGTAATAACGACATCAGGACATTTTGTAAATTAAGTGTCTTAGTTTTACATTGCTATTGCATTGGAAGTATCTAAAAATAATGTTAAAATCGTATAAGATTGGACTTTAAAAATATTTTCTTTTAACATGCTATGCGGATAATCCCAGTATTGTTTTGCAAAGGTTTCAGAATTATATTAAATATATTTTTTAATCACAGTATTGTAATTGTTTTGAATACGATAAAGAATAGATTTTTTAGTAGTTTTGCTTTTACAATTATCATAGGATATTTGTTTCGGCATATATTTTATTTTCGAACTGTTTAGAAAAATGTGTAATAACGGGGAAACACGTAAGAATGGATAAGACGTTTGGGCATTTACATTTTCGGAATTTTATTAAAATTTAATATATCTGAATTGTCATAAAACTCTAAAACTGTTACATGTATAAACACTTCATCTGCACGTTTTAAATATTAACAAAACATTTTTATGGGTAATATTTTTACTAATAGCGAGGTAGAGGATTATATAAATAACCTAGTTTGATTTATATAACTATATGATTAGTAATATTGATAGCGATGCAGTATGTAAAATATTGTCAGGCTCAGATGAGCAATACGACTCTATATAGAATTCATAAATCAACAACGTAAATAAAGGTGGTTTCGATGATTTAAGATAACTTCTATTTTCAAATCTAGAAAGTTTTAATTCATGTAAAATTTCACAGGTACTTCTAACATTCCTTTGTACATAAAACATATAAACATTACACTTTCACATATATATTGAGTATTCTTTTATTCATAGGGATCTTACCAAATATTTTATTTCAGTTAACTTCAGTTTCTAATTTGTCTGAACAGTATATGCTAATCTATATTTATATATAATTACGATTGCATATATGTTATTTTATGTGTCATGCTTACATTTTTCCGACTGAATGTTGTTTAATGGGTATGACCTTCCATTTCTCGTAATAAATAATTTTACCAAGAATTTTTCATGTTTTGGTTTATGGTTTCAGTTACCACTGATGACAATAATTTTTTTATAAATAATTTTACCAATAATTCGCCATTAGTTTCGGTTTATAATTGAAAGAAACACACACACACACACACACACACGCACACGCACACACAAAGAATTCTACATTAGTTTCGGTTTCGATTTTAGCTAAAGAAATGCATATATATATATATATATATATATATATATATATATATATATATATATATATGACTACTTATTTAATCACATAAATTCATACACGGAAGTATTTTCATGCGTAAACAAGGTATTTGCTTCAATAGTGTCCAATACATAGGTAGAGCTAGGTAGTAAGTTATAAAAATATATATGGAAAGTAAGCTAAACAGAATATTCCGCGTTTTATCCACACTAGGATTCGTCATAAGCCTGAAAATTCCTAGAGTGGATGAAACGCGGAATATTTTGTGTAGCTTAATTCCATATATATTTTTATAACTTGCTATATATATATATATATATATATATATAATATTTATTCATAGATTTTGGTTTCAGTTCTGATTCATGATGATGTCCATATGAGTATATTTTTTTATTTTGGCAATTCCAACTTTATAATATGTAAGAATCGATAGGAAATTGACTGTTTAATAATATATACAGGATCTGTATAAATTAAAATATCATGTTTAAGCGTAGTTTACGAACGGGCTACGTCGGACGTCCTTGCTATCCTAGATAGTACGTTTGCAGTTTTAACAAAAGAGCTACAATAACAACGAGGCGTCTGCATTTACGCTGAATATCAAAAGTATGCCAACATAAATATATTACATATGAAAGAGTCGGCTATGGAATTTCTACAGTTTCCATTCGTATAGATGAACTCCATAAAGTTTAATTCCTCTTAAGCTTAATTCTTCAGATTCTTAAAATTACTGCCAGCAACAGATCAGTGTGTGGAGACGAGGCTGAATAAATCCTTGTAAAGCTGTCTAGCCAAGCTCTGATGTCAAAGTCGATTTGATAACATTGAATGTATGTGCCGTTTAAACATGTTTCTTCCAACGACACGTTCAGTTAATCTCAAATTGAATTGTGTGAGGAATGACTAGCGTCTCCCTGAGGCTACTGCTTCTGTGTTTTGATTTATTGTTTAATAGATTGGATATTACTTTACATTTGGTTTATTAAATATTTACTTTATGGAAGCAATACCAATCCTACGTTATTTACAAAAGTACTATTAAACGTTGATGTATTGTGTTACTTCTCATGTAAGTAAGCTAGCAGACTAGACAAGTGAAAATAATAGTAGGAAAAGGATAGAATCGAAGTTTGTAGGTAAGTGTTAAAAAATGGATAATTGAAATAATAGGAATGCAGTCGATTGTTAATTCTTTTAAAAATAACTAGATACTTAATGTGTCAGTTAAAAGAATGGAAAACACGAGTTTATAAATAATGATTAAAAATAGTTTAGACATTGAATCAATAAAATTTGGAATTCTCTGTTTGCTAAGAGTGTGTTTGGACAAATATATGTAAAATCCACGTGGACTTTAGTAACTTTGGTAAACGGCACATATCTGACATCATAAACAAAGGAAGTTCTCAATATAATGAGATGATGTTCGAAGTTTGAGAGAATAATCAGAGAATCAGATTCACAATGATAGTCAGTTGTAGACGAGAGTCGAACAGGACTTATTGGAACTGATTCCTTTAGAGGCGAAGGGGGAGAAGAGTAGACCATGTAGCTATAAAAGTTTGAATACCTGGGTCATCAATCAGCCGGCTGAAGAATAAAAGAATCATCATCTACATTTTGTAACTGTTTGTCTTCGTGTCGTCATTACAACTTTAAGGTAAATGTGTTTTGATCATTATCTTATAAACAAACGTGGAATAACCCCCTTCCAAAAAAGTGTCCCCTCCTCCATCATCAGTAATGATTCTCACCCCTGATGTAAAAGAATTGTATTACACATTCCCCTCCATTCAATAATGTAACTCCCCTCTATATGGGTCTCCAATATGTACCCCGACTATTTAACCTGTCTCCAATATGTACCCACAACACAACAATTGTACGCTTTCTTTCCTGCTCTTTTTTACCATTTTCCTCCCTCTAACTTAAGTTGTTAACGATGCTGATTCATATGTTTAGCATTTAAAACAGATTTCGTATTAGTAGGTCTTAACAACATAACTTGCATATTTCGGGGTTAATACGACTGACGGTGTACATATTTGAAAAATAGTGTAAATGACCAAGATAGTGAGTATAATTTTAAAATATATACACAGAAAACAATACATTATTAATCTTTACGATAGAAAACATATGAAGAGATATAGCATATGTACTTACGAAAAATACATCATAAGAAAAACTAACACTAATAAAAACAATACAGAGTTTCGTGAAATAGTAATTGATAAAACAAACTATAAACTAAAGTGACACAACCTCTGCATATTTAGTTTTCAGTTGAATAGAATAACTAACTAGAATTCGATTGGTAATCACATAGCAACATATGTGAGTTGGTGATAAATATTTATTGATAGATTAAACCAATAAAATATTTCATGGGCATCATAGCAAGGATGATTCAATTTCATATTACCCATTTCTTAGATTGCCGAATACGTGATTTAATCCAGATTATCTAATTCATGGTGAACAAAAAGGTATCTTTAACTGCATCGCAGTACGGTGTAATCGTTCTAAGCATAGGCGGTTATTCATATGGGTTGCTTCTTCATATTCTGTCCTTCATTAGTATTATTCAAAAAATAGCAAATGAGCTAGGTAATACAATATAAAAACCGCCGACTGCAAACAAATTTTAATTTTTTTACTAATCGACAAATACACACACCCATCTGAACTCAAATCGCTGCGCCCCCCCTTGCAAATCTTTCACGAAAAACACCCGTCTAGCTGAATCCACTGTGAAAAATTTCCCCCACTCTATATCTGTGCCTAAATCAAAACGCGGATTCCATGAACAAAGCTTCTTTCTTAGAACTGCACGCCTGTGGAACTCTGTTCCGTCTGCCTGCTTCCCACCGGACTACAACGTGTATGTCTTCAAGTCCAATGTTAACAAATTCCTAATGAACCGCCCCCTGAAGTAAACACTTCATCAAATCTCCACACTAAAATTTAAGAAGAGAAAACAGAATAAAGCTTTACTATTCATGGCAAAGACGAAAAGGGATGAAAAGTCATATTTTCTCTGAAAGCTTATGTTTATCCAATTAAGAATTGCAAATAATGCAATGATTTTAGCACAATTAAAAAGAGCATTTCCGACAATCAATTGCGATTAAACGGAAACAAGTAACACATTCGGGATCATCAATTTCATTTTATTACGAACATCGGAGTTTCATTGAAAATATGCATCGGCACATTATGGTAAGCAATAAAGCAATGCTTTAGTTAATATTAATGATAAATCGTTTTTTTAAGAAACTGCTATGTATTTTATAATATACAAAGGAGCGCCACTCAGATTTAAATAATGCATATAAAAATCCATTACTTTTGTTAACAAGTTTATAACGAGAAAGTGTGTATAAAACACCATTGTTAAATGTCATACTTTAACATTAATCGAACCTTTATTAGAACATATTTGCTTCTGGCAAACATTTTAGGTTTCTAAAGAAAAATAAACCCGAAAATGTTAAAGTAAATTTAAATCTAGCCAAGCATATATGCACCCCCCCACACACACATACACACACATATATATATATATATATATATATATATATATATATATATATATATATATATAGGTTTGCGTGTGTATGTATGTGGGCGTAATTGTTACAGTTCTACAGATGAGTTTAATCTCAAGTTGCATGTTCCGCATCAAATAGGATTGCATGCGTCCTTGAAGGCCGGAGTCTAATATTTAAGAGCAGTGACAGACATGACACACCAAAGTAAATAACTTAACAAAGTTGATTGGATCCGTATGAGTAATACTACTTTTGAACACACCCATATGATTTTCAGCCCAGATGTCGACCTGCATATGTTACTGCATAAAACACACACTATCCTATCAGGTCGACGTGGAACATTGGATAATGATAAGGTGTCAGTGTACGATTTCATATGGTACATATATCATGCCTTCGAAAGAAGAATATGTCATCATGTTTTACAGATCCAATCTATATGATCGCATGGAAAATTCTCTAGATTTTTTTTCTAAGTGCTATTTTCAGTTTGCATAATCCATAGGATTATCATGATAAGAACTACAAATATTTTTTGCCAAATTCTCACATAGGGTCACGATCAGCTGCAGTTACATCCCAGGTGTCGACATCAATATCTATACACTTCAAATTGCTATTATTAAGCCTACCCTTGTAGCGCTTTCTGGGCTTATGTTGTGGATGCTTACCATTCGCAAGTTCTAGTTGAAAGTCGCTTTGACAAGCAATAACTATCTATGCCTACGAAATGAACAACAAGCGCAACTGTGCCGTAGTAATCATGGATTCAAATCTCAGGCACAGTACTATAGCAACGGAAATATTGACGACGAAGAGGGGGCCAAACACTTGATGAAGAACTATAAACATGTTTTTTGCGTTTTTTTTTTCTGTTAGAGGAAAAATATATTTCCAATGATATTTTGGACTAGCATGTAATTTTCATCAGCATCAATTTTCTTTGCAGAGCAACTTAGTTTACCGTGTAGTCCCTTAATAAGATGTGTATAAACTTATGCAGGTTAGTGAAATACTTTCTCATGAGGCCGCTGTTTCTCGGGAAGTTATTTATTGCTTTTCTGATCATGTTAATCAAACTAATTATTTTTTTTACATATTTGGACGCGTAAGACACTTAGACAAGCAAGATATACTTTCTATTCGTAGTGTTTCCTTGATCCATAAAAAAGAAACTACCAATCTACACTTCACACAAACTAGTAACTTTGGATTATTTTGCTTGTGAACACCAATGCTTTCAAGAACACAAACTCCTGTCATATGCGCATCTTGAACTTTCCTTGAACCAATGGGCGCCTTTTTTATTATAAGAAATTACATAGCTTAATATCCGAAAAAAATATTTTTGCGGAAAATTTCAATGCAATATTTGTTTTTAGCATACCTGAAAATTTATAAACATCGTAATTTCAAAAGAAAATATAAAGGTGAAAACCAAGTAAAGAAATTACTGTTGGTCGTCCGTAACTTAAAATCCGATTGACTAACTTCTGTCGAATAGCTTTGTAACCAATGAAATGTAACTTTTATCAAAGCACGTATGGCATAAATCATTTACGATATGTCAACGGATATAAAATTTCCCATTTTTAAACTGGCTAAAAAGTCTAATGATTACGCAATCTTCTTAAGTAATAATAATCATTTTCAAGTAATTTTAATGTTTTTAAACTGTCAATTACAGATGCTGATATAAGAAAAATACATAAAAATAGTTTAGCTCGCTTAAATCCAATGCGAAAGAAATACTCGTAACAACAGTAACTGCTATTGCGTGTGGTTACAGTTACAGCGATATATAGAACTTCCCGGTTTAATGGTTTAACTTTCTTCGTTTTTTCTTAGCCTTGATGTTTACTCTGCGATATCACTTTTTCTTGCGTTTGGTAACAGTTACTTTTTGTACAATTTTTTGTTATATATAAAAAGGTTTGATGTACTTATGTGTTGATAGATAAGTAGGTTTTTATTAACACGGTTTTAGCGACTAGTCAAACTGATCTGAGTACTTTTAACGTCATTTATGAAATATACAAAAGGCTTGAATTCGTAAACATATCCGTTTTGTTTTGTTGGAAGTGGGATAAAATTTGCAATGAAGAATACAACTAGCATTTATAAATTACCGCTGTTTAAAAAAACAATATGGATATATTTACAGTTTAATTTTTATTTTGTGCAGTTTAAACGCGAATGTTTTGTCGATTAAAAAAAAATGCTTTTAATGCGTGCATAGAATTTTTTGAATCTTTGGACTTGTGGGCCACACCCAGGATCTATCACACTCAGGATCTGTCAGCAGCCACCTGATTGCAGCAGGGGATATCCACACTCTTCCGCAAATCTAGGTACACTTTGGTGTTGATTTCAAACCAACTTCAGATGCCTGAGTTGACATGATATGGCCCCCACTTGAAACCACATTAAATACTATAATCATAACCGGAATCTTCGTTGAGCTCTGCCTTCAAGCGTTGAACTGTCTTAATTTCGAGGGCGATTGCAATGATCCTGCTTTCATAGCTTGAATCGGTATAGAGCATGAGTTGTGCAGCGGCGCATCTCCGATCACATTCGTCGAAGATTGTGTAACTTTTAAACATAATAGCCTGTGTCTATTGCTTTTTGTTTTTTTTTGTTTTGTTTTTTTTTGCAAAACTGGCCGATAAGTAGATGGGCTTCAACAAAAAAATGAAAAAGGATTTCATCAAACGAAGATGGAATCATGTCGTCTTTTATAGAGCAACACTCTTATCGTTCTCTATCATTTTTCTAAGTAAGTGTTTTAGCAATGACATTGATATTTTAGCAAATGTATACTATTTAAAAATTATTCAAACGATTTCTTTTAATATACGCAGTCATGGATATGTTAGCCTCTTCAGTATAGTAAACTAATTAGCAAAATTTAATTAATTAATTATTCATATTTTGGGTTTCTATTACAATAGTTCATTTCATTTCATTTCAAGCTCAGTTGTATTTATGTCAATTTTTATATTGTGTGTAATGGCTTAGTATTCATGGATAAAATGTTCTGTCACACACACAAATGTATTTATGTATGTATGTGTGTGTATGTATGTGTATGTATGCATGTATGTATTTACGTATGTACGTATGTATATATATATATATATATATATATATATATATATATATATATATATGTGTGTGTGTGTGTGTGTGTGTGTGCGTGTGTGTGTATGTCTGGGTGTCTGTGTCTGGGTGTAAATGTGTGTGATATTGACTTTGTGTGTGCGGAATGGTGTCTAACACATCTTTCTCTCAATTTTTCCTCTACAGGCTTGAAACTATATTAAGGACATTTTGAGCCATGGTCAAATTCTATTTGGGTGTATTCTGTAAATAAGTTGCTCCGGCGTCACAATTTAAAAAAATATTAACTTAGCAAGAGCATGTAAACTAAACATACATGTGAATATATACTTAAGTGTATTTAAAACCGAGGTACACCGGAGGGGCCTGCTATGTATATAATAATGACCTTCTTTGTCTGTCTGTCTGTCTGTCTGTCTGTCTGTCTATGTAAATGTCTCTCAAAATTCCTCTCTTCATTTTTCATCTGCGAAGAACACCTTGATACATTTGGAATTTTACATTGGGAACTAATTCGAATGAGTCTTTCACCAGTAAAAAAAAAATGAATGCGAAAAGAGTACAACTAAATAAAAATTGAAGTTGATAGTTGGCTATCGACTTAATGTTAACTCATACACATGCGTTAATATATATTTAGCCGTTAAAATCGGTTCATTTTACCTAATTTAAATCTTTCCGATGACAGCAAAAAAAAAAGTAAATTTAGTTTGGAAAGCATTATTATATAGCAGGTATAATTTCATAATCAAGATAGTATTGGCTCTATTATAATAAATCGGAAATGTGTAAAGATATATAAGCGTATTTTAACACAATGCAACGCCAGGTGGCGTGCTATTCTATGCATATTGTAAGAGAGTAAATAGCAATAACTAGTTAAATTTGTGTACGATCGTTTCAGAGACAACGTCGACTTTATTTATATACAATGTCACCTATAATATAAATCTCAGTTTTCTGTTTAAATGTATATATGTTTGTCTTTATGTCTGCCTAAAACTTTCGACCAACAATGAGATCGGTATGATTTTGAAACTAGACCCTTCAAACAACAAATAACGAACAATTTGCCAAAAACATTAATCTTCACCCTCTTCAGCACTTTTCTACAGGGAGGGTCGCTTTTTTCGCCGATATATTAGAAAGGCATCCCCTCTTTTCGATTGTCTAGCCTTAATTTAATCCTACGCCATTTCCAATTGTTAATTGTTTAATGTTTTAAGCATATTTTCTGTTTTGGCATAATGATTCAAAGAAAAAAGACTACTTGAGAGTTAACCTTTTTAATTGAGTCACGTGTTAAAGTGTAAGTTTAATTATGTTTTTAGGTCGTCGTTGTCGTCGTCGTCGTCGTGCTAAAATATATAAAAGAATACATTTTGGTAGATTCTGAGTACCTTCTAGTGTAGTGGACAGGTGCATTAGTTCTACAATTTTAATACTAATTGTATACTATGTGTTTTAATTTTCATCTTTTACTTTTCACAGCAAGTATAGGCCATTTCTAAATTGTTTATTACTTATTTTGTGAAAGGAAAATCTTTTCAATACGTTCGATGTGATTAAATAATTTTCTGTCGAATTTATGGCAGTCTATAACACATTTTAGTACAATGTTTTCAAAGTATACAATATGTAGGACCCCACAAGTTAAGATGCCTTTGGAGAATCCAAGTATTATGTGGCCAGATTAAAAGAGTTGGTCATTCTGTTACCATTAATTAATACGGATCTCATACATTTTCAATGGTGTGAATTTTATCTTTGGATGTATCATTATATTGTTCAGAAAACTCCAAGGCTGTGTTGAAAAGTTCTTTCAAATACACATGAATAGAAGTACACGACGCCAAATTGAAATAAGGCGCGTTTGTTTCTATTTTCGATATTTTTAAACCAATTGATTGTCCCAGCACTAGTTAAATTCCAAATTTCTTTCTATTTGCTGGTTTGTTCTAGGAAAAGTAATTGAACTATTCTACCTATATTTTCCGGGTTATAATAATAATTTGGTGATCAGTGATATGGCATATCATGTTAGAAATAGTTGCGTCATTTATATTAATGCCTGATAAAAGAATTACAAATACATAATACAAAACTACAAGCCAGACAAACCAACTCATACAAAAACGATATATAACCAATAATATCTCGCATAATGAAATGGCTTTAATAAGATGTCTGTATAAGTGTAACTCTTAGAAACTCAAATTAATATGTTGCATTTTATGAGTATCAAGCGCGACTATAGGAGCTACGTTTTTGTTACAGAAGTTTTCAAAGTTAGATATACTTGTTTTATACGCTGGGTAATGTGAGTTTCAAATATGTCTACTTACCGAAGAGTGTCGCCGAAACTATCGTAGGGCACTGACATATTTCCATTTTATGGACGCAGAAAACGAACAGAGGCATCACAAACATAGCTGATATTCAAAAAAATAGAAATTACATTGTGATTTCAGCTTCAAAACTACGAAAATATATTTCAGTTTAAGTACATTGCTCAAAACAATAACGAATGTTGTGTAGTCGGGGGTTTATAACATATAATGCAGACTCAGAGCAGAGAATGATAATGGCATTTATATTCTGATTACATCAAGAGGACTGTGACGGTTCTTGGGGACTTCATATTATAACTACGGAGGTGAGGCACTTCTATGACAGTTCTTGTTAACACAGATAGACGGGGCGCTACATTATTGATGATGGCGGGGACACATTACTTGAAAGTAGTTATACAAAGTTCGTTTACCAGATGAGAGACAAAATACATTTACCTTTTCTTTTTTGAATGACGACGGACGAAGACAACGATATACAAAAATAGATGATTCTTTATTCCTATCGTCTGGTGATACCAATGGCCTGGGAGTCAATTCTTTACGACTACATGGTATCCTCTCCCCCCTCTCTTCTCCAAGTCGCTCTCTCTCTCACTCTGACTGTGACTGTGACTATCTCCCGAACCTCGAACCCTGTCTCAATATATTGTGGCCCTCCTTTCTTTATGACGTCAAAGCATGACGATAGTTATTCACGTGGATTTTACCTATGGATGTCCAAACATACTTTTGGCAACAAAGAGTTCTCAATTTGGATTGTTTGATTTATAACATATTTATTTGAAAATCCTACCTATTTGTCAATTATTATTTCTAAACTCGTATTATCCATTCTCTTAACTGGCATATTTAAAATCCATTTAGTTATAAAGGAATGAACAATCGACTGCATTCCTAAATTAAATATTTATCTCTGACAGGAATTAGATGTAGTTATTTGCGAGAACAATGACAATCGTTCTGTATTTCTAGCATTTCAATATGTTTTTTTCTGTCTGGGTTCGATTCTAACCTTTTCCAAATATAATTTTCAAGTTATCTAGTTTGCTTTCTTACTTACTGTTCCTTTTCATTACACGAATTCAGAGGAAATAGGTAAAAATGGACCTTCATGGGTTTATGTTTCCAGCAATTGGCGATATCATATTTTAATAAAAATATGTACGAAAATTCACTTGTCTTGGTTATTATTAAATAATTCATTGTAATAAAATTTCTGACGTTTCAATTATTTGTATGTCATTTTTACGTGTGAGTTAAACGAACACGTGCATCGTATTTCATTGTTTGGTGGCAATTCTGCTTCACGTAAACTAATAAACACAATGCAAGTAAAGAGTTTTCCAGAAAAGAAAAACACTAATGAGAACCAGAAAAAATTCAATTATTCGCCCCCTTTGTTTCTATCTTATTTGCTTAGATTTCTGTTAACTTTTTTCTTCCGACATATTTTTCCGTCTTACCGTTATTTCTACGTTTTCGCATGAAGCCTATCTATAATTATATTATTGAGGAGAGCTTTTTTTTTAAACATAATGCTTATTAATTTTATTTTCTACTTGCTTATTGATCGATGTTCTGTTTATGTTTTTAACATAGAGTTATTCAATGTTTCTAGCTTCATGCTGCGTATTGCATTTCACTTATTACTCCTACCTGTTTGTATTCTGAAGAATATATATATATATAGTTATATTACAGTTATATATATATAGTTATATATAATTATATATTTAGTTATATATAATTATATATTTAGTTATATATTAAGTTATATATATATATATGTATATATATATTATCCCTTATTAATATTTTAACCAATGATTTTAATATATAAAAAGATATTACAAATCGAAAATGTTCACATATTAATAAAACTTAAAGTAAAAATAATTTACTATACTATTAAGCTTCATGGATAACATGTTTTATAACAGAGAATGCAAATATTTTTAAAAAATCAAGACAAAACATACGAAATGATAGCATCATACTGTGTGATTTTTATATTCGTTTCAATTGTTTCGTAACTATTCGGATAATTTCAAATATGTTATTCAAAAATATTTTAAAATAGACACTCTTCAGACGGCGAAATACATTATTTGTACATTATGAAAATTCGTCTAATCTCTATAAAAGAAATCAAGCAGTTAAACCTCCCTCCATCAAACTCTTCTATGTTTTTGTTTGTTTATTTTGTTTTGTTTTTCAAAATAAAATGTAGAAAAATTGGCTGGATATAAGTCCTTTCTTTTCAATAATCGAAACAGATAGAAGAACTGCATGGATGTAGAAGAATGTTTATATGCGTATACATTGTGTATTTCGCCGTTTAAAAATTGCTATTTTGAAATATTTACAATACAATGCCCAATCCCATCCCCATGTCAATAATTTTTTTTTTTAAATAATAACCTAATGGTGCAATAGTACCCTATTATCATTTGTAACACCATAGGTTTTCAAAAGCACTCATTTTTTTATAGACTCACCAAAATTTACGTGACGTGTGAAGCTATAAATATATATATATATATATATATATATATATATATATATATATATATATATATATATATAGTGCCGGCAAAAAGAAAGTCCGCACTTGTATTTTTTTATAAAACTCTAAATTTAAGCTAAATTGCATGTAACTGTTTAAATGACCTAAACCTTGATTCGTCTTTTATTCGTCTATAATTTAACCTATTCATATTTGATTTTGAAATAGTCTAGTGTTTACGTCAATTTTAAAAAATAACTTCAAATTTAGGAGGCGAAAAGAAAGTTCGCAGCAACAAATTCACTTAAAGCCAGCTTAAATTATTATTCAGTTTAAAATATTCACCAACCGGCAACAAACCATCTCTAATCGTAATTGTTATTGTTTCAGGTTATAAAACGTTACATTTAATCCATATGTCACGACTTTCTCTTAGTGATCGTTAGGAGCTCATTAATCTCCACCTTTCTGGTTTATCCAAACGAGAAATCGGCCGCAGATTGAAATGTGAGGATAAAGCTGTACGAAACATTGGAGTGTCCGTGATACCCTCTAAATCTAGTCGTACTAGATTTACTTCTAACAGGGAAGATAATGCTATCAGGATCTTCAGCCTACGAAACAGATTTGAAACGGATCCCAAAACCAACAACCGTTCGATCTTGTACAAAAATGCTCCGTTTCTACTGTCGGATGCACTTTCCCCGGAATTCCCAAAAGATTGAAAGCTGTCAAATTGCAGAAGGGGTATGCTATTAAATATTAACTAGTTCATTGTGCTCCTGTTTTATTTGTGTTGCACTAATGTCCTTAAGTTACATTTAAATAACAATCTTTCATTGTGCGAGCTTTCTTTTTGCCTCCCCAATTTGAAGTTTTTTTTTTTTAGTTAACGTGTCCACTAGAATATTTCAATTAAAAGTAATATATTAACAGCTAAAATTATGGAAGAATAAAAGAGGAATCAAATGAGGTATAGTTTGTTTAAACATTTGCATTTAATTTAGCTATAATGTGCAGTGTTTTTTTTTAAATACAAGTTTGCACTTCCTTTTTGCCGCCTGTGTGCATATAGTCACCCACATGCAGTACATCAGTGCGGCTAGACAAGCCGCTACCTTAAGCTAGGATCGAAACCCGACCGTTGCGCTATTATGCTGCTATGCGGGGCGTGAATTAACAATGTTTTGACATTTCTAAATACCTAAGCTCAATTTGTTTACACAAAGAGCATCACTTAATACGCTAATGGTTATTTGTATATCACTTGCTAATATGCTCAACCCAAGATAAGGAGCATTATAGTCATCCACATGCAGTACTGATTTGCTGTTTCACATTTCATCAGTGCGGCTAGACAAGCAACTACCACAAGCCAGGATCGAAACCCGACTGCCCAAACAACAGTTGGGGCTTCTAACCGTTGTGCTATTTTGCTGCTGACAGTGGGTAGTGCATTAGCATTGTTTTGACATTGCCCAAATACCTAAGCTCAATTTATGTACACAAATATCATATATATGTATGTGTGTATTGTGCGTGCTTGCGTGTGTGTGCCTGTGTAATATGTGCATGTATACTGTAAATGTAGTGGTTAAGATGTTTATTTAAAAAAAAAAAACAATTATTAACATGGGGATGGGATAGTGTTTTGTACGCAGTCTGTACTTTCACCTAACAATTAAATCGAACATAATATCGTAAAGATCGAATGAAACTTGAAAATATTATTAAAACGCTGCGCGGTAAATGGTGTAGGAGCAGTGATAATATACGGGAGAGACAAGTAGAAAACTCCAAAATAAAATTCATCCAACCGCAGCAAAGCCTATAGCTGGCTTGCTAGCACACTATATATAAATGTTTGCTTTTTGGACATATTTTATTCATTTGAAAATATGGGGTCTTTTTAACCAATTGTCATAACATTTAAACCATAGAATAGCACTAATATCCTCTAAAAGTCTGCCTATTTTCATGCTGTTTCGTCCCATAGAACCACAGATAAAATCATTTCAATATTCAATTTTGCGACGAGTATAGAGATATCCATATATAGATACACCATCTTTTTTGGATAACGTTATTATAAGTTCGAAATCTCGGCAACTATTTATCAGAATTTAACAAATAAAGGGTCGTTGAAAATTTTATGACCTCGATTGTGCAGTGGGTAATGTGACATTTGCCATTAAAGTGGTACATTAATTTTTCAGGAAGTGAGGGATCACATTTTTATATTAATTTAACATGAAATGAACACCAACTTTATGGTCACCTTGGCTAAAATATTATAGAAAACTAATTTCTCACTTTTTAATTTTTACTGTTATTTCCGTATTTCGCACCCTCGAAATCCTATAATAGTTGTAATGTTAAAGGATTTTTCGTGGGTGGAAAGATACTGAACATTTACAAATAATTAACTCATAGTCATTTGTTTTTCACGTTTTACATATGACTTACAAAATATGTAATATTTCCCCAAAATCTCTGGCATTGATGAATGGGAGACAAACACTTTCCCCTATAGTTTCAAATGAGCTGAAATAATTGCAAGAGGAGACTTCATTCTAAATATTAATCCTATGGTATATTTTCCCTTTTTGTTTTTCATACATAAATTAAATTTCATAGTGTATAAGGCTTATTTGATACTGAAGATATTCATAACCGTATCCTATTTCAAAAAGCGGGGATATATAACATATGAAAAATATTTGCAATCAAGTATCCCGTTGCTGTTATTTTATAATTTTCAATAATTTTCACGATTATAATTAATCGGTCAGATACTAAGAAAAATTATTAGAAATTACTTAACCGTCGAGTTTTAAAAGGTATTTGCAAAATAATTTCTATAACGAATCTATAATTTCGCTTATACTAGCATGAATTAAAACTGCATGATATGAAACTAATGATACGTGCATAAAAGTTTATGAACAGAGTTTATGGAATGCAGAAAAATAAAAATTGAATTTAAAACCACATGTAGCCATCGCGTAGACCAGGAATACAATGCTATAAAAGGCACTAATCACATGAATAGTATTTCAGTTCAGGAATCCAAAATGAAAATAATCTAACAATTGCAGCAGAAAAATCAGCTTCCAAACTTTTGAAGACGCGTGTTTTCTTATGTGTGTGTGTGTCTGTGTTTTTTTTTTTTAATTTAACTTTGAAATGCGCTAAATGAGTATGGAATAATTGGGTGCCATCTGAATGTTTCTTTCTGAGTTTACTATCAAATAATACATTTTTTTTTATTTATCATTTACAGTCTTTTACTCCCTTGCCTGTGTTGGGTTACAGGGTTAGCAATACCATATAAATAAAATAGAACCCCGAGATATGGTGGTCACAGGATACTATTTGGAATACAATGCGTCTCCGAACCCTGGTTACGATATATATCCCGCCTTACTCTGCTGTTTATAATGTTGTTTGATTATGTACATGCGTATTATATGCTAATATGCTGTTTCTAATTTTTGTGTCGTATAACGGGGTTTCACTATATTACTATTTATATCCGTATTAAGTTTACAGAAGCGTTTAATTCATAAACTAAATTATTATGTATTGATTTTATATATATATATATATATATATATATATATATATATATATATATAACAGGGAGTTTCAATATACTTCTAGATCTTTACAGACATTTTTAATTGTCGGAGCCTCTTCAAAATTCAGTATGATATTGCCACACATCTCACGAGATGATTGACTAGTATTTGTGAGTTCATGTCTATAGGACCAGCCACAGAAGGAATTAGAATACACGCTACTAATGTTTGATTGTCAGAACTGATGAATATCAAAAGTGTCATCCTCTTTGACGGACTGTTTTCTCACTCTCAGACTGTCTAACTATGTATATACTAGCTGCTATTATTGTCTGAATAAGTTTAAATATCAGTTATATATCGGTGAAAGAAGGTAGGCATATTATATAAAACGTAGATAGAGAGAAATATGTTAACAACTGACAGATTATCACGATGCGTACTTCAAACAAGGTGATTCAATATATTTGCGATTGCTATTGTACGTAGGGAGTCAGAGATCGATTGGATAATGACCCCCCAGTATGGTTCGAAAAAAACAGTGTATTCAGATTGAGATTCGAATAATTCCTTATATAAAATAAAATACGCATCATGTATGTTTGAAAGCCGAATAACAACGTAATATTAGGAAAAGAAACAAATATTTTATTTGTTTGAAACTTATACGATTCGGAGCGAAACTCGATCATCAGTATGTTGTTTTCTTTGAGTTTTTCTCTTCTTCTCTCTTGCCATGTTGTAAAGTCGGAGAAAGAAATGCCTACTTGTAAAGATCCGCGAATTGTATCTCAGCGATTTTTTTTTTTAAATGTTGGAACTGTGCGTAGGCAAGGCGAATAACGTCATGGGTGTGAGTGTCATTATAGAAACGTTGATTAAATTTTAATAAAATAAAATACGCATTCAGTGCACTTGAAAGCCGAATCACAGCGTAATATTAGGCAAAGAAACAAATATTTTACTTGTTTGAAATGCATAATATAAATACATTTCGGAGCCAAACTCCACTCTCTGC
Organism: Euprymna scolopes; assembly: GCF_053919585.1. Taxonomy (NCBI): domain Eukaryota; kingdom Metazoa; phylum Mollusca; class Cephalopoda; order Sepiida; family Sepiolidae; genus Euprymna; species Euprymna scolopes. The sequence continues at coordinate 159,891,653 of NC_136484.1, read as the reverse complement.
ATGTTTTCTTTTTTATTCTCGCTTTGGCTACGTAAAATGTAAATTATAGTATTATGGTTCAGTTGTTCGCTAAATATAAACATTCATTTCAGTCGAGATACTATCTTACCATAGAAACTACTTCCGTTTTTAAATGCCGCCTCTACATGCATATGTGATGTTAAGCTGTATAAGGGCGGTAACTTTGGTCAAAATCAGACTTCCTTCTTTTATCGGGTTTTCGATTATCGATCGCCGATACTTATCGGATGTATTCCGATATAAATCTACCTTATACCAATCATAGATGCATAAACTTCGCTGTATTAAATTTTAAAAATATCGGTCCAGTCATTTTTTTCTATATATAACGAACCAACCCTCTAACACAGATATACAAAGTGCTTTCTTATGTATAAGCCAAGATATACAGATATATATATACATATATATATATATATATATATATATATATACATTTGTATGTGTGTACATGTGTGTGTTTGTATATATCAATAACACAAGCTGCTAGTAAACAAACTTATTTTTCGAAATGGCTAACCGTTTTAATAATCCTTTAAACTTCAGATTTTTTAATGGTTTTTACATTTTATTTTCTTCCATCCATTCCATATTATGACATTTTTGTAAGGCTTTTTAAACAATAATTTCAAAATGTTTTTCAATTCATTTATCGATCGATATTTTTCCGTTATTCCCATAGACTGATTCAGAACCTGTTTTTATTTTTTTTTTTTCACTTTTTTCTATTTATAAAATTGTTTTCGACATTATATTACAAAAGAGATTCTACCTATAGGTTTTCTATTATTCAATGCAAATATATTTGTGTGTGTGCATATATATATATATATGTATATATATATATAAATATATATATATATATATATATAAGCATGCGTGTTCATGGAATGTTTACTATAATGGATAGTAGTTAAACATAAAGCAACACACATTAGAAACAACACAATCAAAGATCTTAGGTCAACTGTTATTTCAGTCTTGTCTTATGGTATTTATCATAGCAATAATATATTTTTTATATATGCGAGGAATGTGCACAAATAGATTAGTGTTTGAACTGTTTAGAATGGTGTTAAATCGACTACATTACGAAAGTTTCACACTTACTAAGCCCCCTTGATATAGTTAGGGCGAATCTGAAACGATATTTTAAAATATAATATAAAGGATTCTGGTTATGTTTTTGCAGTTGACATGAATTCATTTTTCTCGGTGGTTTAAACGCTTCCGACAGAAGTGTATTAGAAACGGAACTTATTTCATTGTCTTTAATACTTGTTCGCGTAGAGCATTAAAACTTGTAAATTATCTCAGTTAATGCACTTATCACTTATTCAACATCCATACGTATGAAATACTTATCTTTACGTATAACTAGCAGGATGCTATATTGTAAAATACGCATAAATATTGCAGTTTAAGACAAACAGAAACTGAGACATGTCCATGCGAATGATTTGGGTATTTTTTCTAAACAGGCAACCTATTGTAAGAAGAATACTCTAGCCGAGATCGAAACTAAAAACCAAAGACAGTACGCTAACCTTTTGTCCAGCTTGACACGAACATTAAAACGTGTTTTGAAACCTACTCATTCTTAAGATAAGGTATCTATAAGTTGAACGATTCACGCATGCGCTTTCAAGAAACAGTTGACAAATAGATACATATTCCAATAATTCTTCAAGCATTAATTACCGAATTCTGACATCTTAGTAGCGCTATTTTATTTATATATATATATATATATATATATATATATATATATATATATATATATATATATATATGTGTGTGTGTGTGTGTGAGTGTGTGGGTGGCTGGGTGTGTGGGTGTGTGTGTGTGATAAACCTCTGATATTAAAACCTGAGTTCTCTTTGCTCTGAGCTGTGGCAACCATTGCACCGACTAAGATTCACTGTTGTACCAAAAAGTAAGTTCCCTACTACATAAACCTTTACCACTAAAATTAAACTAATGGTGAGAATTTCCGAACAACAGTTGTTGTAGCTCCCATTATACGTCGAAATTGATAAGAGTATCATCGTCTACAGAAGGCAATGCATGCTGACATCTCAGTCATGCTTATTCACAAGACTATATATAAATGTGCGTTTTCAGTGGGTAATGCTTTTAAATTTAGCAATCACGTACCCCATTCTCTTACGAGGTCAGTCCCTCTGCAGCTGTCGTTTCCCACTTTTATCTTTTGCTTGTTTAATATTTAAAAGAACAATGTATGGTTAATAGGCAGATACAATGAATTCACTTTTTTGTGATCCTCGGATTACATAACAATGCAATTTTGAGATATATTTCTATATTTTATCTTTCTATGATCACTTCAAAATGACACTCACTATTATGATGTTCTGACAAGTAAGGTATAAAGCTCTACTCGCGTGAGACAGAATATTTGTGTAAGGAACAATGATGTATGTAGTGACGAATGTTGGATTCCAATCGTCGCCTCAACAGAAATATTTAATTTTCTGATAGACAAACTACCATAAACATCACGCAGAGGTGCCGTCATGAAGTGTCTGATAATTATCTTTTTGTTGGAAACCATCAGAATTTTGTTTCTATGACTATTATTGCAAGTATTTGACAGAAGTTATATTCAATAACCTCTTTCGCATTCATACTTATATATATATATATATATATATATATATATATATATATATATATTTATATATATATATATATACATACATACATGAGCAAAAAAAAAAATGGGCCAAGAGTGAAAGAAGCAAGAAATCGATTTTTCTTTTTTTTTCAATAGAATTCTGTTAATTTTAACTGAAAATTTCTATTTTGCAGATCATTATTATTATAGCATATACAGCGTGACCCAAATAGAACGGACCTCAACTATAATTAGGCCCCGTTTCTTAGTGCTTTGTCCGAATGAAATTAAACTTTGCTCCTAACTAGTTTATATATTCAAAACATCAAATCAAACACTAGGATCAGAGATATTTTTCTAAGCGAAACTGGCATTGGGCACACTATTTCCATAAATGAGTTCCTAATTAAAGGATACTCTAATTTAACTTCTAAATCTGAACCCCATGATCACCATGGGCTTGGAATATGTGGCTATATTAAAGATAGCTTTCCATGTGGTAAGAGACATCTCCAAAGAAGATCCTAACTTACCCTATATATGCTTCCAGGTTGCACTTCCTCAAACTACTACGTTTAGATTTGCTCTCTATCGCCCCCACAGCAGCGGTGTTATTATCTTTAAAATTATATCTGAGTAAATTGACCACGTCTTATCTGCGTATCCTGCGGCTAATATTCCTATCTGTGGAGACGTCAATGTTTACAATGTGGAATTGTTAACTAACTCAAACAGGACAGATAATGAAGGGAGGTGTTCATGATTTATCCATTGCTTATAACCTCACTCAGCTTGTTCACGTACCCACCCTGTGCCCGTCTTCTAGACCTTTCTCTCACAACTAGTCCTTAACTGTGTTCAACTTCCTTTCTGTCTCCACTTGGATCTGTCGACCACTCCGTTGTATCAGTTCAGATAAATATGATATGTACCTCTCCATCGTACAGTATATCGATGTAAAAGCCTCCCGCTCAGATTCAGCAGATGGCCTCTTACATCATCGAAAATAAAATGGTCGTGACCATCTTCTCCTGGAGTTCTTCACATAAGTTCTCAGCGTCTCAGGTTTCGTGTCGATTCTGCTGAATATCAATTAGCTTGCATGCACGCTAAAAAAGAATAACGGACTCCTAGGTCCTTACTACGAAAAAGTTAATTTCACAAAGGTTACAAGTTTTTACATATATACATTGTTCAGTTTGATTCTACCAAAAACATCAAGAATCTTCAAAAATCTTATTCTTTGTTCATAGGTTGGCGGTCAGGATGGTTGGAGGATGATGTGTGGCGTTCTTGGAGCGTGTGTTTTTCTCGATATCTGGCTTCAATCTGTTTATTTCGCCCAGCCAACCAATACTCAACACGTCAACGGGAAATACATGATTCTTTTGCGTGTGTGCTTTTCAACAAGTCGTCCGTAGTTTGTGAATCTGGGACCAAAAATTAAATCTCTCTCACAGGCACTCAAAAGGTCAATTCAGGTAGCCCGGACATCTGAGCATCTGTTTTCTTGGGCCAGACGAATGCCCGATCCCAATCAATATTATTTTGGTATTTCATGTCATTGTTTTAAACAATAAAAAATATCTATCTGATCTACAAAGCACAATTAACTCGTCCCTTTTATATGTCACAAGCCGCTGTCCGGGATTTAATCAACGTTTAACGGACAATCTAAGCATACTCAGGGTTTAGGGGATTTTATCCCCCCCCAATGCGGAGTAGTGTCGCTCCTCAAGACGAGCACGTCATATCGATCCTCTAGGACTGACTGGAATAGCTTCCGTACATTTATATCATATCTACATCTGCGTTCCATGTCTAAAAAGGATGTGTCCTCTATAGTATCAGACCTGACAGAATGGTAAATTTTAGGTATAGACCGTTTCATACTCTCGAAAAAGTTCCAGCAAAAACCTAATAGCTAGCCGTGGTTCTCTCCAGAATGTGCTGCTGCCATTATCCACAGAAATCACTTTTTCCATTGCCTTCAAAATAATAGATGTACTGAGAATAAAGTCGTTTTCAGGACTGCAAGCAACTATTGTGAAAAAGTAATAAAGAACGTAAGAGAATTGTATGCTCAGTCCATTTAGTCCAAAGTAGCTGAGCAGCGGCTTGGTTCCCACCAGTTTTGGCAAATAGCAAACAGAATCCTAAACAGAAACTTGTTTTCTATCTACCCCAGCTATCATCAATATACCTTATGTAATCTCGTTAGCCTCAGACAAAGCCACCCCCTTTGCAAAGAACTTTGCAGCTAATTCTACCCATTGCTACCAAGATCGCCAACCCCCAATATTTCTTCCTGTATCAGAAAACACGCTATGTAATATGCATATATCTGTACGTGATTTTGTCAAGCTAATCAAAAACCTTGATTCCAGCAAAGCAACCGGCCCTGACGGTATTCCAATTATAGTATTAAAAAAAACTTCAAGCTGAACTAGCGCTCACACTTACAAAATTGTTTAAACGCTGTGTTGAGGAGAATTGCTTCCCATCACCCTGAGAAATCTCATCAGTATGCCCTGTATTTAAGAATTCAGGTGATCGCTCATCTGCCTCTCAGTGCAGGCCAATAAGTCTCCTGTGCGTCATGAGTAAGTTGCTGGAATCTATGTTAAATAGAGAAGTAATCTACCACTTCAGAAAAACAACCTTCTTAGTGACACGTAATATGGTTTCCGTTCTGCTACATCTACAGCAGATGTGCTTACATTTATATCTCATAGGATAAGCGAATCTCTCGACGGAGGCTACATTTCTAGGACAATTGTTCTTGAAATTCCAAAGGCCTTTGATAGAGTATGGCATAAAAGTTTATTTCACAAGATGTCTAGCTACGGTTTAGTTGGAAATGGCTTCTCAATTATTAAATTATTTCTCTCTGATAGGTTCATAAGAGTAGTGGTTGATGGGCAGAAATCAGAATCTCACAGTATTAATTCTGGAGTCCCCCAGGAGTCCATCCTGGGTCCAACTCTCTGGCTGATTTATATTATTGATCTTCAGAATCACATCCTTACATCATCTGTAGACATTTATGCTAATGACACTACTATCTATGGTCGCACATGTAAACCGTAAACGATCAAGTTCTCTCTGATGCTCTCTCATCTGATCTTGAGCAAGTGGTCCAATGGGGAAAGAGATGGCTTTTTACTTTAATGCATCTAAAAGCAAGCTTTTATCTTTGCATCATTAACACTCTGATCTCCATCTGGCATCAATTAAATTGAATGATTCTCGTCTTGGGGAGACCCAATGATTTAACAAGCTTCTAGGCTTGACCATTAATCCTGATCTGAAATGGAACACATACATAAAAACCGTTGCAAAGGCCGCTGGAAAAATGGTGGGATCCTGCTATTGATTCAGTAGATATGTCACTTCTGATGTAATTCTCTATCTATATAAGAGCCAGGTACACCCAAGGATGGAGTACTGTTTCCACATCTGTCAGGAATTGATAGAAAGGACTTATCATGCCATGATAGAGATCTAAATAGACTTCGTAGCCTCGTACGACATGTCCGTTTGTCTTGCCTGCAACCTCGTTCTCACTGAAGAGATGTTGCGAGTTTGTCTCTGCTTTATCATTATTTTCATGTCAAGTGCTCGGCTGAGCTTCAATCTATGGTTCCCCCTCGCCAAACTTTTCCAAGAAACACCCGTCTAGCAGAAAACACTATCGCTAATTTCCCCCACTCTTTATCTGTACCTAAACCTAAAGTAGATTCCATGAACAAAGCTTCTGTCTTAGAACTGCATGCCTATGGAATTGTCTTCCGTTTTCCTGCATTCCAGCTGACTACAATATCGAGGTATTCAAATCTAACGTAAACAGGTTTTTGATGAGCCGTTCCATATGAGTTAACAAATTTATCGAATTACCATTACTAATGAGTACTATATTCTCCATTTTTCTACCGCATCCTCATCCTTGTACCTTTATCCTTTAGTGGTCTCTTGGCCTTGATAAGTGGCGATGCCTGTGTTAAGGAAAATACATGAAAAAGATAAACTAAGCAATATCTTTGCTTAACTGCTCTTCTAGTTAGTGTGCATATTCTCCACGTGTCTGTCTGTGTGTCAACTGGTTCTTGCTTCCTATAAGCGGTGCCATGGACAGAAGTTACGTCATGGAATAGTTGATTATTCTAGGCAGTAGGAGTGCGCCCCCCATCAATAATCAGTAGAGAATGTTATTTATAATACTAGGCAGAATATTTTGTTTTTACTCTTTGAATGTTTCAAGATTCATCCAATATATTAAGAGTATTTGTCTGCTGAATCTGTTTTTGTCCCACCAGATCAGGTTTTTGTGCATAAATCAGATATTGTGAAATAAATTACATCTTTGCAGCATTACTCACTGACTTTCGTCAACACATATATTAACTATGCTTCGTAGCGGGGTTCGAATGCTTCAGGCAGTAGCACTGCTTGCACTGAAGATTGCGAAAGCATAAAAACTAGTGTATGTAGTATAAAAATATGTATTTAATATTTACAGCTATTTTATACCTTTAAAACGTAAATTCATAAAATATGAGCGCTGTCTGTAAATAAAAAGCGGTCGCTAAAAACACAGAGCTTTTGTTAAATTACAGCGTTTTTGTTTTTTAACTTTTCTTATTTTCTGTTTCTCACTTCGACAAAACAATGTTAACAATAAGTATAGATGTCATTAAGGAGAGTGTAATCTCCATAATAGTCTTGAATTCTATTCGTGTCGCGACGAATACCTAATCCTGCCGCCAGACGATGCATTTATATAATCTGGCGCAATTTATGCACATCTTACAAAACATTAGTGTTCCGTCCCGACTTAATTAAAATAATAGTTAGTAACACAAAATGTGAGCCACCACAAAACAAACGCAATCCATCTCGATAAAAAATAGACAACATAGGATTAGCAATATTTCATTTAAGACTTGTTTTGATGCTATTCTTACTCGCGACACATATTCTTGCGCACACATTCAGCTTGAGTAGTACTGACAGTAAGGCAAGTAACTGTCCTAAAACAATAATAATCGCCAACTATGAAACCCAGTTCATTCCCTTATCAGGCAATGCAAGAGAGTTTTATTCCGGATGCTTTAATTTTGGCCAATGCCACCAATCTCATCAATTTAGCTTCCGTGAAAAATAAGACTAAATGAATCGTGTTTCCTCGTTGGTTGATTCGTTTAATACATTGTTTGAAAACAGCCATTTTTATTGTCTGAATTTAAATATAAATCCACGGAAGTTCCGAGCCTTTTTTTAAACTGAACATTAGTCCAGGTGAAAACGTTGAAGATGCCGAACTTTGACGATAATATTTTCCTTAGTTATTTAAAGAGCATTTGGCGGCAAATTATCATTGTATTTTTGAGAGAATTTAAGTTATAAGTTAGGTATTTCTGTTTTGAGATAATATTGTTTTTTTCCGTCAGCAAATATTGTTGATTTTTGATTCATACCTCATTTGATGAATCACAATTTCTAATTAATAGTTGTATTAAAAATAACCTTTTTTCGTGCCAAAGACAATTACTAATCTTCATAAAAGATTTTTTACGACCATGTCATGGCGAAATCAACTACTAGGCATACGCAAGCCTTACAATGATGCAACACATTTTGCAAGAAAACAACCTGTAACTAAAAAATCAGGTAAGTGCAATTTTCAATCTGTTGTGTTTTACATTTCGCCCTCTGCCAAAACTATAAACTATATGGGAAAAAGACCTCACCCTTCATAACGGTACTCCCAACATACTGTTGCACGCACTGTTTGACATTGATATTTCTCTCTGTCTGATGTCTACCAGTCTCGTTCATCCGATGATGGTACGATACGGAATCGAACATGTTAATAGTACCCATGAAGTTACATTACTGTTTTCATTTTTTACATAAAAGTAGATACGCTTTTATTAAACATAAACTCTTTGGCATTTAAAACCATGTTTGTTTAAGTTCAACACAATCCAACCTATACATATACAAACACAAACACACACACAAACATATATATATATATATATATATATATATATATATATATATATATATATATATATATACACTATAAGAACCAGCATACTTTCAGTGCTCTGTGGAAATATTAAAAAAGACCAAACAGTTAGGGTACCGCATTCTGTATCAAAAATACCTTTTGATTAGCTAGTACATTACTGCATGTGAATTACGTAAATTTCTGACTATTGATAAACAGCTAAAAATTATTGACACACAACACAACTAGATTTCGTTGGTTTCTATAAATAGTATTCCTCGGCTCAATAAAATTGATGACATTCGTGGCATTGGCCAAAATTAAAGCATACGAAATCAAACTAATGACTTACAATGGCAGCTAAGTGAATGAATTGGGTTTCATATTTGTCGATTATTGTTTTTTAGGACAGTTACTTGCCTTACTGTCAGTAGTGATCAATGTTATTAAGTGAGGTGTACTGTTATTTAGTCACGTGCTGTTTTGAATTGATTACGTTTGGAGATTGGTTGTCTTAATAACTCTTTCTCACATTCATTGTTTTAAATGTCTGCCATGGCCAATATATCTTTCGCTGCGTTGGTGTAGATGTTATATAGGAACACGTGTTTTGTAAGTATACAGAATACGTACCTTGCAATATTTTACATACTTAATAAATAAAATTAGCAAATTAAAATATTAAACGGTGCTTATGCAGAATACGTAACGTGCGGAAATAATAACGTTAATAACATTTTTAGCATTGAGAGGCCGAATCCCATGGCGCTTCCAAACAGACTAAAACCGACATTAGACTCTATATATAATGCTACATCAAGCCTTTATGTGTTAGAGTATTATCGAGCAAAATTCATTTTTTATGTTATGTTTTATTCAAAAGAAAAAGGTAAAAAAGCTGGATGAGAAAAATGTAAGAAAGGAGAGAAGAGCAAACAGTTAGCTACGGTTTGCCTGTCAGTAAAAACAATGTGTTTGTTTACGAAAGATACGAAGTAGCATGATCGAATGCCGATTGGCGCCATCTTGTCTTTTTTTTGTTCGAAAAAAAAAACTACAGAAATAACAAGTTCTTTACTCTGAGAATCTCGGACGGAAACGCCGTTTTGCTGGACTTTTTGATTATATAGATCATTAATATAAAAACTGAAAACAAAGAAAAATGTCAAATATATTTATCAATGACTCAAATACGGGCGGTGAAGTATTACAATTTGCAAACAATGTATAGAACTTTTAGGGTACTAATGGGATAATTACGAGAATAAAATAATTAGGGTGAAATTATATATATATATATATATATATATATATATATATATATATATACTGGTAGCTAAATTGTCATCACATACAACACTGTTTCGTTGCTTCAACGTTCATTATTGTGTCTAGACATAATACTTTCCCTAGTCCTGGATAAAATCTACCACCGTCGTGTTGAGAATCGATATATCTAAGCATCAGACTACTAATAAAATCAAAATGGCGTAACTGAATCATATGATAAGGTGTTTACAGCTTCTCTTCCAATTTTCGGATTTTAATCAGGTCAAAATCACGTTTTTTGCTGTGATGGATTAATTGTAGCCATTTCTCTTGATAAGTTTAATGCAACAGACATTCAGTTATTGATATAATAATTAAATGATTGATTTTTGCTACGAAACATATACTGCCAAGAATTGTAAATGTCAACTAAATTAAAGGAATAAATTATAAGATGGTCAATATCATGCACTTTGGAATACAGACTTTTGCCATTCATTCACTATATACATATATATATATATATATATATATATATATATATATATATATATATATATGGGAGGATTTTGAATTTTTCCAGATACAACATATGAGAAATATTTAGGAATTAAGTCTCCCCTTTGCTCTTACTTTAGATCATTTGAAACCATGGTGGCAGTTTTTAGTCTTCACTCTATTAAAAATGGGCTCTGGTTTATAGATAATCCATTTGGGTTGCACATTAAGTAGATTGTCTAGGTTATCCAGAGGCTATTTTTGGCACTTTTCTATAGTCATTTGTTGTCCAAGTTTTGCTATTGAATTAAAAAATACTGATTAACCTCTAAAATATCTGGCCCTTATGGAGGGGAAACTAAAACTTGCTGCGATTGTTTCAAATGATCTGAAGTAATAGCAAAAGTGACTTGGTCTACGTATTTCTCTTATATGTTAATCCGTTATTGTTGTGTTGTTATGTTATCAAATTTTAGTTGTGAATATATACGTAAAAAGTAATTGTGTACGAAATGCTCTATTCAATCGTAGAAAGGTGAAATTTTCATGTTGTATATTTTAGTCTTGTGTTAATGATATAAATAACTTTACATTGATTGTTTTCCAACTATTTTAATATCTATTTATAATTACGCTAATTCGCTACGACCGTTATCAATTTTAACATGTTTTGATTGAAAGGTTCCATAATCCTAGTGGTTATTAGTCATTTTAAATAATAAGAAAAAATGATGGCGCTAATAGAGTAACACCTAGCAACATTTGGATTGAATGATTAAAACCCTAGTAAGATTTCTGTTACCCAATCATGATTACTTTCCAATGAAAGCTACAGAAAAATGGCGGTTAGCTGTCTGTTTAAAAGTGTTAAATTTCTATGTACCTATTGCTTTTTATTCATAAAAAATATATAAAAAATATAGTAAAAAACTCAAATTTATAGCAGGAGTATATTGTGTATTTTTTATAAACGTAGTAGATTATATTTAAATTTTAAATTATTATTTGTTTGTAAATAAAATTAAATTAAAAGAAAAATTATTTGTATGTTATTCTGCTATTTTGTAAAGTTATTTTTTACAATATTTTTTCCTTTTTTTTCTATATTTGTATATTTTAAGATGTTATTATTTATCTTTGGATACGAGATTTTACAATTCGTTCACTTCTCACGGAATTTAAAAAAAAATTAAATTGCTAGATTAATTTTAAAATATCATTCCAAGATTAAATGAACCTGACACTGACTGATGAACAGAATTTGATAATTTTAATAGTGCATAATATCTTAAATTTCATTGTTAGGTTAAAGTACAATATAGTTACAAGATAACCCCTCCCCATGTTAAGATTTGATTTTTAAATAACGATTTCAGTGCAGTAACATTGAGGCATAATAACATTTTTTTCTTTTTTATTCAAGAATCAAATTTATATCTCTCTTAATATCAAATGAATATCTCTCTTAATTCGTAGCGATGTAGGTTGTTTTTTATTTCTTACCTAGTTCGAATAATAAACTTAAAACAAAATCGTTTTTCTTATTTCGAATTATTAAATCAAGTAAAATTTCCATTTTTTTACTTGATTACTAAGGTAAAAAAACAAGACAGTTGATTATACAACTAATATTTTCCCGGGGGGGGATAAAACAGATAATCTGTCCCTAAAATTTAAATGCACCCATAAAAATATATGTACGCATTAATGTTTATTCATAAAAACTTATAGAAAAATATAGAATGAAAACTTTATTTATTTATAGGAGAATAGTATTGTGTGAATTTTAAATGAACATAATATATTCTTTTTTGAAAACTATAATTATTATTGGTCTGTAATAAAAATTAAAACTTAAAGAAAATTAAAATTAAAAGAAAAATCATTCGTATGTTACTGCTCTGTTTTATTGTATGTATATTATTTATATGTTATTTTTCTTTCTATAATTGTAAACTATGGCCATTGTGCTGAAAAAAAAAACGTTGTAATTTTGTAAACCGTTCTCAATGTGCGGAGGGGATGGTGTTTTGTAACTATTCTCTGCTTCTACCTTACAATTCAATAACAATAATATATCGCTAAGCTTTAATTTAACTTGAAACATCTATTTAAATAGGGCGGTGGCGACAGTGCACAAGCAACGTTTTTTCTTTATGTATACATTTGTATATATTAACAGTTAATGTATATTTTTTATTATTTAATTTATTTTTGGACAAGAGTTTCACAATACAGGTTCTTATGTAGAGTAAGGACGGTGCAAGTTTTTATTATTATTACATTCAATTTTTACGGCATTCTTTCATTAAATTGCTAGGTGAAACTGCAGATTAGTTTAACAATTACAAAAATAAAACATGTTAAAATAGATTTGGAAACAACGTTATTTCAACCTGTACCTTTCTCTGCATGAGTACCAATTTTTATGTAAATAAACATCATAAGCGGGAAAATACACTGCCACATCATCGTGATGTTGCGAGATCAGGATAAGATCAGAACATTTAATTAAATTGATGCAATTGTCAGCAGAGATATCAGGACCTGGAGATCCCGAGTTTCGTTATTTAGTGAAGTTTTAATGAGCATGGTCCAAACTCAGTAGTATTGTTTGATTATGTGATAAGATGTTTCCTACTAATGTGCGTTTACTTTTCAACTACAGTATGATTTCCATGTGTTCTGTTCGTTCCGAGTATTTCTCAAATACGTTTTATCTTGAGGACGACAACGTAACTGTGACTTTTCTCCAAAGTTCGATATACAAAACTAATATTTCTGCTCTTGTATTTTTATTTTAATGCTTGTTTATACTTACATTATTCATTTTCATAATATATTTCATTTTATTTTTTTGTATTTTATCCTTTATACATTTATATATATATATATATATATATATATACACACATATATATAAATATATTTTATATATAATATATATATAGTATATATAGAGAGATAAAGAGTATGCATATATATATATAGATAGATAGATATATACTAAATATTCAGAAGATATACATATTATATATATGTATAAATATATGTATATGTGTGTGTGAAAATATATTTTATTTCCTTATAATATATACCAGTATTCATTTAAGAAGCTCAATGTAATTACAGAGCAATATATTGAATGAATGACAAAAGTTTACATTTCAAAGTTCATTATGTTGACCATCTTATAATTCATACCTTTAATTCAGTTGACATTTACAATTTTTGACAGTATCTATTTCGTAGTACAAACTTAATCATTTAATTATTATATAAATTAGTGAATCTATTTTTCTCATCAGAAGAAATAGAAACAATCAATCCATCACAAGGAAATAAAATGCGTGTTGACCTGATTAAAATCCGAAAATTGGAAGGTAAGCTGTAAATACCTTTTAATATGTTTACATTACGCCATTTTGAATTTAGAAATAAAATCACTAAACCCATCTATTCATACTAACAAGTTCTATACATTTAGGAATATTCTGCCAAATTTGAGACATATTATAAGGTATAGATCGTGTTGGTGATTTTTTCTTTTTCTATATATTAAAAAAATTTAACAGCCTTTTATTCCAGAAAATTGGCATTCATTATCGATCCTCTGACTGTCTGATTGTTTTGCCTACAATATCTGATGTTATTAAACCTTTAACAGCCCTTGTAACTCGGTGAAGACGTAAGAGCACTCCAGGTAACTGATGTCACCTGCTTTAGCGTAAATCAAAGCTTTTTTTTTAAATAAACAAATACAGACTGGGTGAATGCCGTCTTATGTTTGTAAAAAAATATTGTTAGATGTCATTGTTTACGGCGCCCGTGGTATGATTAATAGACGTAGAAATATCAACTCGATTAAGGCTATATATATATATATATATATATATATATATATATATATATATATATATATATACATACATACATATTTATATATAATACACACACACACACACACACACACACATATATATATATATATATAAGAGAAACAAAATTAAAACTGTAAGTTGAACTTTACAATCAAAATGTATTGTTCGACTGAATACTCCAAAAAACAATTTACAAAGTCCTTATTCCGCGGAGTTTCAAAGAATGCTATTCTTAATATTCTTTTCGTCAGAGGACATAAAGAAATCAGCAAATTATATTTGTAGCAATGCTAGAATTTGCTAGTTAAGGCATTAAGTGAAACCGCAATTTATTTGGGCTCTAAATTGCCAAATAAAAAAAAAATAAATACAATATTGGATACGTAAGAAGCTAATGCCAAAACAAACCGCGCATAATATTTCAGCTTGAATGAAACGCCTCTCGAGTTGATCCAAAATGAAATATAGTTCTTTAGATAGAATATATTCCAAAATAAGTGGTGTATAGACTCATGATTACTTTCGTATGGTTACTCTTGAGAATCTGAAATCTCTAACATTGTGTTTATGCCTCTGTTGTTCCATCTGATATTTTATCAGTTCGGCTTCTGTTTTGATACCCTGAATATTGAAGCATGGTATGTCAAGTCTAAAAGCTAAGGAGAAGATAAAGGTTAATGTGTGTCCGTTTTAGGACTGGTCAAACACTGATCATTTATGATGGCAAGTTAATTCTTTGTAAGGTCGTTAGAACATATGTAGCTCAACTAGTATAACGTCATGGCTGATGGAAACAAGCAGATGTAATTAGATGAGAATGTGAAGGCTATGGCAGCTGTAAATACCATTTGCCTTTGCCACTTTAAAATGATTACAAAAAAGCCGTCTGAAGGAACAGGAGATAAAAAATGGTCGAAATAGATAAGAGAGTTTAAAGGAGTGCCGGTCTGAAAGATTTGCGGAATGAGAAAACTGATAGTGTTACGCCTTATTCGTCCTTTATCTCATCGCTGTAATATCGTTCATCTTCACAAAAAAATGGAGCTTGAGGCAGCCCCTTTTTCATCCGCACCAATAAAGTAGGGAGTTATGAGATTAGACAACAAGTGGCGCTGTCAATCAAAAGAAAGTTGTTCATCGTACACATATCAATCTAAGAGAAAGCAAATCTTTATTTTATTTAATGGAACCTATGTTTTATTGTATTTTTGTATATATACACATGTGTATATATCGTGTTCATAGGTTTTTGTTCATATAACATTAGTCTTATAACACTACTGTGTTGATAAGCGAGTACCTAATAGCATAGAGAATTTCATCTAAGTATGTGTTTCTCTTACTTATACAATATTTGGAATATTCTCTTTCAGCGGCCAGCTGATGCTACAACTTATATAGAGTTGCAGTGTGAATGAAAAATATCCACAATTTATTTCTACACATATTCTAGATATACTTTATTATTATCTATATAACTATAAAAGTAAGAATGTGTGTGAGCACATTTTAAACAAATAAACTCCACGTATTTGTGATCTGCAAATTTGAAATTTGGTATATAAGGTATTCAGACATATGCAAACCTTTTACTCGGTTTACCTCTAGACAAAATGGCTGCTAATGGATGAAAATTGAAAAATTAGTACTTGCGCATCATCGGATATTTATCTATTTGTCAACTGCTTCACGAGGTTTAAAAAAAACATTTTGAAGATCCTGTCAAACTGGTATAGTGGATATTGTACATTTTTCTCTATATTTAGGTTTTGGTTTCGATCTCAGCTCGAGTATTTATTTATTTTTTTTACTAACAAAAAGTTAAATGTTTAGAAAAATACTCTCAAGTATATTTCAAGTTTCTTACTTCATTTAAAACATAATTCAAGCTTACGTTTAATACCCTCCGTATTTCTTTTCATAATAAATAGGGATTTGCATTAATTAAAATATAATATATATGCGTATTTTGCAACTGGGAAACACCTGGCGGCCTGCTAGTTATAATATATAGCATACCCACACATATTTGTGTCAGACTTTAATCTAGGTCTCAGCCTCTATCCCAGCGACAAAATGTTGCATGCCTCTGCCTGTTCTACACGTACTTTACTGGTGAATGACCTGACAAACTACAATCAGTTGTACCCCCGACGTGAATACTCCCGACAAAGCCGACGAGCAGCTTAATCATATATATATATATATATATATATATATATATATATATATATATATATATATATATATATATATATATATATATATATATAATCATATATATATATATATATATATATGAATTAAGTTTTCGCCATAATATATGTATATATATATATATATATATATATACATATATATGTGTATATATATATACATATGATTTTCTTTACCTTCTTTAGACATTATATATGTGTGTTTTTATTTATTGATAAATAAATATATATATGTATATATATATATATATATATATATATATATATATATATATATATACACTTGTGCCCGATATTATTCATACCCCTCGGATCTTTGAGATTTCTATAAGAATATTGCTCAAACCAGAAGGTAGACAATATCAAAGGAATTTCAAACAATAAATCAAGCATAAGCATTTAATTTTAACTCAACAAATAAATAAATTATGCAAGTTTGAAACATTATACAAAGAAAAACAATAATGGCACTAGTTCAAAATTATTCATACCTCTCTTACTAATAGTCAATAGCATGCCCTTTATTCTTAATAACTGCCTGTAACCGTTTTGGATATTTATCAACAAGGTTTTTACAAGCATCAACACTGATTTTTGACCATTCTTCAATGCAGTAGTTCTCCAAATCCCTCAAATTTCTAGGTTCCCGCTTTTTAACCTCAGTTTTCAATATGTGCCAGAGGTTTTCGATAGGGTTCAGGTCGGGACTCTGGCTAGGCTATTCCAAAACATTAATTTGATTATCCTCAAACCATTTCTTGACTATTTTGACAGTATGTTTTGGATCATTATCCTGTTGAAGGACCCAGTTTGATCCTAAATGGAGCTTCTCCGCATCCTGTCTAATGTTTTTCTGGAGTATCTCCAAATATTGCTCCTTCTTCATGGTTCCATCTATCTTGACCAAACTTCCTGGACCACTAGCCGAAAAGGAGCCCCAAAACATTAGGCTACCACCACCATGTTTCACCGTGGGTATGGTGTTCTTTGGGTTGTAAGCTTCTCCTTTCTTCCTCCAAACGTAAGAAGCATCCATATGGCCAAACAATTCAATTTTTGTTTCATCAGTCCACAAAATACTTGAGAAAACGGACTCTGTAGAATTCACATGGGTCCTAGCAAACTTTAGATGTGCTGCAAGGTGTTTTCCGGTGTGCAATGGAGTCCTTCTTGGTCTTCTTCCTTTCAGACCATTTTCATGCAGAGTCCTTTGCAATGTTTACCTTGATATTTTTATGCCAGAAGACTCCAGATTTTCTAAAATGTCCTTAGTAGTGGTGGTTGGATTTGCATTAACACTTCTTACAATATTCCTGGTGGCTCTAGCAGACAGTTTCCTTTTCCTTCCTCTACCAATCAAGTTGTTTGTTGTGTGGTGGCTCTGGAATTTTTTGATGATGCTCTGTACTGTTGCTGTAGGGACCTACAAATTTCTTGGAAATTGACTTGTAACCTAAACCATCCTCATGTGAATTAACAATTTTAGTCCTAAGATCATTACTAAGCTCTTTTTTTCTTCCCCATTCTAATAATTTTTATTCTTTTATTGGTTTTAAGATTATATCATTTTAATTTCTGAAAAATGCAAAAAACGTAATGAAATTAATCAAAGGTTGTATAAAAGCATTCAAAATAAGAATCAAACAGGAAACAAACAGTCAGAAACTCGATTAATACTGAAAAAATAAGGGGGTATGATTATTTTTTAACATTGCAGATTTTATAAATAGCTGTATATTTCTTTTATTACAAGTATCCCGAGATTTTAAAATGACGAAAATTATCAGAAGAGGTGTATTAAGAATATGTATCAATATGGACGTAAACAATAAATTCTTACAAAGTTACACCTAATAAACTCAATTTTCAAGGGGGGGTATGAATAATATCGGGCACAAGTGTATATATATATATATATATAGAGAGAGAGAGAGAGGGAAATAGTGGGCATATTATCTTTTTGCAATAAAGTTCGTTTCCTACTGTATCTTAGTATTATCAAAAAACGAAGCTGTAAAAATCACAGCTTCAATTTGATAATAAATTAAAACATCTAATAAAAAAGGAATACGGTTGCTTTACCAACGCAAATGTAGGTGGTAACATGTTAAATCTATCTTCTTGGAAACTGTCCCCAGTTGAACTTCTCGTACTCGATCATGAGTTAGAATTTTGCATTCCACTAAGCAATACAAAAGGAGAAGAAATATTCTCTGAGTTTTAAGTTTTAGGCTCCCAGATATCTAAACTTCAACCAGTTTCCGTGAATAAATTAAGGGACTTAAAAGTAAATTTAAACAACCTTGCCCACGGTTACGCTAGTGCACCAGTAACCCATTCAGAGTTTAAATAGCGTAGTGAACACCTTCACGTCATTATAACTCTACGTAAAAATAGATCCCTCGTGATAACTAGACCCGATAAAGGCTCTGGGGGAGTCATATGTAATCATGAGGAATACGTCAACAAAATGTCACTTATATTAAGCGATAGTGACAAATTTGTTAAATTAGACCCTGTTTTCACCCATGATTCCACGAGTACTCTGGAATCTTAATTCCAGAAAAAAATTAGTTAAATGGATAAAAAGGGGTGTACTTTCTTCTGAGGTAGCTAGTGAGATTAGACCCTCGGGCTCTATCCGTCCAAGATTATATGGCCTACTCAAAACACACAAAGCGGATATTCCCTTAAGACCCATTCTATCTATGGTAGGGTCCTCACAACAGAAGGTTGCAAAATGGATCTTCAATATTCTTCAGCCAGTATCAAATTATTATAGTAAATACTGTCTGAAAGATTCATTTCATTTCGCTGACTACATGCAAAAATCACCAGATACAAATAAATCAATGCGTCCGTATGATATCAGCACTTTATTTACGTGCTTCCCAGTTTTAGAAACGATAGATATTTGTGCTAACTTTTTATATCGCAGCCAAACACGAATTCCTAAACGTTCCTAAACACGAATTTGTTGAACTAATTAAATTTGCTGTTACATCCGTTGAATTTAGCTTTAATGATGTAATGTACAGGCAGATTGATGGTGTGTCGATGGGATCCGTGTTGAGACCCACATTGGCCAGGATTTTTTGTAGGATTCCATGAGGAAACATTAATGTCCGGACCCATAAAACCATTGGTCTATTTTAGATATGTAGACGACACGTTTTTTGCTTATGTGATAGTAATTCGGAGGCAAACAAATTTTTCTCGTTACTAAACAGTATGCATCCGGCGTTAAAGTATACGTATGAAAGTGAAAATAATTCGTCCCTGGCGTTTCTCGATGTTTTGGTAACGAAAACTCCATCTAGTTACCTTACAGCGATTTATCGCAAACCAGCATTCACTGGGCTGTATACACGCTGGGATTTATTCTGTCCTAACAAGCGCAAATATAATTTAATTTGGACATTAACACATCGTGTCCTACTGATGTGCTCGCCAGAAAAATTGGAGGAGGAATTAAATACAATTATAGATGCTTTGTCCATTAATGGATATCCTTTAGATGCAATTGAAACCACCATTAAAAGTTTATATTCGATTGCCGTGGTTGGAGAAAGTAAGTGAAGAATTCACCAAACAAATTAGTTCAACTATTGAAGGATGTTATTTTGCTGCAAATGTTCGTGTTGTGCATAATACAAAACCATTAATAGATTTCAATAAAAAAGATGTTCTACCCCCTCTTCATATTGGTAATGCAATTTATTCATTTAAATGTAGTTGCGCTGCCGACTACATAGGTCGAACGCCTTTAAAATTGGTAAGTCGTATACAACAACATGTACCGAACAAAATCGGGAATGGAACATTCCTACCTACCAACGCTGTAAACAACACATATGGATCCGCTATAACGGAACACTTTATTAAATACCGGGATTGTGCAACGAACTTCAACATCGACTCTATCTCCGTATTGAGTCGGGCTCACTCGTGTAGCATCTAAAAGTCTTGGAGACTGTTCACGTTCGCCTTAGGAAGCCTTCCCTTTGTACGCAAAGGGACTGCCTGTTGGGTTTGAACGTGATTAGCCTCTAAAATTCATCCCCATACGATTGCTCTTGCTCACGGCTCTTTCTGGATTTTATCACTAAGGATAAAAATTACTAAAAAATAAATCCCTCGATTCCCATTTTGATGAGTGAGGGTGAAACATGTCAATTGACTCGTTTTGATTTTTTTTCTATTTCCCAACTTTTATTTTTTTAGTCGCTATCCATTTCCCTTTTCTCCTCGGTCTTTTTTTTAATATGAAATGAATTCTGAAGGAATACGTCTTCCCTTCATGATTGCTTTAATAATGTTTTTTACCCCCAAGAAAATCATGAAAAAAAAATAAAAATATATATATATATAAATATATATATATATATATATATATATATATATATATATATATATATATATATAAGTGAGAATCTTAGTATGTGTGTGTCTGTTTACATTTCCCTACCAAATAACTCTGTCAATTGTCGGCCTACAGACTCGAGATTTGACATGTGGGGTTGGGGGGTAACATCTTTTTAATCGGTTTTCGGCCAAAAATGTGGCCGTCGAGGGGTAAATTTTATTTGAGCCCCAAAAATGCACGTTAAAAGGGTCATAATTGGGGTCAACGTTTAAAAAATTGACTTTTACGTCTCTACCAAATTACTCAGTCCATTTCTGGTTTAAACACTTGAAATTTTACATACAGAATATTCAGAGATAGTGCAAGCTTTTAAATTGGTTTGAGTGGAAAATTTCAGCTGCAAAGGGGGGAAAGTTCAAAGGATTTGACATTTGCGGTGCCTAGCAAAGTGCTTAGCCAATTTTACGTATAAACTTTGGAAATTTATACATAACGAGTATTCAGACTTGCGACAAGCATATTAATTATCGTGAAACCACTAAGAAAAAGATGAGGGTAATAGTTCGTAATAAATTAAAAATAAATAAATAATACTCATCTCAATGAATTCAAATTAAAAAATAATATATACCATTCGGTACGAACCCGACTGTGGAAGATTAGATAATAAATAAACATGAATTTATAATAAGTGTCTGTATTTTTGAGATGAGGTGGTTTCATTGATTGAGATTGTCGGACTGACTTCCTCATCTTGTTGTTATTGTCACAACGTTTCGGGCGTTTTGTCCTCCGACCTTCATCAGGTGTTTTGTATCGAACTGGGGAACCGTTTGCTAGGAGTCTCGAACCCAACCCGTTATTATTATTATTCCTAGTGACATATAGCCGAGTCGTTGTATCAAACTTTACAGTTACCCAAAGCTGCTGACTTCAATCCTGAACGAAGGCAGTGAAAAAGTAATATTCAAAACAGAAAATCAGCAACTATGTCCCAGAGCCTTGCTGGAGTCCGAATACGGTACCCCGTAATAATAAGACCAAAAAATTCAACCTTGATCCCCCTTTAAGGCCTGTAGCTCAGTTGATAGAGATGTTGAATCTCTATGGTTCCAGGTGAGAATTGCCTGAAGATAACGGTTTCAATCCTGCCCAGAGGCTTACTTGCTCCCCAAAAAACGTGGCGGACAACAACTAGGAAGGCAGTAATTGCAGTGAATGCAGTCAGGAGATTCGGATTTCCTATTCGTCGCGGTTACAACCTAAAGAAGGCCAGAGGAATAGTAAGCCGAAGCGTCGTTAAACACATAAGAAAAAGATTAGGATAATAGTCCGCAACATACAAAATTGATAATAATTTTAGTTTTGAGATTAATAGTGAATTATTCTTAAATAGGTTTGGAGTTGAGAACGGTAGTAAATAAATATCAAATAGTGAATAAATCTATCTATTTTATCTCTTAAATAATATTGTCTGCGTGTGTGAATTTCCCTAGCAACCTACTCTGTCAATGTTTAGTCTACAGACTTGGGATTTGACAGAAGGGTTATTGAAATTTGGGAAAATCTTTTTGTTTTTGGCCAGAAATGTGGCTGTCAAGGGGTAAAAGTTAAACGATTTGAGCTTTAAAAACTTTACCAAACTCCCCCGCCTATTTTGGAACTAAACACTTGAAATTTTAAATGTAGGTTTCCTGTCCATGAGTTCAAATATATATATATATATATATATATATATATATATATATATATATATATATATATATATATATAAAGTTATTACCAGTACATAGGGCCCGAGCAAGGCCGGGCCGAACGGCTAGTATATATATATATATATATATATATATATATGTGTGTGTGTGTGTGTGTGTGTGTGTGTGTGTGTGTGTGTGTAACGTAGATTCAAACAACGTGTCACGTTTTGGAGAGTTTTGCTTTGATTTTAAAGGTCATTCATACAGAATAACGAAAAAATGATCTGTACCTATTAGAAAAAAAAAACGAAATATTTTATCAGCTAAAACCAGACGTAGATAATCAGGAAAAGGCGTCAACGACTTCTTCATTAAAATTCATAGGAAAAAAAGAACAAAAAGGAAAAGTCAAATGTTATCATTCATTTTTAAGTGATTCGGAATATACTTCTCGTCACAGAATGAATATTTTGTAAATGGGTCTAACGTGTTATAGGTCAACAAAATTTTTTCAATTATATTAACATACAATCCTTCATTTTGTATGTATCCATTATGTTCTAGAGGTTAATGATATTTTTTTTAGCGTAATCATTCGTACATAAAGAGGAACCGCTCTACGATACTTACTATGCGGGTTCTCTTTTGTTTTATATTTAATAAATCAATATTATTACTGAATATTTAAAAAAATGTTACTGATGAATAATATAGGACTCAGATTAAGACGTCATTTTTAATATGAGATGTGGTGTTCTGTAATTAATTTCAGTATTATGCGAAAAAATTATTAAAATTAATCATTAATAGCCATATTGAACTGCTGAAGTACAAGACCCATTCGCTTATTACTCGGATGCATTAAGGAATGAATGAGAATGTAAGTGGAATTGGTGTAGGGTTTTGTATTTATATAAAATGCCGTTTATTATGTAGGGAATTGTATCAGTTAAAAAGAAAATAATAAACGTCGGCCTAATAATTATTATAAATATTAATGGAAATTATACAGTAATTCTGACTGGCTTTTAAAGATTAGTAATAGATAGAATAAAATGTGGTGCTATTTACATGGTCAGGACAGGTACTCTCGAGAATATAATTGGAATGATTGTAGTTTATTATCAACAACGAAGGATTTCAGCATAGTCCTGTGAAATACGTTGGTTGGTTAATAGGTTGGTTGGTTGGTTGGTTGGTTGGTCGTTTGGTTGGTTGTTTTTTGTTTTACGGCATATCAACCCTTTTCGGGTTATTTAATGCCGAATCCAAAAATTTTGAAGAACATTTTTTTTTAATAGAATATATTTGTTGTTTTCACGTCGGTTTCTATTTAACCCATAGTTGGGACCCTAACAGGTACTACCACCCCGAGTCAGAGTGGACCTTGGAGCAATGGTAATTAAAGGGTGGCTCCACACTCCCCAAAAGCCACAAGCTGGGGCCCTCACCACTGGATATAGTTTAAGGTCATATCCAGGACCCCCATTGAGGGAAATCAAACTAAAATGATTAGGATTGCGGCAACAAAAAATTAACATAAAAGGTAAAGTAAAATGTTAATGTATGATCAAATTATCAGGAGACAAATTCAAACATGTACATGTTCAATTTAAGGTAGAACCATTAGGATCGGGCAAACAAGCAGTAGTAAAAAAATCAAAATATATAATATTCTACTTGTTCCCCTCTTAGCTAGTCCGTGCGTTACAATTCTTTAAGGAAACGCCGTTTAAAAATAAAACCAAATTCGCGAAAGTTGTTTTAAAAGACTAATCTGGCAATTTTTGAACAAACAATATGTGCATAATCTTCGATTTGCTGGAGCTTAGTTTTCTAATATCACTATAATAATATGTTTTTATTGTAATGCTGTGAGAATAGAACGCCTAGTAAATTAACTACTCAACAGAAGTCAGTGTAATGTTATGGAAATAGGAACATCCTACGGAAACAGAACAAAAAAAAGTAAACTAATTGCTGTTGAAAATATATTGTGGGTTTATTTTTTGCATAGTAATACAGTGTAGTAAAATCTCCCTTTCTAAGTATGTAATTATTTAACATACCATCGTTTATTTAGTTATACTGTCATCCATTCAAGTATATTAAACAGATATAATTCAATCCGATCACGTAAAAGTAAGCGAGTAAAAATAGTATTCATAGCTCGCGCGTCTAACGCTTATGGTTGTAACGGGAAGCGAATAATAGCGAGTCAGAAAATAATCTCAGAGTTTCTCCACCGAAATGAATTCAGAAAAAGTTCCAGATCACAAAAAAAAAATCATACGTAATGCGTGAATGTTCTATTTGTATTAGATTAACAGAAATTATATTAATGATTTATTTATGTAAAATTGTTTAATTTTATCTGATTATTTTATCAATAAATGTAATTTAAAACGATTGTAAACAAAGGCGAAGCTCATTATCTATTTGCACTTTTGAGGAAAGATGTACGATATATATTCAGTATTTTTCCTATCTACGCTGTTTAATAATCATGACGTTTAAAATACGAGTTAGAATAACGAACGTGTAAAAACTAAAGAAAATGAGTTTCAGATTTGTGAAAAATTTATGATGGAAGCTCTGTGTTTTTAATCCCAGTGCGTCTTTTGGCGTTCAATTGTTTCAATTTATTTTTGTAGCCTTTCGCAGCCACCGGTCTGTGGTTCCACGAACTCGACATTTTCAAATGGGGAAAAAACATAAATCTTTTAAAGCACAACACTTTTTTTAGTAGTTTTTCATACCCTATATAAATATCGATCTGGAACTTTTATGGAAGGTAAAAGGTGAAAGATACAAATATTTTATTGGCTTTAATCGTTGGATTTACATTTGGGAAATATGGCGCTGGAAAACGAATTCAATTTCTAACATTTTTTTTTTGGTTTTGGTAAAACTCATTGCTCGATTTTAGCGAAATAGGAAGTTATTTTTGACACAATGACTAATATTACTGAAAAAAGTGCATGTATGAAAATGAATAAATATACAACCATACAAATAAAAACCTACACGTACATTGACGTAGAGAGAGAGAGAGATAAACTACGCATATATATATATATGTGTGTGTGTGTGTGTTTGTGTGTGTGAGGGGTGTGTAAAGAGAGATATGGTGTTTAGAAAGGGATTCAAACTACGCCATTTTACTGTGTATATAAAAAAGCTCAATAAAATATAATGCCATTTATATAATAAATTCTATATATAAAACTATATATATGTATATATATATGCATATAGCTTTATTGCCATATATATTTTACTACTTACTATATATATATATATATATATATATATATATATATATATATATATATATATATATATTATAAATGATGGTTGCGTAGTTCCAACGAGAGAAAAGATGTATATTTAAAAGAGTGTAGCCATCAACAATTGTGTTTTTTTTTTTGTTTTTAGGTTTTCATCATATTTTTATTTTAAAATATTTTTATAATGCGTTTCGAGCTTAGGGTGTGCTCTCTTCAGATGTTTTCGTAAAAAGTTTTTCTTTAAAATGGGAGTTGTAGAGTTACCTCCGCTGATATTAAATATGTTTTTCAGAGTGATGTGTGATCTCAGACATTCGGACTCGAACTGAAGTTCAAAGTGCCCGGTCAAAGTTATATTCAAAGAGTGGCTTTTGGTCCATTTGGTGAAGGTTTTTATGTTTTTTTAGGGTTCTTTTTAAAGACTTTCTTTCCCCATGTATAGCACACACTCACACACAATCACACACGCATACATATATATTCATGTACATGTACACATGCACACGCACACGCACGCAGGCACACACACATACACACACGCACATACATAGAAATATATGTAGGAGCATACATATATACATACCCACCTACACACTCACACACGTACTCGCACACATCCACCGCTAACAATTATTTTTATTTTTTTATTTTATATATATATATATATATACTTTTTTTACCCCCCCAACCAAAACACGCATGTATATATGCGCTTAATCATTCAGACATACGTACACGCACCCACACACACACAAGTAAGATGTAGAATAGGTAGGAGAAAATATACATACACACATATACAGGCACACACACACACACATATATATATACACAAATACATGTGTGTGCATATACACTCACAAACATCCACGTACTATATAGGCATATACACATACACACACACACACATGCACACACACAGACATATGCAGGGGCCCACACATATGCGCATATCCATATCCACTAGAACACACTTACCCACTCATACATGTGCATACATATGTATATATATATATATATATATATACACACATACATACGGATGTGTATACATTCATCCACCCATATATATATATATATATATATATATATATATATATATATATATATATATATATATATGGGCATATGCACTCACAATCACACATACACATACATATTCATACATCCCACCTTATGTATATATTGGTTGAAGTTTCCTTTCTAATCCAAGCACACATGCATACATGGATTCGGTTACCCAAACATATGTGCACGTATACACACAAACAAGATGTAGCATAGATAACAGATGATATATATATATATATACACACGCATACACAATCATATGTGCACATCCACACACACACACATATACACACGCACGCACGCGCGTACATACACATACATACGTATAATTTTTAATTGCTTGTTGTTTAGAGAAATAGTACTGTACTGGGTATGGACGCGCGCACCCGTGAAAGAGTGCGTGTGCTTTATTGTGCTTTTTTTGTTTCGTGTGTGAGGATGCACATTTACCCCAGTATGCATGCGTATAAGTGTATTTTGTGTTTTGCCTATGTATGTGTATAAATACCATTACACGCATGCATACTGGGGTAAATGTGCACCCTCACACACGAAACAAAAAAAGCACAATAAAGCACACGCACACTTTCACGGGTACGCGCGTCAAAACACAGTACAGTACCATTTCTCTAAACTAAACAAACAATTAGAAATTATACGTATGTATGTGTATGTACGCACGTGTGTGTATATGTGTGTGTGTGTGGATGTGCACATATGATTGTGTATGCGTGTATATATATATATATATATATATATATATATATATATATATATATATATATATATATCATCTGTCATCTATGCTACATCTTGTTTGTGTGTATACGTGCACTTATGTTTGGGTGACCGAATCCATGTATGCATGTGTGCTTGGATTAGAAAGGAAACTTCAACCAATATATACATAAGGTGGGATGTATGAATATGTATGTGTATATGTGATTGTGAGTGCATGTGCCCATATATACATATATATATATATATATATATATATATATATATATATATATATATATGGGTGGATGAATGTATAGACATCCGTATGTATGTGCGTGTGTATATATACATATGCATGCACATGTATGAGTGGGTAAGTGTGTTCTAGTGGATATGGATATACGCGTATGTGTGAGCCCCTGCATATGTCTGTGTGTGTGCATGTGTGTGTGTATGTGTATATGCCTACATAGTACGTGGATGTCTGAGAGTGTATATGCACATACATGTATGTGTGTATATATGTGTGTGTGCGTGTATATGTGTGTATGTATATCTTCTCCTACCTATTCTCCATCTTACTTGTGTGTGGGGGGGGTGCGTGTACGTATGTCTGAATGATTATGCGCATATATACATGCGTGTTTTGGTTGGGGGGGGGGGTAAAAATATATATATATACATATATATATATATAAAATAAAAAATAAAAATAATTGTTAGCGGTGGATATGTGCGAGTACGTGTGTGAGTGTGTAGGTGGGCATGTATATATGTATGCTCCTACATATATTTCTATGTATGTGCGTGTGTATGTGTGTGTGCCTGCGTGCGTGTGCGTGTGCATGTGTACATGTACATGAATATATATGTATGCGTGTGTGATTGTGTGTGAGTGTGTGCTATACATGGGGAAAGAAAGTCTTTAAAAATAACCCTAAAAAACCATAAAAACCTTCACCAAATGGTCCAAAAGCCACTCTTTGAATATAACTTTGACCGGACACTTTGAACATTTACAGTTGGAGTCAGAATGTCTGAGATCACACATCACTCTGAAAAACATATTTAATATCAGCGGAGGTAACTCTACAAACTCCCATTTTAAAGAAAAACTTTTTACGAAAACATCTGAAGAGAGCACACCCTAAGCTCGAAACGCATTATAAAAATATTTTAAAATAAAAATATGATAAAAACTTTTTAAAAAACCACAATTGTTGATGGCATGGCTACACTCTTTTAAATAAATATATATATATATATATATATATATATATATATATATATATATATATATA
Source organism: Euprymna scolopes (assembly GCF_053919585.1). NCBI lineage: Eukaryota > Metazoa > Mollusca > Cephalopoda > Sepiida > Sepiolidae > Euprymna > Euprymna scolopes. The sequence goes on along the minus strand of NC_136484.1, from coordinate 159,862,669 downwards.
TATAGTAAATTATAAAAACTGAAGACCTACTACTCAAAACAACGAGGTATTACAAAAAGGCTGATTGGGAAGCCATCAGGGAGCTCATCAGAGATGCCCCATGGCAAAATATCTTTACTCTTCCAGCGGAACAGTGTGCAAATGAGACAACTGAATGTTAAAAACTGCTATTGAAGCACATGTTCCCGCACGGAAATACTGTAGCAAGCCCTACTTTCCCCAATGGTTTACTTCTGCTTGTGCAGCTGCCATTTGTCAAAGGCAGCATGCGTTCCGCAGATTCAACCGACATAAGTCCAGCTCAAATAAACAGAAGTTTATAGAAGCTAGAAATAATTGTAAGAGAGTGATAGAGACAGCTAAGACAGATTACTCTGAAACCACCAGAAAACGCATCGAAACACAGAAATTAGGAACCCGGGATTTTTGGAAAATCTACAACAGCGTAGTTAATAATGGACAGTCAATTATTCCCCCACTAACAAACAATCATGAGGTTGCTTGCACGGCAACTGACAAGGCTAATCTGCTTGCCAGTCGGTTCGCCTCAAACTCCACACTGAACTCCGTACACCACTCACTCCATGATTCTCCTCTGCGAACAGACGCCACACTTGACGATTTGAAAATCACCCCTTCTCAGGTACATGCTATTATAAAAAAACCTAGACACCTCAAAAGCATGTGGACCAGATCTCATCCCGGCTGTGCTATTAAAAAATGCTCTGCCGAGGTTGCTCCAGTTCTGTCCAAACTTTAAAATAAATGCCTTAACGAATCTTGTTTTCCCGACTTCTGGAAAACCGCCTCTGTGGTACCAGTCTTCAAGAATTCTGGTGAAAGAACTGACCCACTAACTTATCGCCCCATTAGCCTCCTCCTGCTTTTCGCCAAAATATTTGAGTCCTTAGTTAATCAAGCCCTAGTTCAGCATCTAACAGCTGATAAACTCCTGACTGACAAACAATATGGATTCAGGCAAGCCCGTTCAACAGCAGATATCTTAACTGTAGTTTCTGAACGTATATACCGTTCATTGGATAAAACAGGGGAGGGTAGAGCGGTGGCCCTTGATATATCTAAGGCTTTTGACAGGGTATGGCACGATGGTCTTCTAAGTAAAATTAGATCATATGGAATCACTGGAAGAATTCATAATGTAATTAAATCCTTCTTAAATAATAGAAAAATCAAAGTTGTCCTCGACGGACGTACATCCAAACAATATAACATAAATGCGGGAGTACCTCAGGGGTCTATCCTTGGACCTCTATTATTTCTGATATTCATAAACGACCTCCTGATAAGATTTTTTCGGAGATGGGTATATTTGCCGATGACACCACTCTCTATAACAGATATGAGGGGAAAACAAATGAACACATATCCAAGGAAATGGCAGAAACACTAGAGGACGACCTCCAATCCGTAGTGGAATGGGGACAAAAATGGTTGGTCACATTCAATGCTGCTAAGACTAAGCTTGTTTCCTTCAATAACTACAAGAAACCTTCTCTACCACCAATAGCAATGGCCAAGAACACATTGCCTGAAAGTACTTCTTTTAAACTCCACGGCCTAACGTTTACAGGGAATATGAACTGGAATAGATACATTGAGAGCATTGCCAAGGCTGCTGCAAGGAAGGTTGGCTCACTCTACCGTGCTAGAAAACTACTTACGCCTGCCAGTATCCTATACCTCTATAAGGCAACCATTCGCCCATGTATGGAGTACTGTTGTCACATCTGGGCTGGTGCATCTGCTGCTTGTCTCTCGCTCCTGGACAGGGTTCAAAAAAGAGTCGCAAACCTGATAGGTCCTGAACTGTCATCTAGGCTTCAACCTCTGTCCCATCGACGAGATGTTGCATCCCTCTGCCTGTTCTACAAATACTTTAATGGTGAATGCTCTGACGAACTGCAAACACTTGTACCTCTCCGACGTAACTACCCCCGACAAACCCGACAAGCTACTAAGTCTCATCCTTTTACAGTAGAGATCCCTAGGTGCAAGAAAGCCTTTTACTCCAATAATTTCTTTCCCAGAAGTGCGGGTCTTTGGAACTCCCTTCCGGGATGCTGCTTTCCCAACTGCAATGGTATGCAGAAGTTCAAGTGTAATGTTAACAAACATCTTTCTACTCTTCTCCCTTCATAATGACCCCGCTAATTAATTCCCTAATAGTAGTCCCCTGCTTCAAAGTGGCACTGTGCCTTGTTTGGGGTGAAAATTGAATAAAAAAAAATTTTAAAAAATAAAAAATTTGTTAACCAATACCCTTAAAATAATCGGATTTCGTCAAAAGTCCAATAGCATTACTATCATAACTAATCATCAGGGTATTTCATCATGCAGACCGAATACTTATAAGCTATTATTTTCCAGTTTTTTTTTCACACATTTATTTGAAACACAGCAGTTATTACGAATGTATACATAAATAATAAATATTCAATTGAATAAATTACGCTTTAATTTAATGTTAATAAGAAGCCAGTTGTAAAACGAAAGCATTCAATGTCAAAATATGGCATTGAGATGCATACATGCGCAATGTAATTTCTGTTTATAACTTATATATTTACTGGTGCTACGAACAAAACAGTTATCTGTAGAAAAGTGCCTAGTTGAAGATGAAGATATAAATGTGTTTAGCCAATTTTTCGATGTTTGTCGTCTGAACGGTCAAACTTCAAAATGATACTGATCTTGTAAATTTCATCGCCTCTGTCGAAAGTTTAAGGCAGACATGCAAACAGACATACATACATACATTTATATATTAGTAACGAAAAACTTTCGACCCAAACCGATTAAAAAGCTTGCCCTATCTCTGAATACCCTTTTCAAAATTTCAAATGTTTAGACCAGAAATTAGCTGAGTAATTTGGTAGAAACTGCAGAGGTCATTTTTTTAACTTTGATCCCTATTATGACCCTTTAACATGTATTGTTTTGGACACTAATCAAGTTATTAGTTAGATCCATGTCCAATGAACCTCTATCTAAAATTTACAGTGTTTAGACCCAAAATTGTCGGGGGAGTAAAGGTAGAATTCTCAAAGCTCACATCGTTGAACTTTGACCCCTTAACAACAACATTTCTGGTCGATAACGAATTACACAGATTTTCCCAAATCTCAGTACCCTGTATATTAAACTTCGAGTGTGTAGACTTAAAATTGACAGAGTTATAGCGTAGGGAAATTGATAGTCTGGTGAAAGGTAAATGATTCAATGACATTGGATAATTTACCTTTCACCAGACTATCCATTTACGTATAATCACCTTTTTCTTCACGTATTCCTTCTGCTTCAGTTTCATCAAATACTTTTGCATGCAAAATCCGATCCCGCATTTTGCTAATTCCTACCCTCTGATGAGAAAGAATGTATTTCTTCGAAACTCCGCGGATTAAGGACTATGCACTTATCAAGTGTTTCCTTTTCAGATTAAATATGTTTTTAACTCTTTTTCAAAGTGTTTTTAAACATATTTTATTAACTGTTTGCGCTTATTATAAGTTATATCTCCTAATATGCTTTAGTTTATCCATCTTGGATTATTTTTGTAAATTTAATTATAATTTTTTAGTTTATAAATATATATATATATACACACATACACACACACACACACACACACGCACACACACACACACACATATATATATATATATATATATATATATAAGGTCAAATGTGTGTAAGGACTATTCTCACCATATGTACTAAACAATTGTATCTATATAGTTATAATTCGGTATATAAATTATTCAGACATGCGGAAAACACATTGATCGGTTTGCATATGGTAAGATTGTTGAATCAAAATTGAAAAATTATACGTGGATGTAAGTGGATTTTTATCTATTTGTCAACTGTTTCACAAATCCGCATATGAGATTCGTTCACATGACAGATCCTTATGTTAAAAATAAGTAAGTTTCTTATTACTTTCGGAGATCATGTCAAGCTGACCTAATAGTTATCGTACTTGACTCAGTGTGATTTGGTTTCGCTCTCAGCTCGAGTATTTTTTTTACTTACAAGAAATGAACTGTGTAAAACAAACATAACACTCGCATGCACATATCTCAGTTCCTGTTTTACTATGTGCGTATTTTAAGACTAAGCCATCTTGGGCAACGTTAGGTACCGCTTGGCAACGCCGGCCAGCCTTCTAATATATATATATATATATATATATATATATATATATATATATATATATATATATATATATATAAAGGAAACATTACAGAGTACAAAAAGGTTTTAAAACCTTACTAACTACGCATGTGACAATAATGTACATTAATATTTTTAAAGATACACAACAAATTATGAACAACGTAAACACATTGAATTCTAATTGCTATATATAACAAAAAATCTATATAATATGCCTACTGTTAATGTATTGGTCCTATTATACATCTGTCCATGTAAAGAATGCATAAAAATGTCAGGACAATACCAAATAATATTTGATTATGTAAAATCATACAACAAATCTAATGGTAACTCTAATCTTTATTCTGTTTTTCAGAATAATATTCATTGCTATGCATTTGTGGTAGTTCTAACTTAAAAGTGACATTGACGAAATAAAAAAGAATGAAAACATTAATAGATATTCTAGCAACAGAGCGGGTTTCATTTATTCCCAGACAACGCTCGATATCCCTGTTTGATATTAATTATCATGACATCAAAATAGACACATATATTATTCTTATTTTCGTAAATAATTTCTTTTGTAAGATAAGTATATCAAATGAGGTGTATGTTAGCAAGAATCCTGAGACTTCTTGGTTTTTTAAACGATTACAAAATTATTCACAGATATTAAAACCTCATCAGTATATTTCAATAAATACGTCATGTACACCCCTATATTAATTACAGTTTAACTAATGATTGCTTTTATATCCCAGATGTTATAGCATCTTACTGTTAAATTACTTAACAACTGTAGTCTTTGAAACTATAATCGTCACAATAACAAATACTTACTTGTTATTATAGATACCTTGTATTCCTGGGTTTTTTTCATGGAAATGTTAAAACGCTTGATATAATCGTCTAAAACATTTTTCTCTTTTTCTTTCTCGATTTTCCTAAGATCAATATGCTGTGTTTATTCGACAATGATCTTGTTTCAAATGTCCACCTGTAAGCTGCCAGCTGTAAAAATATAACAATGCCTCGGAATTATATAACAGCACAGTGCCATTTTCCAAATCCAGCCTGACACTTATATGACCCAAGTTCAAATGTTAAAGCCGGTAATAAAATCAAAAGTCAAAAAGAATCATAAAAATTGCTGAGGGTCTAATTACAGGTCGTGTGTGTGATACTAAACGAATAATATTTCTATGTCTGATTTTAGTGGATTTTTTTCTTTTATAAGGTAAACGTGGTGTTTGCCAGAGTATTTTCTATTCTGATTGCTTTATTCCTGGAATCGTTTGTCTTTAGAATTCCCGTATTATTAACTTTTTTCAGAGTCAAAACCAATATGCTATAAATGTTGTGGAAAGAAACGTGTTGCTTCTTTACGCCTTAAACAGGTATGCCTGTATAAATATTACTCTCATCAGAGTAACCGCATACTGTTAAATTATCATTATGCTTTATTAAAGGGAACACACTTTGTGAAGTAATCAATTTTAAAGTTTACGTTACGCCTTTTTCTTTGCCATTATTAGGGCTATGACAACAGATTATTCTTTTCATTGTTTTGACTCTTGAGTATAAATCCGACACGGTAAAACACACTTAATCAACCGAAAACAACATCAATCTATATAAAAGCATATAAAATATCAACGGATACACATTCGAGAATGCTTCAAAAACTTAAGCAGTATAAAAAACACTTTCAGCGACTTTATCGCCACCAGAAAAATTGACGATTGCTACACTTCGATCTTACATTAATTTACCCTTATCCTCGAGTGTCCTTTGAGCCTTTATTAGTCGTAACGACCACTTTAGTATATATATTTGCATAGATACACTCCAACATGCTATGAATCGAACGTTATTTAATTTCGAATTAAAATAATACAAGTGCAATTATTTCAAACCTTGATTTTGACTTGTTTAAATTAAAAGCAAAACAAAGTAGGAATATATTTCATTCATATAAAACATACGTTTTGATATATTAGAGTGTTGAAATTAAATAACTCATGTAGAAATTGCTTCGTAATTCATATAATCGCGTTTAATAGCATATATACTATAATGTATGAAAATATATTAATGGCAATAAAGTTATACAGAAGAGTAGCAATTTCATACCCGTACGAAATCTTAATGCTAAGTGTTATTATATTAATGTATCCATATATTGAGCATTTTCAAATTAAATTCTATTAACAGTTTTACAATTTATAATAGCACTTAATAGTTATATGCCCATATATCTTAAATATTTACTCATGCATGCAAATAATTTAAATATATGCATATATTTATTTCATAAAATATGCTGATGGATGTAAATTCATTTACGGAAGAAAATATAAAATGCATTGCTTGACATTCTATGAATAGTTTTATTGTTAAATTATATATACAACATCTACGAACCAATCAAATGTAATGATTTAATTACAAACCAATTTTGACATAAAGTAAAGCAATACAATAAATTATACTGTGTTTCTTTTGGCGCAAAAATACAGTTGGAAAAGTTATGAACTCATATTTATGGTTGGGTGAGTAGTGGCTTTATGATGCTGACCACACTGAAATGGGTATTACTTTGTGGTAGGTGCATAAATATAACTCCGACCCATGCTAGTCGCTCTGTAATTATTTTAAAATCTATTTTGGGTTACGAAACAATGCTATGAGTGAAAATAAGTTTTTTTAACAATTAACACGTGTTTTTCACGGGAGTTATATTTATTTATTACACCTATTTATACATATAACACAATATTAACGCTTTCTAAGATTATTATCCGCATATAAATGATATTTCGACTGATTAGTAAAGCCGTGTTGTGGTAGGTGTAGATTTTTAAGGACTAGCTTTGGTAGAGAGTTGTGCAGCAAAATATTTATCAAATAAAATCGAATTTCATCAAGTAAGAAATAATGGTCGTAGAATTAAAGCGTTTAAATTGAACACCGAAATTATGCGTTCAAGAATGAGCAGCTAACAGATAGCAGAATCCTCAGTGTTTTCGGTATCTGTTCAGTGCAGAATGAGATACGTTAGATAGTCGTTTGAGTTAAATGTATTTATGTTTAAAATGTACATGTATAGTAAGTTTGTTGGGTGATATTTCGTGAGAGTACTATAAAACGAGCATGAAGATGCATTACTATCACGATTCGACAGAGGTTTGAGCTTGGTAGACAATGAATGACCAATTAAGTTTCAGTAGTGGTTGGTACACAACTACAAGTCTTCAGCGATTCACTGGGCTTCAGTACATTACATTTATTAATGAATATCAAACATTTTGATTCAAAACGGGAATTAATGAGTTTTTGTACACGAATAGTCGAACAAAAGCCAGTTTTTAATGCAGAGCATGAAGCATTTGTGGCACCTATATGAATTCATAACAGGCAGAATTTATACTCTTTATATTCCATTTCGTAATTCGTAATCGTATACAATACCGCAATCACACGCCCGAATTGTTTAAACTAATTAAACCTATGTTCATATTTAAATTACCACAATAGATTTAATAGAATTATAACAATGCATATTCGAGTCTATAATCTGAAAATTTAATTAATGCGCTAATCGTCTGTACCATGGTAATGCCTATCAGAAGTCATTAAGATATCTTGTTTTAAAGTGATATGTTGCAAACTTCTAGAATCTATGTAAATTATTAATATTTTCTCCCTTTACATGGCTTGTTAGCCTTGTTGGTATTCTTTTACGGACAACTGTGATATTCCTTAGTTTAACAGCTAAAATTAACAGCACCTTTTTGTAAGTGTCTTATTAAAAAAGCCCCATTTAGAATTGAACATAAATCTTAGATCTACTACCTTCTGGATGACTTCAGAAAGGCAAGAAATAAAGGGAAAACACTACAAAAATCCGGGTTCGAGTCCCGATAGACGGGTGGTGAAGCACTGCAACACGTTTTGGGCCACTCCTCCAGCTGCAATGGCTCCACCCATATTGGATTGCTTTCTCTTTAGTATACTCATCACCTGCCCAGACCTCAATCCAGAGAGCAAATTCAAGCTACGAATTATAAAGCCACAGCTGATACTGCAGTGCACCAGACTAGATACAGAATGCTATTGTTTTATATAGCAGAAAGCTGTCATGTAAAAAGTTTGCGGCATTATTTAACGGTAATTATTTACCTTCGATATCGTAAAATGATCAAAACAAACATTGTTTCGACTCTAACTCAATACGTAGATTCGTTGAGATTCGAAAACAGCATAGCTATTGCGATTATACTTGACAGTATTAATCAGGCAAACGGTATACACACGCACGCATGCTAATGTGAAATCAAAGCTGACACGCGAACAGTTGCCATTGGATACGAAAGAGCACAGCAAATGAATCGGGCTCTTGTTCAGGTCTACGATTAACCTCTTTCTTCGACATATGTCGGTTCAGGTCTAAAAGCAATACTCACGTAACACTGATGAATTTACAGATAAACATAATACATCAAATAGACAAATAAATGTAAGAACAAAAAAGAAACTTTCGAATATCTGAGGGGGCGAAGAACTGCAATCGAATTCTACAGAGATGCCCAAGGCAAATTATTATTGGCGACATGTCGTTCTGTCTTATGACATTTTGTCCACGCTTTTCCGTGGTGATATTTCTTCGGGAGATGGTGTGCAAATAAGAAGGCCGAGGTCGGGGGGCAAATGAAATGTTATTACTTACGCGAGCGCAATGGATTTTTGTGCCAGACACAAAGCCGACATGACATTATGAGCGCCCGCCGGTAGAATGGAGAAAAAAACGGCAAATTATATTAGACAGAAATGAGAATCTGAAAGAAGGCACAAGATGGCGTGTATCAGAATTTCACTCACCCTATATATATGTGTATCTTCCTATTTGTTTTACATAGATTAAGTAGTATAAAGTATAATTATAGCAAGTAAGCTACATAGAAATGGTAATTTTATATCACTGAAAAATTCATTACGATTAATTCAAGGATGTATACAAAGCAATTTAAGGAAAACAAATATATAATATACATTTGTCGTCCATCTATCTATCTATCTATCTATCTATCCGTCTATCTATCTACCTACCTACCTACCTACATACCTACCTTATTTCATAACATACATATACGCAGATATAATTTTATGCGTAAATTTTTAGTATTTATTTCAACAATGCTCAATACATAGGTAGAGCAAAGTTGTAAGTTATAAAATTTTCTGGCTAATAAGCAACACAGAATATTCAGCGTTTCATTCTCGTAAGATTTCTTCGGGCTTTTACGAAAAGTTGTGATTTTCACGCGTATATACATACATGCTATTGAATAGTATACATAGCCAATCAGCTTCCTAGTTGCCAACGCGCCCATCCTTATCAGCAAATAGGATGCCACTTACAGGCCAAAGCACATTTGACCTCCGGTTCGCCCTTCTCTCCGTGTGTTTATGGGAAGTGTAGATATCCTTTTGTTGGAGTCGGCTGAAAGTAGGTAAGCTTACTACAACAAAAGGATATCTAGTCTTCCCATAAACGCACAACCATAATGAAGTTTGGGAATAATATTCCCATTGACCAATTTGGTACAGCTAAATCGGGACCGACATATGTATTGTTTTTAAAATATAATTATCCACTGACAAGTGTTCTGTCATCTACGCCTCATCAGAGTGGCTGAGTCTAACGAGATTCGAAATATATATCTTCAGTGTATGGTGTCACGACTTACACCAGTCGATAGATCTGAATATATATATATATATATATGTATATATATATATAAATATATATATATATATATATATATATAAATATACAGATATGGAGAGAGAGAGAGAGAGAGAGAGAGAGAGAGAGATATTGGTTGGTTATTTTTGTTTTACGGCAAATCAACCCTTTTCGGGTTATTTAATGCCGAATCCAAAGATTTTGAAGAAAATTTGTAATAGAATATATTTGTTGTTTTCAAGTCGGTTTCTATTTAACCCATAGTTGGGATCCTAACAGGTACTACCACTCCGGGTCAGAGTGGACCTTTTTTTTTTTTTTGTTTTATTACATTTTCACCCCAAACAAGGAAAATTGCCACTTTCGTGTAGGGGGCTACTATCAGGGGCAACAACTACTGGGGTAATATGTAGGGATTTGGCCAGCAAGATGTCGTTTCACGTTACACTTAAACTTCTGCACGTCAGTACTGTTGGGGAAGCAGGGATCTGGAATGGAATTCCAGAGTCTAGCGGTTCTGGGGAAGAAACTATTGGAGTAAATAGATATTTTACATCTAGGGATCTCTACAGGGTGGGGGTGGGAAATTAGCAGTCTGTCGGGTTTGTCGAGGGTGCTCACGTCGTGGGGGCACAAGTGATTGCAGTTCGTCAGAGCATTCACCACTAAAATACATGTAGAAAAGGCAGAGGGATACAACATTTCGTCCATGGGACAGAGGCTGAAGCCTAGATGCCAGTTCAGGGCCTATCAGGTTTGCGGCTCTCTTTTGAACCTTGTCAAGGAGCGAGAGACTAGTAGCAGATGCACCAGCCCAGATGTGATAGCAATACTCCATACATGGGCGAATGGTGGCCTTATAGAGGTACAGGATACT
>NC_136484.1:159639361-159846861 GCF_053919585.1 Euprymna scolopes | reverse complement strand
ATGATCTTCATTGCCTTTGACGAAGTCCAGACGGCACTTTCTGTTCTTTACAGAAATCATTGGTTCCATCTTGCAACATATTCTCGCAAATTAAATCCCTTTAATCTGTAGAAAGTAGAAAAAGAGAACTTTTTAACAAGATTTCACTGTTGTTGGATATGGGGAGCCGTTGCAAATCTGTTTCTTAGGCTGCGGATCTTGATAGCATTGTATTCCCTCTTATATGTAACTATAGTACGACCAGATTTAGGGGCATCATGAACCCTGTGGGTATTTTTGTGCTTTTGCACAGTCTTTTTGTATCGTTTTCTCATCACATTTCAATCTGCGGCCGATTTCACGATTAGATAAACCAGAAAGGAAAATATTTATGAGCTGCTGACCATCACTACGAGTAAGTCGTGGCATATGTATAAATGTTACGTTGTATAACCTGGAACTTTAACAATTACGATTAAGGATGCATTGTTGGCTGTTGGAGGATATTTTAAACTGATTTAGGGGCGATAATTTCAGCTAGTTTTAAACTAAGTCTTTTGCCTCCTCAATTTGAAGTTATTTTTTTTTAATTGTGGTGAACAGTAGAATTTTTCATTTAACAGTGAAATATGAACAGGTAAAATTATAGGGAAATCAAAGGAAAATCAAATGAAGTATAATTGGTTCAAACAGTTACATTAAATTTCGCTTTAATTTTCAGGTTAAAAAAAAATTACAAGTGCGGGCTTTTTTTTTGTCGGCACTGTCAGTATGCGAAATGTCTGTTTATAATCGCTTTTATGTTTACGGATGCATTGTCGGTGATAATATTGGATTGTCACCAACATAATACAGCGGGTAGTCTTGCTTATCTGGAAAGACCTTGACAATTATTTAACTTTTGATATTGATCGTATAGAGAAAAATAGGGTACAAAACACTTGACATTAAGTGGATAATTAGCAACAAAATGTAAATATAAAGACAAATTAATTCCATGTTAACCAATATAAATCAAAAACGTATGACTGATCAAGATAGACACAAACTCATTTCAGCGTCCCGCCCTACTTTCTCTTTTATTGTCTTACATCATCCATTACTGATAGTCTTTCTGCGCCATTTTTCTCCTTGTATATTGTTCAAATTGAATAAAAATTATTTTATACATAATATTTAATAGTCGTTCACATGACTTTTAAGTCAATACCACGGCCTGAGGAAACAATGTCTCTGAAACGAGACTCCGCTGACACATTTATTTGCATGCACAATTAAAACTGTTTCTATAAAGAATATATATATATATATATATATATATATATCCTTTTTCTTTGTTTATACATGCATTTATACGAAGAATTATAAAAAAGGAGTCCGTAAGAAAAATTGGAAAAAGGTTTTAGCATTTAATCTAGAAAAAACAATAGTAAAGTAAACAGGAGAGACTTATATATATATATATATATATATATATATATATATATATATATATATATATATATATATATATATACATGCATATATATATAAATATATATATACATACATATATATATAAATATATATATATATATATATATATATATATATATATATATATTAATAAACATATGTGTACCTATACCGAAATGAAGAAAGTGAAATAATAAAAATAACAATAATCGTAATAATAAAATTATCAATATTTTAAAAATATACATCGATTAAAACAAAACTAAGACAAAATGAAAAATGTGGTTGCTTGGAATATAGAATGACCAGCGTCTAGCAATAATCTCGTTTGTGAGAGGAAGTATATTTGAGGGTCGTGATAAACGTCTAGGTCAACGAAGTACTCGTGCTGGTCAAGAAAATAAAGCATCATGTTTTTTGGCGCTAAACTCTTACTGAGGGCAATTGCTGTGATGTAATTGGTGATACAACCTTTCTATCCTGCTAAACTAACTGAAATAGTTGTTTTACGACAGACTTTTATTTATATCAATTGCAATGTCAGTTTTTTATAGTTCATGTTTAAAAATTATAGAACAAGGCAGGTAAGTAAACACAATAATTGTTTATTAACATAAATACAAATAAAATTAATCAATATTTAGTAGCATCACCTTTTGCCTTGATAACATCATCAATTTGCCGGGGACTGGAATCAACAAGCTTCTCACAATCTTGTGTTGACACTGAATCCCATGTGTTTTGCATTGCAATCTTCATGTCTGCAAGGGTAGTAAGTTTTTCTATGCGGAGCTTTCTCTTTATCTGGTCCCACAAGGCTTTAATAACGTTCAAATCTGGCGACTCCGCTGGCCACTCAAGACCAGGGATCGATCGATCTCGGAGCTAGGAAAACGTGGAGTTCGCAGATTGTGCCGGTGCCAAATCAAGTTGAAACATGATGTCTGTAGCCCCCCATTCCAAACTGGTTATCCAAAACTGGCAGTAAATTAGCTTCCAGGATATCTTGGTACACTTTTGCTCTTACAGTTCCTTTGATGAAGCATAAATTACCGACGCCTTTAAAACTCATACAGCCTCAAACCACGCAAGACTTGGTCGCCGAATGAGATACAAAATCCAGACTCCTGTTAAAAGATCACACGCCACTATTCGTCTGCAGTCCAGGTTTGATGAGCAGTTGCCCATCACAGCCTCTTCAACATCTGCTTCTTGTTAAGGAGCGGTTTGGTGGCAGTTATACGATTTCGGCAACCCGGTTGCCGGAGCCTTCGGATCGTAGTGCTTCTCGAAACGTCGACACTAGAAGCCTGTTTCCAAACTTCAGTGATGTAACTTGTTGATTGGAATCGATTTTCTCTGCCACCTTGTCCAGTGTCCGGTCTTGTCTTTCGGTGATGCTTTTCTATCGTCTGAATTTCTTGCGATTGCTGTTTGAAACACCCCCAGCACCTTGCTGGAGCACTTTAGTCACCACCTATCTTGAACATCCGAGGTTGACTGTGATTTCCATGTGCGTCTTTCCTTCCGCCCACAAATCAAAGATACGCTGCTTTCAGGCAAAGATATGCCTTTAGATCGACCCATACATATACAGTATTATTAAATCGTTTTCAAAATCTTTTTAAAGAGTATTTGCAAACATTTTTAGTTTAAGATTACTCAACGACAAAATGATCTGTTAAATTGAAACATTGACTTTTCTAATGTGTCAATAAGTCACTCATTTTCTGACATAACGCACCTCCTCAAATGATGAAAAATAGTTGCAACTATTACTTTAATATAAGATATCTCGCCTGTACAATTAACAAGTCGAAAATTATCCCAAACGGAATGAATTTATATATGTTCTATTTTTTTGATCAGCACGAGTAAATCAATGATAAAATAATACCATACGTACTTTGAGATCAAAACGATTGTTTTGTCAGACACAGTGAAAGATTAAAAATTAAATTTTCATTCACTGGTGATAGATGAGATGCTTTTAGTGTATGTTATTTTTACATATCACATGACGTACATACTGAATTATTTCCTGATAGATGTTTTTTTTTATCATTACAGTATCTACATTTGTATAAGCAATATACTTATTACTGGCAATTACTCATAACTGGCTGACCGAAATACGCTAATGAATGCCGAGCGACATATAAATGTGAACATAAAGCCATAAAAATTATATTTTGCTGTACTACTCTGTTGAATCCTTTTGTATGAACCTCGTAAAAAATTTATTGTTTTACTTTGAAAAATATTAACAATATATAAATACTGGTGTATAAGTTACATATTGTAAAATTATTATTTGCAAAAATCCTCACTGAGGTGTAGAGCCACATTCTAATATAGAATTCGTCTGGTAGGTAAGCCACAGAGAACAATTTTGCTCCATTCGAGAAGAAATAAGAAAAAGCTAATGTTTAAATTACTGATCGTGTTCTATCTATATTTCAAACTGTCCCGGCATATTCGCATACATCACTACATTATATTTGTCGTTTTCCGGAAGAATAATTTAAACCAATAAATATCGGACCCAATCTTCTAGAATTAAATTATTTGCGGATAATTCATGTGTTATCTATAATATAAATCTCACCTGACTGTTTAAATGTACGTATGTATATATCTATGCATGTTTGTATGTATGTATGTATGCATGTATGTATGTATATCTGCCTAAAACTTTCGACAGGGGCGACGAATTTTCACGAGATTGGTATCGTTTTGAAGCGAGACCCTTCGGACACGACATATCGAAACATACTGTAAAAACATTAATTTCGACATCTTCAGATTGGCATTTTTCTACAAGGAGGGGTCGCATTTTTCGGTGATATTTTTCAATATTATCCCCTCTTTGCGGTTGAATGGCCTTAATTCAAACCTTCCCCACTTCCGCTTTGGCGACGGACGCAACGGCAAAGACGTTACGTATATTTTTCACGTTCTTTTCCTCCTTCGCGGTATAGGTTCGAGCTTGGCTGCCTACTACCAATTTTTCTCGCTCAACACTCCCCTCCAAACACCCGGGCAATGCCGGGCACCAAGGCTAGTCTATTAAATACATATAAGCTGTCTATTAAAATGTACGTATGTATGTTTTTATGTCTGATAAAAACATTCAACAGAGGCGACGGATTTTCCACAAGATCGGTATTGTTTTGAAGACGAACCTTCAGATGAAAATATCGAAAAATTGGCTAAACATTAATTTCTTCATTCTCTACTGGGCACTTTTCTACAAGGAGAGGTCTTTTTTTTTCGCCGACATTTTCAAAATCTTTTCAGTTTTATAAAAATTACTAGTGCGGACTTTCTTTTTGCCGGCACTGTCAGTATGCGAAATGTCTGTTAATAATCGCCTTTATGTTTACGGATGCATTGTCGGTGATAATATCGGATTGTCACCAACACAATACCGTGGGTTGTCTTGCTTATCTGGAAAGACCTTGACAATTATTTAACTTTTGATATTGATCGCATAGAGACAAATAGGGTACAAAACACTTGACATTAAGTTGATAATTCGCAACAAAATGTAAATATTAAGACAAATCAATTCCATGTTAACCAATATAAATCAAAAACTTATAATTTTCGATTGACTAGTCATAATTTAACCTTTCGCCACTTCCGGTTTGACGATGACCCAACGGCAAAGACGTCACTTTTTTTCTCAGGTTCTTTTTCTCCTTCGGCGTACGGGTTCGAGCCTGCCTGCCTACTACAACTTTTTTATCCTCACCACACACCTGCAAACACCCGGGCAACGCCAGGATACCAGGCTAGTATATAATAAAGCAATAAAACCATTCCTATGTCCAGATATCCTGGATGATCCTTTCGTAGTTCCATTTTTTGTTCTGTTTGTAAAAGTACGAAACATATGTTAACATAGCGATTTCATCCACCGATATTTTTTTTCTTTTTTTTTTTTTTTTTGCATGGTACTACCTTGAACTAATTGTACAGAAGCATTTGCATCACGTTATGTTTATGACCTAAGAGGGCATTTAGTGGTAAGGTCTGATTATGAAGATTTGGAAACGGTGAATTGACATTTAATTTTTTTTTGTTTGTTTTTATTCATCCGTCTACTTCAACTCGCAGCGTTAGTATCTGTCAATATACCATTTATTCGATGAATATAATCTACATTCAACTATGTTAACATCGACGGCTTACCAATTTTATTCGGATAAATAGAGTAATACAGAGAGATAAAAGTTTGGAGCATAAACACAAGTTTTTATTACATTCGTATTGTCACGCATCAACACAAGGCAAATCTGGTAATAATATTGCTGAAAGCGCTGAAAATCTTAAATATAAATCACTCATATAGTGTACCGAGTAACGTGTCTCCAATTCGGCACCAAGATAGATCAGTTTTCAGACGTTGAGCTCGTAATATTATTATAAATAAAGAAAAGTTAAAGCAGACGAATATTAAATAGGATTAATGTAATGCGATTAAATGTAAACAATTTCGTTTTGCTGTCGACAAAGTTTACTTCATTTTTTTTTTGTCAGAGAATTTGTCTATGGCAACAAATGTAGGTTGATATAGGAACTCATGCATTTTTTTATGAGATTAACATGGATGTCTTTAGATTTCTTCAATTTTTTTGTATCGAAAGATACAGATGATAAAATAAGTAAAAGAAACATAGAACTAGGAAGAAAGATAAAATAGTGTGGCATATGGAAGACACACACACACACACACACACACACATATATATATTATATATATATTATATATATATTTTATATATATATCATATATATATATATATATATATATATATATATATATATATATATATATATGTATATATATAACCGTTATACAAATCGGTTTCCTAGGGGAAAGGCAGTGAAACTCGTGTCATTATTAAAGAGTGCGCAAGGGAGTACAGAGCTGGTATAAATTTTGTTTCTTATACCAACATTATTGGTTACATATGTGCATACATGTTTCAGTGAAATCCTATTCAAGGAGACCACCCCATCAGATCAAAGAAATGGAGCTATATCGAACATTATCGCTCTTGTTTCGTCTAATGAAGCCGTCTCCTTTAATTCGGATTCCACTGAAACAAGTATGCATATATGTAAACAATAATATTTGTATAATAAACAGACTATATATATATATATATATATATATATATATATATATATATATATAACGGTCTAATTTTATCATTCCAAGCTTCGAATATGGAAGGGGTGCTATTACACTGAGCGAGATATTGTATTTCAGAATTACTTTCTCACATAATCACTACCATTTCCAATGACTTGCTCTGCATTGGCGTCCTCGGTGTATTTATGCATATAAGGGTTTTTCCAAAAGCAAACCATTTTTTCTTTTACTCCAAAGTTTAAAAGATACAAAGAAAGACGTGGTACCATTAAAATATACGACTTTTTGAATTCAAGAATTTATTATTTACACAGTGATCACAATTCTTTATGCACCTTTGAAATTTAATTACGCATCTCTGCTTCTGATGTACACCCACAGCAGAATTGTAACTTAGTCCCACAACGTCCGTACTTGCAACTGAGAGAATTTACTTTCAGGTCATAAATGCAATTTGCATTACACTATTATCCATTCGGGCGAAATAAAAAATAGGAGTCATTTCTTTTGAATAATCCATTTGTAAAGTATTAACCTCATTTTAAAAAATATAATTTCGGTTAAATCAAATTTGGAATATTAATGCTCTGCATTTATCATTTATATAATTTATAGGCTCGGAGGCTAAATAGAGTTATTTTTGTAGAAAACTGAGGTAAATACATTCATGTCATTATTTTTTTATTGTCGTCCAATAATTTTTAATGCTAAATGATGTTTACTGATGTCAAGTTTTGTCTTATTCAGTAATGATATCATTTATCACAAATAGACATTGAACAGGTGTTTCAAAATTATTTTTATCCTATTCTGAATTAAATTTATTGATGTGACAGCTGCATATTAAATACAGACACGCATATATAATAATATTATTAATAATAATATAAACTGTACGGAATCAAGGTTAAAGATAATTTAAAAACATGAAAACGCAAGAAAGAATAATAATAATCCTAAAGATAGTAAGGAAGTAATAATAAATATAACACTGTAATAACTAATAAAGATCAATATAATGGATCTATTATATAAAAACTATTTAAAATCATATAAAAATAATAAAGGCATATAGAAACAATAAATGAGCATAGCTATATATTGTGAAATCCCTTTTTATCGATTCCGTGTTCGTTACCAGAACAACCAGCCACAGTCGGATTCACTACGCCCCAGTTCTTTTCTTTGCTTTTTTCTCTCATCAAATGAGTGCAGCCGCCTGATCTCCTGCCGATAACTAATGCTACCTTTCATTTAGTCTAATAGTTGTTGATTAAATCGCCTTCCACTTTTGCCAGTAGCCTCAACAGACTTGTCCAAACACCCATAACAGAAATTATTAATTTGTTTTAAAAACGTGTTTGATCCTTTTTTTTCATTTCGTTAAAAGACTGGCCACGGTGAAGACATTAGGCTTCAGTCGATTGACTTAGTTTTAGATTGAAACCATAGATTTATTGTTGCAACCAATGGTAATTCCATTTACCAATATAGAATTTTAAAAAATTTGCTCTTTTTATTGACCACTATTTACAACCTCGTAAAATATTGGTTTTTAAATTTTCATATTTTTAATATTGAATATATATATATTTATATATATATATATATATATATATATATATATATAAATTCATATTCCTGTCTGTTTGTTTGTTTGTTCACACTTTAATTAATATATAAAAAAACGTGTCTTACTTTAATCTTTCATTTATTTCTATATATAGTGTGATACTTGCAAAAATATACAATGCAGAGATTACCTTATTTGCATATGACATTAAGAAAAATCGATTTTACTAAATAGCGGTATCTTAGTTAATGATTTTAGCGAGATAATTATTTAAAGTAGTCTCTTTAAACTTGTTATTTAATAAATTTTATAGAACAATTATATTGATAATATATTTAATTTAATTTATTTTGGAATTAATATTTCCAACCGCGATCTTTTTCTAAACTTTTTTAGAGTTATTTCCCCCTAGAAATTATGCATAAAAAACAAACGTTCACCAAATATCATTTAATAATTTCATTAAGTTTATAGCTAAAAAAATAATTCCGTAAAGATAGAAAAATGTTTGGATTTATTGGGTTTTTTTAAATATTCAAACAAAAAACACATATACGAAAATAACTGAAAAGATTTCATTTGTTTGTTTTATGTTATTTCTTAAACGGTAATACAGAAATCGGTCAATTTTTACTCTGTAATCCAGCGTCGTTTACTACCTAAAAAATGAAGATCTACTGCTTTCTCTAAATTCCACAATTTACACTTTTTTCTTTTTTCACGTTAATTTCATTGATCACAAACTTAATGTTATAATTGAAAAGGTAACTTTATACGACCCAGCAGCGTTAAACCCCTGGAAAAATGGATATATATTTTTTAGTCTAATAAATGTAAACAGACCTTATAAATATTATGATAGGAGAAATTTTGTAAAAAAAATATGTTAGAGTTAGGGATCACTTTTCTGTATAAATTTAGCGTAAAATGAGCACCCACTTTTTGTCCACAAAGCGTTCAACGAGACATATCACCTCTAGCATTTTTTCAAGTTTGGCGATTGAGGGGGGAGTGCAAAATCTGATAAATACAATGTGTTTAGTCTGGTGGGGGCGGGAATTACATTGGAATAATAAAATAACGATAAATTTAATTATGTTTTTCTGAGACTATTCTCTACTTTCACCTAACAATTTAATAAACAAAACACCCCCCCAAAATATGACAAATTTAATTGGGGGGGGGTACATTAGAAACTTAAAACGACAAAAAAAGCAAATCGAAAAGCCCACCCCCTAAAAAAGTAAATCGAAAATTTCCTTTATTTACAAAAAAAAAAACAGTAAAAGAAGTCCCCCTACAAAAAAGGTAAATGTGTAGTTTAGTGGCGTAAAATTTTGGACGGACAAAAAAATTATAAAAACTATTTATTTTTATATAAACATTATTAGACCCGAAGGCTGAAATTAAACAAAAAAAATCATTTTTATGGGTTTTTTTATCATTTTTATTAGATGTTTACGCCTTACATTTTTAAAATTTGGCCTTTTTTAGGCTTGACTGATTGACTTTTAAAGGCCAAATATGATGCTTTTTACACTCTTTCATTACAAAAAAAATATATGGCGGCCTAAAACATATTTCATGAAAGAGCTTCAAAAGTTCTATCTGCCAAACCTTAGGAAGGCCAAATTTTACAAGAAATACAGCGGCCTCGAATAATAAATATAAATAATAAAAAATAATTAAAATGAAATTTTCTGGTTTTATTTCAGTCTTTTGGTCTAGCAATATGTTTTATATAAAAATAAATAGTTTTTATATTTTTGTCGGCAAATAAACTACGCATTTACCAAATAAAAAATAGACGCACGCATTAATGTTTATAAACGTTATTTTTTAGGTTCACAAAATCGTGAGTTTTCTGTGAACATTGATTCCTTCTGCCGAAATATCTTGTGGAGATGGTATCAGATATTTCTTTTAAGGGGCAATTACATTTAATGTTTTTTTATGTTTTATTTTTGAAATTGTAGAGGGGGTATACACGTTACCCATGATGAAAATGATTAATATAGCAGGCGTGTTTCAAACGGAATTTCATGTCAACCCAGTCAACGCCGGGTACCCCTACTAGTATATATATATATATATATATATATATATATATATATATATATATATATATATATATATATATATATATACACTAGCGCGCAAAAATCTGGGACAGTTTAGTTTTTTTTTTTTTTTTTTTTTTTTTTTTTTCAATTTCTCCAGAATATTCGGGGGGATAACAACTAAACTTCTCAAACCGTTGGACAAAGCAAAAAAAATATTGTGGACTTTGTCGTCATTTATTCCAATTTTGGAAGTAGAAAAATGACGAATAAGTCGATTACATCACTTTGTAGCCATTGCAATCGGTTCCACCATCATTATGACTCCTAAAATTGATGCTTTCATCAAAACATCAATTATAAAAACTTCATGGGGTAAACTATTCAATACGGACGATGGCTGATGATTTGAAGCTGTCGAAAAGTACCGTTAGGAGAGTTAGAAAGGATTTCAAGAATACTGGGGTAATTCTACCACCGACGAAAAATTGCAGACCTCAAATAACTTCTCCTAGACAAGATCGATTGATTAAGAAGCTGACACTGGACGATAGGTTTTATACAGCTGCCACCATTTCTCGTAAACTACATGCATATCATGACATCAAAGCGTCTCGTAAAACAGTATCAAGACGCCGGAATGAAATAGGTATGTTTGCGAGATCACCAGCTAAGAAACCGTTGATAAACAAGAAGAACAAGTAAGTCAAATTAAACTTTGCTCAGGAGAATGTGTTGTGGACAGATGATTAGTGACGAAACGTATTTTTTCTGACGAAAGTATGTTTAATGTACATGGATCTGACGGGAATAAATTTATAAAGAGGTTTGCTGGCGAAAGATTTAATAAAAAATGCACGAAGAAAACGGTTAAGTTTTGTGAAGGTAGCATCATGGTGTTTGGAATGATTTCTTGGGAAGGAACGACTGATCTGGTCCGTCTAAACACGAGGGTTAATGGAACAATATACAAGAACTTGTTGATAAATCATGTCATCCCAATACTTCGAAATTCTGATTGTGAAAAACCTGTTTTCGTGCAGGATAGCGCGCCCTTCTACAAAGTTAAGCATGTAATGGAATTTTTGAACGAGCAAAATGTGGATGTTTTGGATTGGCCTCCTCAAAGTCCGGACCTAACCCCCCATTGAAAACCTATGGTCTACGTTAAGGAACTCTGTAAGTACAAGAAACTGTATCAATACTGAATATTTGTGGCTATGACTTAAAGAAGAATGGGTGAAAGTTTCACTGGATGAATGTCGCCATCTCATTCAATTTGGCAGTAGAAGGTGCGCTGCAGTTATAGAAAATAAGGGTTTGTTCACTAGATATTAAATGTGCGTCCACCAATTTTGGTATTTTGATGTTTCAATGTAATTTTTTATAAAAAAAAAGTATTCTTTCAATGGTTTCAGCCCCTCTAATTAAAAAAGTAAAAATAAATTAAAATGCTCATAACATTTCTATCCTTTATAATGAGGTATAATTAATACAGGGTGCCAATATAAGAGATATGTTTAATTGTGTAAGTTTAGTTTTAATTCCCCCGAATGTTTTGGAGGAATAGAAAAAAAAAACTAAACTGCACCGGATTTTTGGACGCTCGTGTATATATATTAGTGAAAAAGTAGGATTAAAGTTAGAAGAAAAAAAGCAAAAAATTCCATGTATGTACTGGATACATTAATCGCACAAACATCCAGTTAGCGCAAGGTTTATTGTAGGTTCCAAGACGTGCATTAATAAACCTTTAAGGAAAGCTATATCTGAAGTGTTTAAATATATTATAAATCAAATAAATAATATCCATCAGAAAAGAACATTCTATAGTAACATTAATCTATTTTGGGTGGCAAATAATTCCCAACCAGTAAAAGAAGAATTAGATTAAATAAACTACAGAATAAAAGCAAAATCTATAGCGATATATGATTTTAGTACGCTATATACTAAAATTCCACCTAAAAACTTATAAAAGAATTAAATGAGACTGTAGATTTAGCTTTTGAAGATGGCAAAGGTAAATAAATAGGTTTTTCAAACTATTCCTGTGTAAAAATAAAAATAGAAAAACTAGTGTTGTTAAAGGTGTTTTAAATACACTTATTAAAGAATGTTATTTTCAAGTAGGAAATAAAATATTACTCCAGACGATAGGTATCCCAATGTGGTTGGATCCTGCACCATTTTGGGCAAATCTGTATTTACATAGACTCGAGTATATATATATATATATATATATATATATATATATATATATATATATATATATATATTAGCAAAAGTACCCGTCGTTGACTGGGTTCCAAAACAGCCTACAGAAAATAGACTCTGATTTATGAAAGTATGATAGGTTATGGAAAAGGAAGGTTTGTAAGTTTGGGTTGAATTTGGGGGTATCAAAACCAACGCAAAATATGATGAAAGTAAAAATAAAATAGATAAACCCAATAATTGATTATACCATACCTGTTCACACTGAAACACTTATTACAATATTCTGCGGATCTATATAAAAAAAAAAACTTGTAAAACTTTGTGACATATTTCCATTCTATGGAGGTCAGGTGCGAACGTACACCCCATAATTTTATTATACCATATTTCTTCAACAGAAAGATAATTATGAAAGTACATTACACAGATAGATATGAAAAGTCTTTATTAAAGTTTGTGTCTATCTCCATTCTATGGAGGCCAGGCGCGAACGCAAACCCCACAATTTTATTATACACACCCTATTTAAGTTAAAACATATTTATCAAACATTCTTCTGTACATCTATATCAGAAACACTTGCAAACGTTTTTTTTTTAATTTTTTAATTTTTTATTTACATACTTTGTGAACCAGGCGCGAACGCAGGACCCACAATTTTAATGAACCGCTGTTCTGCCAGATCAAACATGCCCATTCCTGTGTCTCGATACATCTTCTATCATTATATGCAATCAGTTTTTTTTTAAATAGTCGACCATATAGGATCCTATTTATGACCAGACACACACACATACACACACAGACATTCATCTGTATATTATATATATATGTGTGTGTGTGTGCGTGTGTGTGTGTGTGTGTGTGTGTGATCACAAAGAAAAATGATATATCAAAAACGTATCATTTTCATAGGTGCAGGAGACTTATAGATGACCTAATATGTATAAATTATCACGATGAATTCGAAAAAAATAAACATCTTATATATCCAAAGGAGTTAGAATTGAATTGTGAACATAGAAGACAACAGGCTACATTTCTGGATTGAGATATAAAAATTTAAAATGAGATTTTTCTTTATAAAATATTTGATAAAAGAAACTCTTTTCCCTTTCAAATAGTTCGTAGGCCGCATAAAGATAGTACCTGTCCTGTTTTTATGTTTTATGGAACCATTATGTCTGAGTTTTTGAGAATAGCTCGCGTCACTTTAAAATAATTAGATTTTATACCACCAGTTTCAATTTATTAATAAGAATGATAAAAGAAGGTTGGGATAAAACTAAAATATTTAAACAGTTAAATAAAGCATTTGTTCGTTATCCTGATGCTTTTGAATCGTATAAAATAAACCAAAATATATTAATCAAGGAAATCCAAACTAGCTTAATTAATTAAAAATAAATAACTAGATGTAAAATTTGTAACATATCTTCTTCTTAAGATTAAGGGAGGTGGTGTTTGATCAACACTGCTTGGGAGCCATGATGTAATATACTGTTTTGTTTTTAAATCCACCAAACAGTGTTTCATGGTAAACAACTGATGATCCCTTAAATTACATTGGCACTATAGTACATTCGAGAGAGCAAGTGATTGCAGGTTATTAAATGACTTACTGACTAAATGGTTTTCTAACGAATGATGAAAAATAATTTTTCGTATAGTTTTAAAGGTTAAACACTTCCAAGACTATATATATATATATGTATATATATATATATATACAATGTTATAAATTTCTTGCGTATAACGTTGCTGTATACATAGCAGTTGCTCAGTTTAAATGATATTACTACTAGACAGACTTAAATATTGAACCAATATAAAATAAATCATCTGTCGTTAATGAAATCTTTGGACGATGTCAGGAAAATTTACAAAATTCAAGAAAAAATTCAGACCACGCAATCCTTTCACCTTGACGGCACTAATAAGGCGTTTGTAAAGTACGTCAGTAATTCTTTTGAACTTACCAGATTTTCTGGTCTTGTCTTGTTGACTAACTGTCATAATTCTACTTATTTTTATGTTAACTTTCTGAACACGTCAGCTGACCTATAACATAACGCTGTACATTTAGAACAAAATTTGAGTAGTTATCAAGATCTGACTTCACGAAAAATGCTCGTCTAGTTGAAACCAATATCAATAATTTCTCCCACTCTTTATCTGTGCCTAAACATAAACGTAGATTCCATGAATAAAGCACGCTTGTGGAACTCTCTTTCATTTTCCTGCTTTCTAAATGATAACAATATGGTCGTCTTCAAGTCGAACGTAAACAAGTTCTTAATAAGCCGTCCCCTTGCTTAAGTAATCCAATTTACCACATTTCAACTACTAACAATTATAACGATAGTGTGCCATTGACTTTCGTACACTCATTAACCTTTATCCTCGAGTAGCCTCCGGGGCTTGATAAGTGGTGTTTTTTTTGGAAAGAAAATGGTATTATATGCTTCTATCTTTTTTATCAGTCAATGGAGGGGAAACCCTCTAGACTGGGACAATTATTATTTTTGGTAACCAGAGAGGCCCCTTTTTGCCTACTTTTAGGGGAGCTGGTTTTTACCCCACATTAAAAACGGCTTTCTGCCTAATTTGCTTTGGTGGGGAAGCCAATAAATACATTATATGCTTCTATCTTTCATTGATGTGCTTAGCGAAAGTTTGCTAAGTCAACACAATTATAATCTCTGTTTGGATTTTCAAGTTCTGGAAGAAGTAGCAGATTAAACTTCATCTATATCAGCATCATGAGGGGTACACACTTTTAGAAGACAGAGAAGGAAAGATGGGACTGATAAAATAAGATGGAGATAGTATCGGAGAAAGTCATTATTATTATTATCGGCTATTCTAGTTTATATATATGTATACATGTATAAATGTATATATATATATGTGTGTGTGTGTGTGTGTGTGTGCGTAGGTATATAAACAAATAACACATTCTGTAAAAGCGTTGAAGTATTATTAGCAAAAAGCATCTGTTTGTAGTCAAATGTTTCGAATCGCCGACTATCAACCAGATGATAGTAGATTCGATGCCGGTTGAAGATTGTACTTGTAGTGCAAAATCGTGATGTGGAATAGTTTGGCTGTGAAGGTCTGTACGTATTTCTTTATTTTACTTCGGTATAAAAAACTAAGAGTTCCATGCGCCTTTTTTCCCGGGCTAATACGTGATCTCTCTGTGCAGCACATAGATATCCGAGTCTCTAATTTCATTACTTTTGTATTATTAATCGTTAGGATAGAAAACATCGGTAATTAACTATTTTTCCGTTCTTTTATGTGACCAGGTTATTATGTTTTAGTATATATTGATTGTGGTATCCAGTCATTTCAGAACTATAAGTCGTCTCATTTGGTGGAGCATACAACCAATTATTTTAACTGGTGGTGACATTAATCGTAGAAAATTCACCATTATCCAGTGTAGATATGTGATGGGTAGATTTACATCAGGCTTTTAATACTATGTTGGTTTGTAATGTGTTGTCAGGATTTACTTGCAGGGTAAAGTATATCTATGTCAAATCGTCCTGGCGAACACTTGTACAGAAAGACGAAGACACTCGAAGATTATTATTTGTAAGTAACTCAAATTCTCGAGTAGGTAATTTGATCCCCTCGACCATGTTTTTAAAAAGCGAGCTTCCATCAGTTTACATGAAGACAAATAATGCAGTTCATAGTTAAGCATTAGCATTTGAATGAAACATTATCATATGTGTATTTTTAAAACATTATTTTATGTTGCTATAATTTGGGTAGCAATGGAATACGAAGTCTATCAGTTTTGCATACATGTTTTCTCTATCAAATATTTAAATATGTTTGTAATATTCAACGTGTAATTTTACTTCCAATTATTGTACACATATCTTTTAAAGTGAAGCGTCTTAGTTTCCACTCATTTTTAATATCGATTTCATGTTTTTATTTCTTCCTATTTGCAAGATATTATCGGGTTTATCTTGAAAGCTATTAAGAGTAAATTACTTCGTGCAAGATGATCACTATCTTCACGATGTCCATGAATCTTGAGCATATCGAGCAATAAATCGTTTACTTTTACAGTTTCACCTTCTCCATAAAATGCGAGTATTAATATTTCTAAAACATTAAATCATCTTCAGTATTTATTTTATAGTTATATACATTTCTCTATACGGCACAATATTAACTACCAATATAACGGTTTCCATTACGTATCATACTAGTTCGAACCATTATATTGTAAACGGTTTTACTAATATAACTTGAAAACATCTGAATTTAAGTCTACTTTTTATAAATGATTCTTTGTTATGTGTGTGTGCAATACAAAGTAATGTTCCCATATCACACATTTAAGTGAATAAATCGATGTTGTACTAACGTAGCAAACACAATAAAAGAATGCACAACATTTTGTTTTGTTTTATAAAAAGTTTTTTTTTATATCTCAATTATTATTAAATTTTGCAATTCTAAATAATCTCTAATTACATTAGTTCCAGAAAGTGTTATTGCAATTAATGATAATGTACGTGGTTGCACCTTTCATGTTCACAATATTTTATTCTGTACGAGGTTCGTTAGAAAGTCTCCTATTGTTTTTAACTAAAACAGTTAAAAAAAAACGAAGACATATGGTGGCCCAGTATTTACTATGGCAAATAGTAACTACTATTCTCAATGCACTTTTTAAGAGATGAATGACAGCTGTGCATGACCTTCTGAAACCCGCTTTGTCGTAAGTCGTTTCGAAAGTAAAGTCTCATATTAATTTACATAAATAAGGTTGTAATGCGTCGAGAATGGCTATGGTCGAATTAAATTCTACATTGCACGTTTGCCAGGAATCTAATGGTGTTTCTTTACTTCTGAGACACGTCACTGACAGGAAGTGCTTTCATAAAACCTAACACCGTAACTATCTGTAGTACGAAGACAAAACGTTCAAGTCATGAATGCATTATTTCGGTCATCATGAAAATGCCATTTGCAATTTCATTTAGGCGTTGTTAGCCTGATTGTTGTACTAATACTGCGAGTATGAATGCTATTCGTTAGGAGTAGAGTTATAGAGTGCATAAATCTAATACTCCGCAAATGCCACTGCCGTTTAACATATTAGGAAAACATTGAACTTGAGAACATAATTGTCTTTTGAAGTAAGTGGATGACTGTAATTTCCAGGGCGTAGAAGTATCCACATTAGATACCACCGGAGGTTAAGTTCACCTTACCTTTTATCATATCCGTATAACCTTTTGTTGAAATATCTTTTTAACAGCTACTCCGTGCCCCGTGTTTTTATTCTGTGGTCACAACACTTAGTCCATATCAGTTTTATATCATAGTATTCCTTCTGCTAAATGTATACTTTAATAAAATGTGTGTATCGCTCTTCTAATTGAACATCGACCCCAAACGACTTGGATATTTTCATACCCAACGTATATATATATATATATATATATATATACATATATATATATATTTCACGAAAAAATGTCTACATAATAAACGATATAATTAGCTCGAGAGTATTGAAGACAACAAGTATCGCTAAACCTACACCTGAATTGAATGCATAGGCCGGAAAGAGTGTTTCCTTTAAATGCATTATATATAATATATTTATTAAAAACCAAGTTAAGTACAAAATGGACGTTTATTTGTCTATTTGTCGCATAGTCTGTAGGTTACGTAACTTTATATTTAATTTAAAGTTTGTCAAAAGAAGGTATTTTCTAAGATTTTGTATGAATTAATCAAAATTCAACATGACTGAATTTCATTTCATAATCAAAATATATTAGGGGGGCGTTTACTGTGTGCAGATCACTTGATGGATAAGTTGTAAAATTTATAAACTTATAAGAATCTAAATTCTGACTGAAAAAAGTGAAGCGAAATGTATTGTGCTTGAATTTATTTTTCTAGTAAAATTTGATTCAGAGTGGTAAAAGTTTTAGAATTTTTTTTGCACGTTTGCGCTGTATTTGTACTGAGAGAACTTTTGTAAAAAAATACTATGTAAAAGGTTTAAAATGAGTAAGTAGTTACTTAGAATTGAAAATGCATATTGGTGTACCTTAATTTTGTAATGAATATAATTTTGCATTGAAATGAGGGCCGAGGGATAATATATGATTAGTATGCTTTGCCGCTGTTTGGTTGTTTTTCTATTGTGTTCCATTATAATGTCCAACCAGGTCGCAAAATACAAAATTAATTTTATCCAAACATAATGATAAAATGCTTTCTACGAGATGAACATTTAAACAATCTCACAACTGATGCAATTCTCTATATGTATAAAAGCCAAGTAAATCCAAGGATGGAGTACTGTTGCCACATCTGGGCAGGAGCTGTAAAAACAGCCTATCCTGCCTTGACAGACTACAAAATAGACTTCGTGGTTTAGTGAGGGATGCCCTTTTCTCTTCCCCGCAACCTCTCTCCCACAGAAGAGACGTTGCGAACCTGTCTTTGTTTTATCGCTATTTCCATGGCAAGTGCTCGTCTGAGCTCCAATCTCTCGTCCCCCCCTCGCAAATCTTTCACGAGCAACACCCGTCTAGCTGAAACTACTGTCAATAATTTTCCCCACTCTTTATATGTGCCTAAATCCAAACGTAGATTCCATGAGCAGAGCTTCTTTCTCAGAAGTTCACGACTGTGGAACTCTCTTCCGTTTGCCTGTTTCCTACCTGACTACAACTTGGATGTGTTCAAGTCCAACATAAACAAATTCCTGACAAACCGCCCCCTTTAGTAAGACACGCTATCAAATCTCCAATACTAATGATTACTACAATTCTATCTAATTGATTACTGTACACGCAATAACCCTTATCCATGAGTGGTCTCCTGGCCTTGATTAGAGGTGACCCCCTATGTAAAAAAAAACAACAACAACAAAACAATAATATTTTTAAATATATATTTTGGTATCAGTATGTTCTTTATAGACGCTAAGTTGTAAATACCCCCGACAAACCCGACAAGCAGCTAAATCCCACCCCTTCACAGTAGAGATCCCTAGATGTAAGAGAGCCTTTTACTCCAGCTGTTTCTTCCCCAGGACAGCTAGACTTTGGAATTCGCTTCCGGGTCCCTGCTTCCCCAACTGTACTGATGTGCAGAAGTTCGAGTGTAACGTGAACCGACAGCTTGCTGCCCAACTTCCTACAAAGGACACTTGATGTATATGTCCTTGATAGTAGCCCCCTACAACAAAGTGGCAATGTGCCTTGTTTGGGGTGAAAATGTAATTTTAAAAAATGAGTCATAGTATAACTATTTGTCTTCCCATTCATCAAAAACATTATTAATTTAATGAATAAAATTACATTGAAAGATCGATTGGTAAATTGAGCAATAGTCACTTTAACTGTCAAGTAAGCATCGTTTCGTTTCCCCTCATTATTTGTATAATGTTCCAGAAAATTGAATTTTCTCAATAGTTATAAAAATGAATGATGTCGAGCACACAAATAGTGATAGTTGTAGACTATTTCGAGAAGTAATTCATACGTTTAGGTAATTTCTTACTAAACTATCGCAACGTAGAATAAGACTGTTTATATTGTACACTAATTAATCAAGTTTTGCGTCAGCAGTCGCTTTGTTTTTGGCGTAGTAAATATTTAGAATAATCAAGAAAGTACACTTTATGCTCGACGTTGTAAGTGAAAGTAACTCTTACGTTCGGCGCAGTAAGTGGTAGAAAAGATCAAGAAGCAACAAAAAATAATTAAAAAAGAAATAGAAATGCATTTTGTGCATCCATTATGTTTGTTTTAAAAGTAATTTTATAGGTTGATCCTTTCCCATTTTTGTTTTCAAAAAATAATCTCATAAGCTGGTAATGAGTTTGCAAAAAAAATGTATTAACAAATGTATATGCCAGAAATGCACGCCATGATTCTTGGGCTGAACCTGTCACGAATTGATTTCAACGATGTTCAGACTATATTTTTACATCCCGTGAAACCTATTATTTCTAGAATAAATCGATGTGTTTTACTTATTAAAATAAGTATTTCACGTAAGGGAAGGGGTCAAGCATATATATATATATATATATATATATATATATATATATATATATATAGCCTTAATTTAAACCTACGTCACTTCCGGTTTGGCGGTGGTCGTAACAGCGAAGACGTCAGTTTTTTTTCCTGTTATTTTCCTCCTTGGCTACAAAGCCTGCCTTCCTACTACCACATTTTTTTTGTTCAGCATACACCTCCAAACACCCGGGCAACGCCGGGCTGAAATCTCTACCAAACCTCTCCGCCAATTATTGGTCTTAACACTTGACAATTTAGATAGAGGTTACTTGAACATGGATCTAACTTACCAACTCGATTTAAGCCCAAAACAGTAAACGTTAAGGGGTCATAATAGGGGTCAAGTTTTAAAAAAAATTTGATCTCTGCGGTCTCTACTAAATTACGCAGACAACTTCTGGTATAAACATTTGAAATTTTACATAAAGGATATTCAGAGATAGAGCAGGCTTTTTAATCGGTTTGGGTCGGAAATTTACCAATATATAAATCTAGGTATGTATGTATGTTTGCATATCTGCCTAACACTTTCGACAGAGGCGCCAGATTTTCACAAGATCAGTATCGTTTTGAAGCTCGCCCCTTCAGACGACAAATACCGACTACTTAGCTAAAAACATTAAACCTTTAACCCTTAACTGGGCACTTTTCTACAGGGAGGGGTCGCTTTTTTCCGATATTTTACATTGTCCAGCCTTAATTTAAACTTACGTCAATTCAAGTTTGGCAGTGGTCGTAACAGCAAAGACGCCACGTTGTCCGCGTTCTTTTCCTCCTTCGCGCTAAGTGTTCGAGCCTGCCTTCCTACTTTCATATTTTTTTGCTCAATACGCACCTCTACACCCCTGGGCAACTCCGAGCACCCATGCTAGTTCATGAGAAAATCAAATTCCACTAAGATATTTTTTTTATCATTTTATCAGGATTGACGCCTTAATTAGAGTTTTTATCGGAAAGTCCAAATGTTAAAACTCATTGTTTTGTTCATTGTCGTTGACATTTGCTTATCAAATGTATTCTTTTTCAAATATACCCACATATAAATGCATACATAATTTCATTCATATAATAGTTACATACAATCTCCTAGAAAAATTGGACTAGCAAGCGACACTATACGTATACATACATTAGAGTTGATATTTTGATAACTAAAAAATATACATAAAATAACTTTTGTAAGATCATTTGTTATGAAAGCGTGTGATTAACGTATGCAATTAGAGTCTATTGTGCGAAAATGTTTACCATTTTCAATATGAGAAAAAAATGTCAATAATAAAACTAAAGTTATGAACTAACCGTAGGTACATGGCAAAATATCGTATTGCATGTATTATTGTAAAACATGTCAAATGAACTAGCGATATAATTGTCTTATAGTCATCTGATATTTTTTAGTAGCTTTAGATTAAAGAACGATTACATTTTAAGAAAGGGCATGCATGAAGTCACGCAAATTGATCAACTAAGATCGTAAAAATATAACCTGAATTTCCTTGAAGAAATAACACCAACTTATAGAATGGCTTGTTCAAAAACTGCAAATAATAATAATAATAATAATAATAATAATAATAATAACAATAATAATAATAATAATAATAATAATAATAATATCAGCATTTACTTACGCCTCTCTCACTAACAGTCTATTTCCTCACATTTCTCTCTCTCTCTCTCTATCTCTCTCTATCTCTCTCTCTATATATATATATATATATAGAGAGAGAGAGAGAGCCAAACAACGTCGCAGCCCAAAAGAGCCTTGAAAGCCAACGAACGGGAAGACCAATTCTCTAGTTTCGCTCTTATTTGGGCTCATCAGTTAGACATATCCGGACATGGGATTCGAAAGCCAAGCCTCTTGCGTGCGAGTCAAGCAGTCTGTCAACTTAGAAAACGTCCCGCCCATAAGAAATTCTATAAACTAACACATCAAGCAAACTGAGATGACATCCGACTGTGAAATTGATCTAGAAAAGGGGCGTGGTCACCCAACCAGCTAATAACCGAATCCGATGTCTAACAAGTAGGAATTTTCAACTAACAATGACAATGCTATTCAGCAATTAGTAATAGATTTTTTTAGAATATAAGATATTATATATAACTATATATATATAGCCAAACAATGTCGTACCCCATAAGAGCCATGACAGCCAACGAATCGGATGTCCACGACTTCATTTTCGTCCTTATTTGGGCTCATAAGTTAGACATATTGGGACCCAGGATTCGAAACCTGGGCCTCTTGCATGCAAGGCAAGCACTTTGCCAACTAATCAAATGCCCACCACAAAAGAAATTCTATTAACTAACACAGATCAAGCAAATCGCTGCAAAATCCGACTGATAGTTAATAGAATTTATGATGATGCCGGCGAATGAATTCATTTAAATAATTGTGAGAAGCTAAGAAAATAAGATATCGCATGTATTTTATTATACGATATATTTCTTTAGTGTTACAATCGTTTCATAACCATTTGGACAAGCTTAAACATTATCTTGTAACAAGGTATTCAAAAATGGTTGCTCTTCAGACATAAAATATAACTGTAATACATATGCAAAAGCACAGACAATTTCTCATTTACTTAAAAAGCAGAGAAACTCAGATTTTAATCTCATTTTATCGGATATATATATATATATATATATATATAAAACTGAGATGTCGTAGTGGTACGCATGCATTGCACTTATACGTTAATACTATACTATTTATACCCAGAAAACTGTAGAAAATATAGATAAGCAGTAATGTTTGGTAGTACTTCAT
Organism: Euprymna scolopes; assembly: GCF_053919585.1. Classification (NCBI taxonomy): domain Eukaryota; kingdom Metazoa; phylum Mollusca; class Cephalopoda; order Sepiida; family Sepiolidae; genus Euprymna; species Euprymna scolopes. The sequence goes on along the minus strand of NC_136484.1, from coordinate 159,823,541 downwards.
ATGTAGTTAAACTAACCTGAATCTAATGACAATTGCACTAATAATTCAATAATTACTTGGAAATGTATATGATACATAATTAATTAATTATACTATAACCGCGTTACAATTTAAGCTACACAAGTAATATTTACGTATAATCAATTAAAGGATATGTAGTTTTTTTCATATAAAAATAACTAATGAAATATTTAGAATGAAAACATTGTAAATCTCTAGCTTTATTGTATAAAACCTGTCTGAAAAGGAACCGGGAGTTTTAACACTGGAGATTTTAATAAACACTAGAACATATTACTAGATGCTTAAAAAACTACTAGTGTTAAATATTGGGAAACATAGATAAACGAAGCTATTGACTAAAATAGTATTTTGAAAAATATATTATTGGAATAGGACGCTATTTTTTAATAGAATTATAAAAAGCCTGTGATTATTTAAAGTAGATGAAGCAGCTATAATCATAAAATCTATAAAAATCTAGTAGGCAGATTCGAAGATTGAAATTTCTGCCTATAGTGTCAAGCATGTAAAATAAAACATGAATTCCGCTTAATTTAATGAAATAATAATACTGATTGTTGATTAATAGATACTAATAATGACTGAGGCAGGTTCTCCCGCCCAGGTCAGCAATTGACCTCTGGCTTTGGTCGTGATCGTCTTGTCTACCGAGAGACCTTTACATGGATTGTTAGCGTCTCAGGTTCGTGTGGATTTCTGCTACAAAGCAAAAATATAGCTTCGCATGCGACCGGAAAAGTAAATACAGACTCGAGTTTTCTAACTACGGAAAAGTTAATTTCATGAAAGTTCAAGTTTTTACGTATATATAACGTTCTGTTTCAGTTCGATTATACCAAAAAATATCCAGAATTTCCCAAAATCTTATTTTTCGTCCTCTCAATAGCGGTCAGGATGAATGGAGGATATGTGTGTGTGTGTGTGTGTGTGTGTGTGTGTGTGTGTGTGTGTGTGTGTGTGTGTGTGTGTGGTCCTCCAGAAGTGTTTGTTTCTCTTGAGATAAGGCTTCAATCTGTTTCTTTCGACTCGAGTGCATGCTCTTATAGTAAATAACGGGGTGGGTCCGACGAATCGCTAAACCAATCAAGGTCAGCCACGTCTCTGGGGAAACCCCAGATACATTTTGTGTGTTTACATTTCAGCAATCCATCCGCGATTTCCTAAATCTGGGACCAAAAAATTAAATCCTTTCACACGACCCCAAGAATCAAATCCTGTCAATTTTCTCTACTCAGAAACCCAGAACGTCTGAGCCGGGGTTCTTCAGGCCAAACCTGAAATTTCCTGTCATTATTTGAAACAATGAAAAAATATGTTCGGTTTTTATCAAACACGATAAACTCGTCCCTTTTTATAAGTCACCTGTCGCTGTCCGGGATGCAATTATCGTTTAACGGACAATCTCAGCATATTTATCCGGTGTTATTCAGAGTTTAAGGGGATTTCAACCTCCTATCGCTCCTCAAGAAGGTTACGTCATATTCGCTCCCCCCTTAGACACATTGCTCCTCGCGGAACCAAGAGGTATAAGCCAAACAGACCGCTTCCTCTTCGTATAGCTAGATCCTCTATGCTCGCCAGATTTCCCGCTCCATCGTTTGTCCACCTGTCAAGAAAGATAGCATGCACATAGTCTGATAACCACACTCCAACGAGGGTTATCCTCCTTTTTTCCATACAAGAGTTCACAAAAATTCAATAAAAATCAGAGAGTTCACTTAGAATCAGTAAGTCTCTTTCTCAACATATAATTTTTTTCATAGTTTACCACAATAACACAAGATCTTTTTTATCCACATTTATAAATGTCACTCAGATCTTTTTCAGTTCGCAAATCCTATATTTCTTGTTTATTCTACTTAGTTAAAATTGTTTCTGCTTTTTAACCAAAACTCATAAATGTTATTTCCCCTGTTCCAAAAAGTGTTTTTCAAAATCGTTCAGAGGGATTTTTTTCTAATCAAGGGTTTACAAGAGTTATTTCACTTTTTCCATTATTTTTCACAGAATTCAGTCCAAATCTCGAGGTAAATCCTCAAACAAACCCTCAATCAATACTTATCAATGACAATGTAGAAATTCACTATATGAGACACACGCTAAATTAACAACCAGAGTCAACGTGGTATGTATAAAAGAAGGAAAGAAAAAATACATATTTATTTCACATAAGTTATTTCCCCTTAACTCGGCCTAAATTCAATGCGCGGGAGGGTAGATGAGCGAGTGCCGACAGTGAGGTCAATCACGCTGTGAGTTTCAACTACTCTCACCATTGACACCATTCAAGTCAGCCTAGCGGATGCCGACCCACACACACGCAACCCTCTTCCCTCCACATAGCGAGGCCTCGCATTCCTCGCTTCCTTCCTGCACTATGTACCTTAAATGGCATTTTGAATATTTCTTTCATTAAATGTGCACAATATTTCTTGATAGTGCATTTCTTTCACCAAAATTGAATTATGCGAACTACAGCCGATCAGAGAAAAAAACAAGCATGTACAATTTTACGAGAGGTGCTCATACCAGAAACGTACTTCAAATCCTCTATTTCCCTTGTTATAATTTCACCTAAATATCCCCCCTACATTTTTTTTAAAGGACTATAGCCGGATTAGCTAACGTCTCCCGCAGGGTTCGGATTAGTTCAATACTCGCCGTTAAACAAGCTTTCAGCATCGGTGCCCACCTCATCCAAGACAAAAACACTTGGCGAACGGTGTCCTTTGATCGCTCGTCCTTGTTTTCACCGGTAAAATAGTCAGTGTGGGTGGTTCAAAACTAACTCTCGCTCCCTGACTTTGTAACCAGTCATTACCAAGCGTTAGCTCTTTTCGTAGGTGTTTCGCTAGATAAACTTTCATTCGTCCGCCGCGGTCACATAGTCTGAAGGGTATAGAGGTTATTTCCTTGAGGTGGAGGTCAGTATTATCAGCCTTGGTCAACTATACATCCACGGGCTGCAAGGGTTCCTTATCTCTCATCCTGTCATACGCCTCCACAGCCAGTAAAGACAAAGCTACTCCTGTGTCGACCAGAGTTACCAGTGTTTCACCTCCTGCCTCTACAGGACAGGTCAAGTCTCCCATTTCCGTCAGAACCTGACGAATTCTAAGCGGCGTCTTCTTCGTTGACCAGCCTTGAACAAGTGCCGCTAACAGATATTCCTCGTCCGGCGACAGCCCGTCCGTTCGGGCATTGATCACTTCCCTTGGACGGTATTCTCCCCCTTCTATGGGGACCTCTTCCTTTTCTGAAGACATTCACTTCTCCTGTGTCCAGTTTCCCTACAGTTCCAACAACGCAATTTCGGACAGGTTCTGGCCATATGACCGGCCTTTCCGCACATCCAACAACACAAGGGCCTTGTCTCCCTTTTGGGTACCCGATGCCCTTATATTCTGCGCGACCAATTGGCGTTTCCCAAAGCCGGTTTTAGGATGGATTGCCGTTTACCCATCGTCTGGTTTGGAGACTCCCATCCGTTCCCTTCTGATTTGCCGTCGGGTGGGGATCGTTGCTCTTGTCGAGCATCTCGGCCAATTCCTAAGCGACGGTCACCCGCATCTGTGCACAATTTAGATTCGTGCCTGTGTCTATGACACTTGCGGCAGTAGGGCTACAAATCCTAGGGATTACCTCCCAATTGGTTCGGATATTCTACCGCCCGATGACCCTTGTAATCGCACCTAAAGCATAACAGTCCCATTCTTCCAGGAACGGGCTTATAGTGGCCATAAAAGTATTCCATCCCAAGTATAAGGGTCAGCTTCCTTATGCCAGTCTTCGTCGACTAACTCCCGGGGGAGGGTATCGTAAGCTGTCGGTCTTGCCCTCCGCGTCCTCAGGGGGGATGGGTTCTTCCTGATCTCCTCCCACAAGCTCGAACTTCGAATCCGCCCCCAAACCCGGTCACTGGTCTGAGCGAGCTCTACCGGCTCGCTCAGCTTAACGGGGTAAACTTTTAACGCATATACACTTATATCCCGATCCAGAAGAGCCTCACTTAATACGTCAGCTAGCAGGATTGGTATCGGCCCGCCCTCTCGGACCGACTGGTCCGGGAAAGCCCTTATCACTAGTTCAGACACTCGCTCCGCAAAACCACTAATCTCTTCCCCGGCTCGTTGACGGAGCCTAAATAATTCCCGGACGGCGTCAATGGCCGTTCTTTCACTGCTGAATTCCTTAATTAAAGCTGACCTTAACTGCTGCGAGGTCAGCTGGGAATTTTCTCGGAATTGTCTGCCTAGGAACCTGGAAACCGGGCCTGAAGCAGCTTCGTATGCAAGAAGAATCATCTCCGCATATTCAAGACCATAAACTATATTTTTCTTCCCTACCATTTGTAGCCAGTCGTCGACCCCACTTTCTTCTCCACGGAAGCTCGGACTTTGAGTGAACCCAGTTTCTGCTCTAACTCATGTGTGAGCTCGCCATGCATCTGGTCAATCCAACGCCTTGGGGTATCCCCGTCCGTATACCTTACCATAACAATCCGCTCCTACGCCCAACACCTCGGACGTGAGCCCTGTGCCCTCCTTAATATCCGTTGCCGCCATCGCTTTCTATTATTTAGTTTTCTCCCCACACTCTAATAATACTCAAAACTGTCAACTATAACACAAGATAATCAATGAAAGCAAGAAGAGAAAAATCACATAAACAATTGAAACAGAAAAATAAATCGAATTCAATACAATTTAACCACTCAAGAAGACTGCACAATTATCTCATTAGAAGCTACATTCTCTCCTTTTTTCTTCAATCTTTTACTTTTAATGTTAGTCAACACGCGGAAATATAACTCAATCCCAGTCACACTTTAAAGCGGATAACTGAACTGGTGTAAAATTTGTTTTAATTTTAACAACACTCCTCTTCCCTCGCTTATTTTAATGATCCTGACTATAACCAAACGTCAACAATACACCCTCACTTTCTTAATATGCCTTTCTCTCTCTCACTTCTCTTCTTTTTTTTTTGCCGTGCAAAGCACGCTTCGTTTTCAAATTACCACTACAACAGTTAACAAAACTTCTCTCTCTCTCACCTTTTCTTTCTTTTTTTCGAGAGTAGTCACGCAAACAGCAAACAACAGAAACTCAAAAAGAATCGTCTCATCCTTCCTCTCATTCGTTGTCTTTGTTTCTTCCTTTCGCTTGTTAGCACGTTTTTCCCAAAAGAGGAAAAAATGTTCTTTGTTTTTTTTTTTAATTTTCCTTTACTGTCTCTGTGTTTTTTTCTTTACATTTCTCTGCCTCTGTCTGTCTCTCTCTCTTTTTATAATTTTTGTTCGTGGTTGTACTTATTGTATTTTCCGTGGCAATTCAATTACACCTTCATGGTCTCTTATCATGGAAAACACGGTCACCAGATGTGACAGGTTCTGCCGCCCAGGTCAGTAATTGACCTCTGGCTTTGGTGGCGATCGTCTAGTCTATGGAAGACCTTCACACGGATTCTTAGCGTCTCAGCTTCGTGTTGATTTCTGCTTAAAAGCAAAAATATAGCTTCGCATACGCGCCGGAAAAGAAAGACTCGAGTTTTCAAACGGCGAAAAATTTAATTTCATGAAAGTTCAAGTTTTTACATATATTCAACGTTCTGTTTCAGTTCGATTATACCATAAATATCCAAAATTTCGCAAAATCTTATTCTTCGTTCCCTCGATGACGGTCAGGATGGATGAAGCGAGGATGACGGTGGTTTTCTGGGAGCGTGTGTTTCTCTTGAGATAAGGGTTCAATTTGTTTCTTTTGACCCGAGTACCTGCTCTTATAGTAAAGTCACGGGGTGGGTCCGACGAATCGCTAAACCAATCAAGGCCAGTCACGTCCTTGGGAAAACCCCAAATACATTTTGTGTGTTTACATTTCAGCAATCCGTCCGCGATTTCCTAAACCTGGGAACAAAAATTAAATCCTTTCACACGACCCCAAGAATCAAATGCTGTCAATTTTCTCTACTCAGAAACCCAGAACGTTTGAGCCGGGGTTCTTTAGGTCAGACAATATCATCGTTCCTTATTCTGAAATTTCCTGTGATAGTTTTAAACAATAAAAAATATCTGTTTGTTTTTTGTCAAACACAATAAACTCGTCCCTTTTTTATAGGCCACCTATCGCTGTCCGGGATTCAATTAACGTTTAACGGACAATCTCAGCATATTCACCCGGTGTTATTCAGAGTTTTAGGGGATTTCTACCTCCCCAATGGCGAGCAGTATCGTTCCTCACGACGCTTACGTCATATGACAGCTTGCATTTAAATTATCAGTACCAAAACAAACCTTAAATTAAGATCCTGCACTGTGATTGTATAATGTAACTGTGTGTAAAAACTGTAATCATTTTATAACTGAAGTTATAAAATGTTAGGTTTTGTATCTCGAAAACATTAACAGGGGTTTTGGAAGAAAAAATGAAACAATGATTTAAAAAATTTACTCAATGAGAGCTAATAACGTTAATTATTAGGTAAAATGTATTTGAACCATACAGTCTTGTCCGTGATTATCGGAAGTCTGATAAAATGTAGCAATTGGTATAGAAAGACAAAAGCCGGTTACCTACTCCATTACAGTTCGCAGGGTTTTTTGTAAAGCACGTTTAATTTAGAGTGCAGACAAAGCCGTTTAATATATATATATATATATATATATATATATATATATATATATATATAAATGTATATATATATATATATAAGTAAATGGTAGATTGATTGAAGCATTGCGGATAATGCATATATAGAAGTTTTAAAATCCAACAGCAGTGCGACAAGGACCGGAATCACACGAGTAAAGAAAACACATCATTACATAATTAATTTGCAACCAAACTGTTGGTATGTCAAGTGTATATAAAGACCGTTGGTGGTACAGAACTTTAATGAATTTCGGGAGAAAATACCTCCCCTTTTAAAAAAGGAAACAAATATTCAAGATGGCGGACGAGAACAGGACTAAAGATAGAGTGTAGGACAGCAGTAAGATGTGACTAGTTAAAATTGTAGGTAGCTGGGGGGTTATTTTATTTGATTTATTTATTTTTTTATAAAGATTTAATGCGTATATATTTTTTATCATTCTTAATTTGTTATTATTATTATTAGTATTATTATTATTATTATATTTTATTAGGAGATATTCTCATGGGTAAATTTGGTATCCTATTATGTTAATGTATTTTGTTTATTTGTTTGTTTCTTCTTCCTCCACTTATTATTATTATTTTATTTTTTGTACTCCTTCGAATTCTTCTTATTATTGTGTTTTTTATTGTTTCAACCTAGTGACGCAGTTAAGGAGGTTTTTCTTTTAAATTATAGTATAGCAGTAAAAATTCGCGTAACTTATGGTGCAAGGGAAATAACCTAATTTAACTTTATTATATCTTTTTTTTATAATTGTTTTACTAACTTGTTATAACTATTGTTTTTGTTGTTTATGTTTTTATATTCTATTTTTTTATTTGTATTGGTGTACAAGATGGGCTCATATTGCTTACTTTTGTCTGTGTTTTCCTTTTACTTTGTGGTTATGATATCCTTTCTTGGTTTATGCATATTATCATTATTATTAGTAGTAGTAGTAGTATTAGTAGTAGTAGTAGTAGTATTAAAAACTGGCCACGCAGCTCAGATTTTTCTTTTTTTATAATATTGCAGAAAAATCTAGGTATGATAACTGTGTTACCTTTATTACTTTTACCTTTTTTCTTTTTTGTGATTTGTTATAAATATATTTTTGTTTATGGTTTATTTGAATTTTTTAATTTGTGTTAATGTGGAAAGGGGCTACCTTGCCTTAATTTCACGTATTTGTCTTATACCTTGTTGCTACACTATTCTGTCTTTGTTTATGTATAATAATATTTCCTTTTATTATTATTATTATTATTATTATTTATTTTTAATGCTGTTACTGTTTCCAACTAGCGACGTAGCTGAGAAAATTTATATTATAGTGTCGCAGTTAAACTCCGGATAACTGATGGTGTAAGGTTGCTATATGTGTCTAACTTTTTTCTCTTACCTTTTTGATTTTACTGACATGTTATAATATATTTTCGTTGTTCATGTTTTTATGTTCTATTTTTATTTGTGTGCATGTGTAATGGGCTAACTGGGTTTACTTTCATGTGTTTTTGTCATACATTGTGGCTATAATATTCCCTCTTTGTTTATATACATTGATATTTACTTTTTTTCCTGTGTTTCCTTCTTCGTATTTGTTACTTGTTAGTTTGATCTTTTCTATTTCTCTTTCATGTCTACCTCAATCAATCATTCATTTGCATGTTTCCATTACCCGTTTTTTCTTTTTTTTCTTATTTTATTAAGATTTACTTATCTATTGTTACTGTTTTTATAATATAAAGTGATCTAAAATCTGATTCTTTCATATGAATGCGGTTGGTGTTATTACAGCAGAGAGTAATATATTCTACGTATATGAAATCTAAAAATATGTATAGATATACATATATATATATATATATATATTGTCCCTGTGTATGTATTAATATATGTATTTTATTATTTACCTACTAACTCATATCGTTTGCTATTTGGTATGTATCTATTTATATGTTGGTACTATAATCTCATCTCAAAGTTTACTGCAATGTCTCTTGTGTATATTTTGTTTTCTATATACCTCATAGTTTATGCATATTTTACTGTGTGTAGTCAATTTCTTTTTATATTTATTTTTTATTAGATTATATATTATTTTATTTATTTATTTTATATTTTATAATTTGTATACCGTTGTTCCTATGGACTATCTTATTATTAGAAGTCAAAGGATCAAGGGAGAGCTCAGTTTCAGCCTCTTATTAAGGGAAGGTTTGTGTTTGGAGATAAGGACTACTTCAGCAATTCTAAGATTTCCAAGATTTCTGACTGAAGCAAGGATACCCACGCGAATGTTACGTTGTGTGCTGTTGCATGAAACAATATATTTGTGGAATGAGGAAGTTCTAGTGTTTATATGTTCTTTAATGCGTGGCTGTAGAAGTGTAGTGGTACTTCCTGTGTAGGATTAGTTGCATTTAGTGTATTGCAGGTCATAGACCACGTGGGTGCGCAAACATAAGCATGCGTCTGGGATAGTACTGTTGGATATGGCGCAAGCGTCGGGTGTATATGGTGAGGGTTTTCGGGTCAGGTGCTGTCGTAAAGTCGTGCCGGTGTGGATGAGTTGTATGTCAAGCTTATCATTGTGTGGGGCTCTACGGATAGCTGAGGAGATTCTATCTTTGAAGAAGGGGAGCTAAAGAAAACAGGTATTTGGGAGAGTTTGGCGTTTTTTTTCTTTTTGTTGAGTGAAGATAAGGTGGAATTGGGATAGACGTTTATGGAGAGGGTGTGTAGGAAGTTGTAAGGGTGCACAATTTTGTCGGGTGTGTTGGTGCAGTTGATGCGTATGCGTGAAATCTCTGTATGTGCGTAAGTCCGTTTGTATTTTAGGGGTAAGGCGGATCAAAGGCTTGTTTCCTGTAAAATTATGGGCATATAGAGCCGTTTTCCTTGATGTTGAGTTTGAAATCAAGGAGTGGGGAGAGCCAGAGTTGTTTGGGGGTTCTATGGTGAACCGCAGGTGGGGGGTCAGTATTGTAAAATGTGTTCAAGATTTTGATGTCTTCATCCGCCATCTTGAATATACATTTGTATTCTTTTTCAAAAAGGGGAGGTGATTTCTCCCGAAATTAATTAAAGTTACATACCAGCATCGGACTTTGTATACACCGGACGTGCCAACAACTTGATTGCAAATTAATTATGTAACGAAGTGAGGAAAGATAGATGAATAAACAGTTCGACATGTCTTTACTCAACATACCCGTCCATATGTTGCTTTGTCTTTCAGATAAATATATATAATTTTCGATACTTGTATGGTAGCTTAATCCGAGTCTGTGAAAGTTTCTTAATATTTAGCAGCAGTTTTTTTTCCGAATTACCCTGAAAAATCATAATAACCTCTACCTAAATTTTCTGATGACTATAGAAAAAATATGTACATGAAGTTTTGAAAACATTTACTTTTGATGGGGGGGGGGCTGATGTATCAATAATAATTTCATATGTAGTAAAAAATTAATATAGAAATTAGCACCAAAAAGTGAACATTACGTCTTTCAGGATTAGAAATAGACACAAATGGTTCTTATTCGAAGCCTAATAGTTTCAATTGGTCCGATTCAAGATTTCCATTTATCCTTTTACATCATATATATATATATATATATATATATATATATATATATATGCGAATTAGCTAGATCCTATGCAGATTAATGCAATTCCAAGACAAATATGTATATATATATATATATATATATATATATATATATATATATATATATATATGTATATATATATATATTTGAGGTTGCTATTTTCCAAATGTACAGTAACCAGTGAAATATAACGAGTACTGCTTATGTAAAGACAAATGTATATATATACATATATATATATATATATATATAATATATATAACAAAATTGTATTTTTTAAATAAATAGGAAAATATTTGTGTGTATTAATATTCATATTAATACACACAAAAACACATATATATGAATATATATATAGAGAGAGAGAGAGGGAGAGAGAGAAAAGAGAGAGAGAAAGAGAGAGAGTGAGAAAGAAGGGTAAAGAGACATTGTTTACCACATGAAATATCTTGTGGCCTGATGTGATATGCAGCATTCTGCGAACAGCCTGCTCGAGAAAAATTAAAGCTGGTATTATCACTTCAAACGCAAGTTTTTAAGTGTTTTTCTCACTGGGTCGGCGAATTAAGATAGCAAGATCAGAGTATCAAAATCACTCGAAAACGCAATCTCTTAAAAAAAAAAGCGCGATCCAATGCTGGGCGGAGTATTTTGATAATAGTTTTTTATGAATGAGAAAATAAACATTTTAGATCCAGCGTAAACACTGAACGAGTGTTCGTTGAAAAATGGAAACGTGATGATCATTCTGGGGTTTAGTTTTACGTGAAATGTTATAAGTGGGAACTTATAGAAAATGTACTTAAAATATCGAAGGATGTTTTTCACTAAGAGAATAGAACTACCTGTGTGTTCTTTGCCATCCGTGTTTTTCCTGTATCCTTTATTGATTTTTTTTGCTGATTTTATTTTTTAATATATATCATTTATCTGAACGCTTGATTTCAGTTATTCCTTCAGCAATAAAAAAGACGATTTTCTCAATATAACATTCTCAATCGTTCTCTGTGAATGTTTTCCTTTATTCAAGTTTTCCACTTTTATAATTTAATTTAAAGACAATGCTTAGCCTCCCAAAAGACTGAACCAATTTAATTACAAGTCGTTTTATATAGACGTATAAACATACTAGCTGAAGTAATCGAAGTAAACTAGGTCACAATCTTTACATAATATATACGTGAAACTTTTCTGGGTAAACGTACGTTTGTGTTTCACAGATAATGCACTAGAGTGTATGATATTTTCATATTGTGTTAGTCTTTTATTTATTCTTTTTATTTCTTTATTTTCATATATTGAAATAGACTAGATCGTTGACCTAAGTTAGAGAATTCAGGTTGACACAAACGTGCGTACACGCTAAAATCCCAGTCTTTGGTCGGCCACAATACACCATGTTTATAAAATAAACATATAAGTTAGAACAGTCAAACTTTTACATCAGACACATTCTACAAACAGATACGCGCACAACACGCCTAAGCAAAGAAAATATACAGAATACAAAATATGAAATAAAAAAAACATATATAACATATTTTTTTAAGATAAAATATTAATGACTTTTTGGCTTCACAATTAATACATTCATATAGGAAGAAACAATCTGAACGAGAGATTGGTCGATTTTGCTAAAACAATACGAACAGTAGAAGACAGGGGTTTTGTTGTCTCGAGAGAAAACGATCAATCACTCGTTTTTCTGGTTTTCTTTTATTTTTCATTGTTTTCTATTATTTTTTTTCACACATTTTCGTTTTTATTATAAACTATCAGGCCGCCTGGCATTGCCTGGTCGTAAAATACGTTTAAATATGATATTTTTATTAATGCGAGTTTCGTATTTATTATTAATTCATATTGGATACAATATAAACGATTTAAAAAGTTATTTTTTAAAAATGGCTAGTCCGTCACTAGTGAGAATCGAAACTAAAACATCTAGCTTACGACTTATTTTTCTATTGACGTTTATGCCTGCGCTATGAAAACATGTTTGCTGCATAGCTAAAAATTAAAACATGAACCAAAAACTATTACGTTAGGCATGCGTATTGATAATGTCGTCGTTCGACTTTCACCTGGCAAATTCTATTTTTTTATTCTCCGACTTTTGCACCGATATTCCTCGAATAAAACCTAAATATAAAGTTTAGCATAGGTTCGAATATCCATATATTAAGTTTCATGTTTGTAGACAAAAACTGACAGAGGAGTTTAGTAGGCAATTGTTTAAAATGATTATATATATATATACGCATACATAAATATATATAGAAAAATGTGTGTGTTTTCTATAATCTTTTTATGCAAATATTACGTAAGTATAAATCATGTAGAATATTTGCATGAATATACATACCTATATATGCACGCAATATATATGCAGATACATACAAAACAAATAAGGAATTAATTAAAATTACTGTTAAAATAGGTAAATAAGCTAGACCTTTTTGCAGATGAATGCAATTTCACGACCTATATATAACCAAGTTGTATTTTTAAAAATAAATAGAATTAATGTTTTTTAATATGAATATCAATACACACAAACAGAATGATTATAGATCGTGTATTTTGTTTAATGATATGTATAACTTTAGTAAAAATTTTGTAAAATATCAATTTTTTACATACTCTTTTTATTTCTTTTCTCTAATTCTATATATAAAAAAATACTGAGCTGCCCAATTAATGTTGTAGCACTAAGTGATTCTGTTTAAGTATTTATTGTAATCGATAAACCGAATTGAAAGTTCACTGTGCCATTCATTTTCTCATAGGGTTTCAATGTTCACACTAAATCCGCTAGGGTTTGAATTTGAGATAGACCATCCCGCTGAACAAGTAGGTTCTTAGCTAATGAAAGGATCGAACTTAGTCTTAATAACGATGTTTAGAACATTATCAGTTCAAACTTGATGTACATAAATATTTAATTTAGTTTGTTTGTTTCTGCGGGATTTCATCTTAGCCGGTCTTATCTGTTTGAAACGGATATAAATGCTATCTTATTGATAAAATGTGTAATTTTAAATTGTGTATTAGAAATTATTGTTTTAAACCATTTTCTATTGAGGAATATGTGGCAAATGTAAGATATACTTATTACATTATCATTTTTCGCTCGTGATCCGCTTGTACGTTTGGCTGCATTACATAAATGGAAGCGGCAAGATTTAAAAATAAAGAATCGACACATTAACACATACTGACAGGCGTACTCACATAGAATTATTATAAATGCGTACTCACATAGAATTATTATAAATGCGATGAATATAAGTTGGACTACAAAAGTGAAATAAATTTTAGCTAGCTTGAGTTTTTTTAATGCTACATAAAATTTTAACAGAGATTCATTGGAAAATAAATGTAATAATGATCCAGCTAATATCTCAAAATCAGTAATCAGTAAATGTCTTATTGCCGTATTTCGGAGTTAATTCATCACATTACTATCCTATTTAATTTACAGTTTTTCAAAGTGTTATGAGATTAAAAATGAAATAGTCAATTTATTTACTGCTTTAGAAGAGTGTGAAAATCTAATTATTATGTCTAACAAAAAATGATGAGACATGTGTATCGATCGTAATGTAAATATTAGGTCTTACATGACGTATGTTCTCTTTCAATTTTTTATTGCTATTGTTGTCCACCAAAACGATCACTAAAAGACTAAAAATAGAAATGTTTTACAAAAAGGTATTTGTATTTTGCATTTATAACTAGACAGATTACACAGAAAATAAGAGTGGTAGTACTTAAAACAATATGGTGTACTAGTAAATGCATACACACCACAAAGCGGTATATTTGGTATATGTATACTCTTAGAAACAGCTCATATCTTGTTTATGGATAAGTCTCCACAACGATACATATATATATATATATATATATATATATATATATATATATATATATATATATATGGAGAGAGAAAGAGAGAGATAGAAAGATAGATAGAAGGATATATATATATAAATATATACACATACACACACACACACACACACATATATATATATATATATATATATATATATATATAATTTATATTGAGCACTCTATCTTACATCACCTAAGTAGTGTACGGGTATTTTATGATACCAAACGTACTGAGCCATTCTATATCGTAAGAAAATAAAGTAGCCATCGCTAAGTGACAGAATTTATATAGTAACCGAGATTTCACTAACTTCTAATCCTACCTGACAGCGAAATGATTCCATGTTTTGATTCCAGTTTGATGATGATATTATGCAGTCAAACAATATTTTATTACTAAATACATGTGGTCCTTACTTATTTTGTACACTGTAGACAGTGATAACGTTTAATATAATTAGCAATAATGAAAAGTTCTTCGGAAACGCGCATGACACCCTCTTCGACAGTTTACAATATTTATATGACCAAACGAATATCACTTTGTTTATACAAACAGGCTTCACACGCAGACCCTTCCTGTCTTATCGTCTCTCTCTCTCTCTTGCCTAATATATATATATATATATATATATATAAGTTTAATTAATTGGCATGATGCAGGAGGTGAGCTGAACGTTCAGTAGTATTACAGAATTTAGTGCTCACATAATATTATAGAATGTAGTCTTTTGTAAAGTATAGACTTCTGTGCACGTTTATTGCCCTTAAAATTACATTACTTACTATGTTGGTCTATTCACGAATTTAGCACTACTGAAGTAAATACTGAGAACTGATGCATGAAATCGTATATATCTTAATAATAATAATAATAATAATAATATATATGTACACACACATACATACATATATATATATATATATATATATTCTTAAGAATATAGAAAAGATAATTTACAGCCACCGCCACATGTAAATTTACGAACTTTTGTATTCTTGAATGATTTCCATTCTGTAGTAAATGTCGGTTAACATCGCCCCATCCAACCTTATCCAATGTTTCAACGTGAAAATGCTGAAAGTTACTGAACAGAAATTTTGATAGACATTCTTAAATCCAAACATGAGATTAAAATGTTCAATCTGCAATGTTGGAATATTTTGTTTTATTACTAACATGTCTAATCCACAATGCTTTATATGTCGACCTATGATTTATACATAAATCTTTGTTGAATGTTAAGCCAAGTTTTGATAAAAGGTGATTTATCTCTTAAAGTAAACGTGCTACAATGTGATACAGAGTAGGTTAAGAATTAACAGGGAAATGTCAAAATAATGAACATAAGTGTACTGTTTTTTCACCAATAATTTGCAATGTTTCTTCAACTAGAAAAATCGGGTATTAGAGTTCTATTTTCAAGATCAGATTTTACAAGTACGAGTAAGATATAATGAATTAAGAAAAATAAGTTTCGATGAATAACATTGCAACAAGAGAAGCACGCATGGTCACCTGTGACTCCACAGTGAACGAGGAAAAAACATGACTAGGTTCAGCATTGCCTGCTCCAATTTAGCCCCCAAAGTGCCCAGAGGACTTCAAATCCTCGTGAAATGAACAAACGGTGCAGTTTAAGGCTTTAACATATACCATATGTAAATTTGAGTTCTGCACCATGCAAAAAAAGTAATTACTAAATCCATCATTTACCTCCCTCTCTCGAATTTCAGCTCAAACTGCATATCTATGAATGGGGACCCGTTTATGTTGTCAGGTCAGGAGTAGGTCGGGCTACCACTTATACCAATCTCCACTAATTACGTCACCTCAGGGGAATCACCTATTCCCTATCTGTGTGTATCTGTGAATCTACAAACTCTCCTAGGCCTGTTTCTCGCGATTTAAAAGGTTAACGCCGTGACCTCTCGTTCTGGTACTATACTCAGAGGCCAGACGACCCTGAGTCAGGGATTGGTGGCACCGGAAACGAAATTATATTTCGTTTTATCTCTTAAAGTGATAGCAAATCGTCACTTCACTAAACAAGCAGACTTATATGTCGGTTTTGTAAAAATAATAAAATTTATAACTTAACTCTTCCTTTGTTGTCGCCTGAACATACAACAATACTTAACAATAAAACAATCATATCTTCCCGGTATCTTCCAGTGTTTCAGGAACCTAAGCTTTCCCCCGTGGGGAGCCAAATCGTTCTCTAGGACGGTTACGTTACATTTCGCCCCCCCTTATACCCATTGGTTTCTTTGCAAACAAATGATTCTAAGTCATCACCCCATAATCTCTTTCCCGTGAAACGTGAACCGTTTCCCATATTAGCTGATTTTATCGACGGTTTCACCTCTTCCATTATAGGTGCACCTGTTTATAAAAGAAAAGACATATAGTTCGAAATTGAACAACCACTTTCAGGTGATGGTTCCCCACATCAGCTCGTCACACGAGCCATTCCGCTTCTGGTGGTTTAAAGTCCAAAACGTTAAAAAAAGGTCAAAAATTGAAAAAGTGAAAATTCAAAATTTCAAGAAATCAACATATAGCAAAGTCTCGTAACGCTTGTTCTTCACCAAGATTATAGCATTTACATAGGCCTTCTCTACTTTTTTTTCAACACAATTATAACAGTTTTTCTCAAAGAAATCATGGGAGTTACTCATTTTTTTTCAATAATAAAGAAATAAGTATAACATAATTATATAAGACATCCAGAATTTTTTCACAAATTTTAAAGTCACCTTTTATCGGCACATTATAAAAGTTGTTTCAAAGTCACTCGGAATTTCTCACAAAATTATGACACATTATTTTCTTTCACAGACTAATATTTACATAAATGTCACATATTTTGTTTATGGGAGATTTGTTTTTTCAACAAGTTATAAAAGTTACTGAAAAATCATTACATTCAAAAATTTTAAAAGTTTCAGTTTTTTTTTCAATCAACATTTATAACAGTTACTCAGTTTGTTTTTTTCAATCACAATTTCAAAATCAAATGAGTTGATACTCTACTGCCTCTATTCTGGCTAAGTATTACCCGTTTTTTATTGAACTAGTCTACTTTCCTCTCACCTTAACCAGTCACGATCGGGATACTCCTTGGCATTTCATTGGTCAGCGTCCTGCAAGAATTCCAAGAAAACAGAAAGGAAAGAAAAGAGAAAATAAAAACAATCAGGGCTAATCTCAATGAATCCGCCTCCGGAGTGGTTTCAACACGAGTGCTGCGTTCCCTCTGAGTGTTTCGCCAGCAACTGGGTTTTCTTCCGATGGGGTCACCTAGGCTGCAGGTAGGTTTGGGCCGGAGTTAGCTCTGCCATCAGCGCAAAAAAAAAACGAGGTGTTTCTCGCCCTCTCTCATCTCTCACTCGCCCTCTTACACACGACACCACTGCCACACCTTATGGCCCAGTAATCTCAGGTACAAGTATCCCTACGAGCGTCAAGATAGCGACCGAGAACCGGGGACACTCCCTCCTCTATCAGCTGATCCATGGCTGAGCCCTTAATTGAGAATAACCCAACGTACTTTACGGTGGCTCGACTCACCCCTCCCCCAGTTCACCCTGAAGATTAGCTCGTAGGTAAGAGAACACAAAAAGAAATTGGTTAAAACCTCTCAGTGTGTCATTAAAATTGCTTCGCATGTATTATTTTTTATTTCTCCATACACAACCATGCTATAGAACTTAATAAATAGACGCCATAAAATGAGTGAAACAAAAAACATGTCTCTCTCAAAATTAAAGTCATTACAGTCTCATCACAATAACAATTTACTATCCATCTTCACTAGCTTATTTTGGGGGGATGAGAGATCTTTCTAGACTGAGAAAAAAAATCCTAGGAAAAAATAAATTCAACCCTCCGAAATAATTCTCTTATTTACTCTCTGATAATCAAACCAGATCAAAATGCAACATCGACTCTTGTTCACTGAAGGAGAAATTCTTCTAGACTGAGAAATTTTCCTTTTTCTCAACCTCCCCCCCCAAATCAATTTAATCTTCCAAAATAATATACTTAATCATCCAGAACTGCACTTCATGATACACCTAACGTTCGCAATGGATTATATTAAAAAATAATTAAAGTTCGCATAATCTATTAATTGTTCTTCCTTCTCAAAAGAAAATTGATTTAAATCGTTCCATAAATAATTCTGTTGTTTTAACTTGGTAAGAAATTTAAAAGAATAATTTAGTTAACCCGTGCTATAAGTTAAGATCAAATCCTGGTCATGGTACCAGATGTAAACACTCAGCGATCCATAATAGGGATCTCCTTGTCAAAAAGGCGTCAAGCCTCCGTCGCGGTGCCCAATGTGACCTGTGATTGTCCTCGGGTTTATAGGCCACTGCTGTGTCACACTGGAAATGAATAAACTTCATTCACGCAAAAATAAGAGACAGACTCGGGTATATCTATTCTGCTGTTAAATTCAAGGTATATATACACAATATAAAATTATATACACTTGTTCAGTTGTTGATGTTGACAAAACTTTACAGAGTCCCGATTAGATTAATTACTCTCTGTTTGCGGTGGTGACGGTTCGGGAAGAAACGGGGGGACGACCCATCGCTTGTATCTGATTTCTCTCGAATCTCAGCTCCAACTGCAAATCTCTGAATTGGAACCCGTTTATGTCGTCAGGTTAGTGGTAGGTAAGGCTACGGCCTAGACCAATCAATAGTAATTATATCACCTCAGGGGGATCCCCTACTCTCCGTATGTGTACCTGTGAATCTGCAAACTCTCTCAAGCCTGTTTCTCGCGGTTTAAAAGGTTAACCCCGTGACCTCTTGGTCTGGTACCGTATCAAGAGATCAGACGACCCTGAGTCAGGGCTTGGTGGCACCGGAAACGATATTATATTTCGTTATGTCTCTCAAAGTGACACCAAATTGACACTTTCACCAAACAATCAGACTTATATGTCGGTTTCGTAAAAATAATAAAATTTATAACTTAACTCTTCCTTTCAGCAGGGGTGGTTGCTGTCGCCTTGGTATACAACAATACTTAACAATAAAACTATCATATCTGCACCGCATCCTCCAGCGTTTTGGGAGCCTGAAACCCCTTCTCCCGTGGGAAGCCAAATCGTTCCCCTAGGACGGTTACGTTACATTAGCACAAAATCACAATAAACACTATATATCTGTATATGCCTCCGTCCATATATCATCTGAAACTGCATATAATATTATCGGTTTTTGAAATTTAATTCAACAGTGCTTAATACGTAAATAGAACTAGGTAGTAAATAAGTGAATGTATTCATGGCAATTAATCTACATAGAATTTTGCGTGTTTCATTCTCATCGGAATGTTAAGATTCCTTTAATTTAGTGGGTTGTAATTGTAAGATATATCAATATTAAATATTGAGCGTATGACATCTTTGGCTCGGGCATTATATCAGATTACTCCAAAATTTAAGTATCAGTTTCGCGAGAGTATACGCTAAATATGATATAGAATTATTTGAAGCCGTGTGTCTAAACCGAGCGCAATAGGTTTCAAATATTTAAATTTTTAATTGATTATGCATGATTCCGAAAATATTGAGTCCTCTGCAGAAGATATATTATTACTGGTATATTTAAAATTAGATTTAATCTATCATCGAGGTAAAACACTAGAACAAGAATGCATGAAAAATTATCGTATGGACGCAGAGAGAGTTAGAAATAGAATATGAAAGAGAAACGAAAGAAATGGAAAGGGGAAATTGAGCAATTAAAAGGTGCGTTAATTGTAAAAATTTGCTCGAAAAGCTTCATCGGCAAATGCTGCGATGATAATAGCAATTATTTTAATCGGGCCGTGAACATCTATTATTTTAAACGTTCAAGTATTTTGTTCAATCTAGTCGCAATCAGAACATTTTTTCGTGTTATAGATCTATTAAAGGGAGAATAATAGACAGGATGCATAGGTAAATTTGTTAATAATTGACTTGATAGATTCGGAGTAAATGCTTATGATTTTTGTAATTATACGCTTGATTATAATTAGGAAAGAACCGGATGAACAAGCTAATTATACCTCGTTCTATCTATATTATGTATGTGACCATGTGATGGGCAATTGCATCGAACTAATTCACATTTTGCGATCGCGGGAAAACAAAACGGGAGGTCGGAATTAATAAATATAAGATAAAGACATATCAGCATTAACTGTTAATAAATTTCGTATTTAATTATTTCATAGTCATCACTCCTTATCAAGGCCCAGATACCACTCGAGGATAAGGGTTAAGAGAGTACAGTAGTCAATTGGATTATTTAGTAATCGTTTGTAATGGAAATTCGGTAAATTTGTTAACTGAAGTGGAACGGCTCATCAAGAACTTGTTTACGTTGGACTTGAACTCGAGCATTTTACATGAAAATAACGATAAAGTAGAGACAAACTCACAAAACTTCTTTTGTGAAATAGAGGTTGCAGTGAAGAGAAAAGCACATCTCCTACGAGGCTACGAAGCCTATTTTGAACTCTATCAAGGCAGGACAAGTCCTTTCTAGCAGCTTCTGCCCAGATGTGGCAACAGTACTCCATCTTTGGAAGTATCTTGCTCTTTTATAGATAGAGAATTACATCAGCAGTGAGATATCTACTGGATCGATAGACAGATCCTACCATTTTTTCCAGCGGCCTTGGTAACAGATTTGATGTACCTGTTCCATTTCAGATCAGGAGTAAATACAATTGCTTAAACTATTTATGCAATTAGCTAAGTAGATATAAAAAATAACATTTATGGATAAGAAAATCTATTATTAAATAAAACACTCAGAAAATTAAAATATAAATATATACTGAAATAAAATAACATTAGAATATAAAAAGATAAAAATTAAAATTAATATTGCAGCGACTTATCTCGAAAAGAGTTCCAGCTCCAAAATGCAAATCGCTGAAGGAAAATTAGCTTTAAAAACATCAGCGATGTGGATGATTAGCAGGGGATCTTACGTTGCCCGAGGGTGAATGATGATCAACCAATATTTCACACTTCTATATTTTTATTATCATCGAAATCATCGAAATCGCCATTTTTTCAATCAAATCGATTGATAGCCTGCGTTACATAAGGACCCATGGCGATGCACCAAGAGGAAGTTCCACATGCCTCCCCGCAATGACTTCGTTCACAATACATCGTAGTATATATTGCACTGTAAAGAACATACTCTTGATTTTATAAAATTATTATTGCATTGCACTTTAAAATGCAAAAGTCAAGTATCATAATTCAATTGTGCTCTAAACGACAAAGTTAAATCCGAACGTGGCTCATCCATATGAAATAACTTACAGTTCATTGTATATGTCTGAAGTTACTGTTTGTGCGTTGATAATAGTTATAATTAAAGTTTAAATCCAAAAAGCCAAGTAGCATGGGGCACTTAGCCTTTATACCTAAAACTTCATTTCGAAAGTGACGCTGTAATGTCGGAGAACCTACTGTTGATTTAATATATCGACCATTTCGTCTTGTGTTGTAACTGATCGTCTCAAATGCACTTGCGATGGTATGTTGTGTTAGGTATAACCTTGGTCCAAACTACTTGTTCTTACGCTCATCGCATTATTCCCATCATCAATGATTGATACTTATCGAAGGTATTCCGATACAAAACCTATCAAAGAACACTACCAGCTACATGAAGTAATTTCGTGTAAAATTTCATAAAAATCTGTCCAGCCGTTAAGAGTTCATGAAGTGCGAACTCACAGATACACAAATATACACAAAAACAAAGTTCCTTTCTTATAATAATATAAATAGATAGTAGACACGTATTTTATATATATATATATATATATACATATATATATATATGCTTACGAGGAAAAAGCAATGCATACATATATATATATATATATAAATATACTTACGAGGAAAAAGCAATGCATATAAATATATATATATATATATATATATATATATATGTAAAAATGTATAATGTATCCCCTGCTATAATGTATCGCCTTATTCGCACATCTTACAAATGTGCATGCATATATCAAAGTCATAATCAAATAATGTTTTTATACGTTAATTCATTTCATATTACATGTTAATAGATTGTTTTTGTGGTTTTATTACTCCCTAACCCATTTAGTTTGTTAAGTCAATCTGTTGCGTGTCCGTAATACGGTTAATGTGGTTCTGACTTGCACTCAATTTACTTGTGTCATGAAGGTGTCGAAAAGTCAAGAGTTAACGGATGACCAATATCAGAATCAGTGAGTTCGGTGCATTTGAGCGCAGTTCGATTAATGGGGGTTACACCCCCCCACGCACACACACATATACCCTGATATGTATATAGAAACGCACATGGATATTTTTGAAGAGTAGAATATCCATTGAAATTAAAGTGGAATAGACAGTCAGATTTGAGTTGTTGTGGAGATCAGGAGGTTCATAGAATAGATGCGTAGGCGGAAACGCAAGAAGATTGAGTCCGCAATAAGAGGGTGCTCCGAGTTCAATCGTAAATGAAATAAATCGATACTTGCCAGAAAATCGGCGTCGAGTTTTTATCTTGAGTGCTTTTCACAAACCATCGACCAGTCACGGGAAGAATAGTATCCCAGAAAAGAAGAGATATAAAAAAAGTACTGTTGAACTCTTAACGCGTATATATGCCCAGACACAGACTCACAGTTAAGAACTACTAAAGTTAATACACAATATAAGGGTGTTTGAAGGAACTTGACAGCGTGTATGCACACCCGGTTGTATAAATGTATATAAACTGTATATAAGACTTGTATTTAACGAAACGGAGAAGATGCACGCAGGCGAGTCTGATAAACAATATATACACGTGACGCCCGCATAAAACCGGTCGAACACCGACACACACACGTTAGGAAAAGATAACGGGGGCACGGTTATATAGCAGTTATCTATAAGAATGCGGTACATATTTTATGAAATCGATCTTGTTCGTATTTTGCAGGTAAAGTTAACATTGATATTGAAAGATTTGTCTTCGAGACAGAAGCTTGAAACTGCTTAAAATAAGATGACCCATCAGCAATTTTTATGGATCCGTTTATATTCGAATGTTTGACTAACGTAAACGCTTCACTTACAAATTATTTAAAGATAGTTACATAGGCGACTTTTTTTTTACACAGTGATCACCACTTATCAAGGCCCGGAAGCCACTCAGGGATAAGGTTTATTGCAAGTACATTAAGTTAGTGTGGAGATTTGATGAAGTGTTTACTTAAGGGAGCGGTTCATTAGGAATTTGTTAACGTTGGACATCCAAGTTGTAGTCAAGTGGGAAGCAGACAGACGGAACAGAGTTCTACAGGCGTGCAGTTCAAAGAAAGAAGCTTTGTTCATGGAATCCGCGTTTTGATTTAGGCACAGATATAAAGTGGGGGAATTTTTTCACAATGGATTCAGCTAGACGGGTGTTTTTCGTGAAAGATTGACGAGGGGGGACTAGAGATTGGAGTTCAGACGAGCACCTACCATGGAAATAACGATAAAACAAGGATAGGCTCGAAACTTCTCTTCTGTGGGAGAGAGGTTGCAGGGTAGCGAAAAGGGCACCCCCACTAAGCCACGAAGTCTATTTTGTACTCTGTCAAGGCAGGATATGCTGTTTTTAGCAGCTCCTGTCCACATATGGCAACAGTATTCCATCCTTGGACGTACTTGGCTTTTATATAGATAGAGAATTGCATCAGTAGTGAGATATCTTCTGGAGGTGTAGGATGCCACCATCTTTCCAGCGACCTTGGCAACAGACTTGATGTGCGTGTTCCATTTCAGATCAGGAGTAAATGTCAAACCCAGAAGCTTGTAAAAACACGGGGCCTCACCCAGACGAGAGACATCCATCAAAA
The DNA here is from genome assembly GCF_053919585.1 of Euprymna scolopes. Lineage (NCBI taxonomy): Eukaryota > Metazoa > Mollusca > Cephalopoda > Sepiida > Sepiolidae > Euprymna > Euprymna scolopes. Next base: position 159,799,448 of record NC_136484.1, on the reverse strand, counting down.
TTGATGCCAGATGGGGATCAAAGCGTTGATGATGTAAGGATAGGAGTTTGGTGTTAGATGCATTGAAGGTAACCAGCCACGTCTTCCCCCACTGAACCACGCGCTCGAGATCAGAGGAGAGAGAATCAGAGAGAACTTTGTAATTTACAGCCTTTGATGTGTTGCCGTAGATGGTCGTGTCATCAGCATAGATGTCAACGAATGATTTAAGTATGTGTTTAGGGAGGTCATTGATGTAGATCAGGAAGAGAGTTGGACCAAGGATTTACCCCTGAGGGACTCCAGCATTTATATTGTAGGCCTCCGATTTTTGTCCATCTACCACTACTCTTATGAGCCTATCGGAGAGAAATGATTTAATGATTGAGAAAACATTTCCAGATATACCGTAGCTGGAAATCTAGTGAAGTAGACCCTTATGCCATACCTTGTCGAAGCCTTTGATATGGCAAGAGCAATTGCCCTAGAGAGGAAGCCTTTGTCAAGAGATTCACTAATCCTGTGGGATATAACCGTCAGCAGATCTGCGGCAAATCTTGCAGAGCGGAAACCATATTGTGTGTCACTAAGAAGGTTGTTCCTGCTTAGGTGGTTGAATATTTCTCTATTTAATATAGATTCCAGCAACTTACTCATAACACACAGGAGACTTATTGGTCTGTACTGAGAGGGAGATGACTTATCACCTGAATTCTTAAATGCAGGGCAAACTGATGAGGTCTTCCAGGGAGCCGTAAAGCACTTCTCCTTAAGGTAGCGCTTAAATAGTTTCGTAAGTATGGGAGCAAGTCTGGTTGAAGCTTTTTTAACACTATTATTGGGATGCCGTCAGGGCCAGTTGCTTTACTGGAATCTAGGTTCTTGATTAGCTTGGCGACCTCATGCACGGATATTTGTATGTTACCTAGCTTGTTCTGTGTTATAGGAGGAAATATGGGGAGTTGATGGCCTTCGTCGCATAGGGTATCGGTATACAGTACGGTGGAGGGGTACGTCTGGGGACTTATTATATTTCGTTGTTATCTTAACTGATACGACGGAGTGGTCGGAGGATCCTAGACGAGAATGAACGGAACATGAACATAGCTCAGGGGAAGTTGAGAGAAAATGGTCTAGGAGGCTTGCATATTGACCGGGTGTATCGGGAACACGGGTCGGTTCGCAAACAATCTGAGTGAGATCATAAACAATGGCAAAATCATGACAAACCTCCCCTCATCGTCTGCCTTATTTGAATGGGTCAGCCATTCCACGTTATGGACGTTGAAGTCACCACAGATGTGGATGTTAGCCGAGGGATGTGCAGACAGTATGTGGTCTATTCTCTCAGATATGCTCTTAAAGATAGTAACTCCGCTGTTGTGGGGCCGATAGAGGGTAAATATAAATGCAGTGGTGTTAGCAAGTGCAACCCCGAAGCACATATAGGGTAAATTAGGATCTTCTCTAGAGATATCCCTGCCACACGGGAAGTCATCCTTAATGTAGGAACATATTCCATGCCCATGGCGATCTTGGGGGTCATATTTAGCTGTTAAGTTATTTAGTTAAACACTGCAAACGTCGATAGAAAAAGATAGCTTTTCAATTGTTTAAGTATTTTTGTGGAGAAAAGCTTTTTTTTTACATACGCGTCACCACTTATCAAGGCCGATAGGCCACTCAAGGATAAGGGCTTAAGAGTGTAGAGGACAATATTGTAATCGATAGTAATTGAAGTTCGGTAAATTTGTTAACTTAAGTGAAACGGCTCATCAGAAACTTGTTCACGTTGGACTTAAAGACAACCATATTATAGACAGCTGGAAAGCAGGAAAACGGGACACAATTCCACAGGCGTGCAGTTCTAAGAAAGAAGCTTTGATCATGGAATCTATGTTTCGGTTTAGGCACAGATAAATAGCGAGGAAAATTATCGATAATGTTTTCAGCTAGTCTAGTGTTTCTTGTGAAAGTTTGACGAGGGGGGATCATAGATTGAAGCTCAGTCGAACACTTTCCATGAAAATAACGATAAATCAGAGACAAACTCGCAACATCTCTTCTGTGAGATAGAGGTTGCAGCAAAGAGAAAAGGACATCTCCGTGCAGGCCACGAAGTCTATTTTGCACGCTATCAAGGCAGGACAAGTCTTTTCTAGCAGCTCCTGCCCATATGTGGCAACAGTATTCCATCCTTGGACATATCTGGCTCTTATATAGATAGAGAATTGCATCAACAGTGAGATATCTACTGGATCAATACAAGGATCCGACCATATTCCAGCGGCTTTGGCAACAGATTTGATGTACGTATTCCATTTAAGATCAGGAGTAAAGGCCAAGCCCAGAAGCCTGTCAAAACTTGAGGCCTCCCCAAGACAAGAGCCATTCATTTTAATTGATGCCAGATTGGGATTAGAACGTTGATGATGTAAAGATAGAAACTTGCATTTAGATGCATTAAAAGTAACCAGCCACTCCTTTCCCTATTGTACAACGTGATCAAAATCAGATGAGCGAGAATCGGAGAGAACTTGGTCGTTTACTGTCTTAGATGTGCTACCATAGATGGTAGTGTCGTCAGCAAAAATGTCTACGAATGATGTAAGAATGTGATTTGGAAAATCATTAATGTAGATCAGGTAAAGAGTTGGGCCCAGGGTAGACCCATGAGGGACTCCAGCATTTATACTGTGAGCTTCTGATTTTTGCCCATCAACTATTACTCTTATGAACCAATCAGAGAGAAATGATTTAATAATTGAGAAGACATTTCCAGTTATAGCGTAGCTGGAGATCTTGTGAAGTAAACCTTTATGCCATCCCCTATCAAAAGCCTTTGATATGTCAAGAGCAATTGCTCTAGAAAGGTTGCCTCTGTCGAGAGATTCGCTAATCCTATGAGATATAACTGTAAGCATATCTGCTGTAGATCTAGCACAACGGAAACCATATTGTGTGTCACTAAGAAGGTTATTTTTGCTGAGATGGTTGATTAATTCTCTATTTAACACAGATTCCAGCAACTTACTCATGACGCACAGGAGACTTATTGGCCTGTACTGAGAGGGGGATGAACGATCACCCGAATTCTTAAATACAGGGCATACTGATAAGAGTTTCTAGGGTGATGGGAAGCAATTCTTCTTAAGACAACGTTTAAACAGTTTTGTAAGGATGGGCGCTATTTCTGGTTGTTTTTTTTTAGTACTATAATTGGAATACCGTCAGGGCCGGTTGCTTTACTGAAATCAAGGTTTTTGATTAGCTTGGCAACATCACGTACAGATATTTGTATATCACATAGTGTGTTTTCTGATACAGGAGGAAATGTTGGGGGTTGTAGGCCTTGGTCGCAAAGAGTAGAATTGGTTGCAAAGTTCTTGGCAAAGAGTTTGGCTTTGTCTGATGCTGACGAGATTAACTCAGGTGCATTGATGATAGTTGGGGTAGAGCACACGCTTCTGTTCAGGATTCTGTTTGCAATTTGCCAAAACTGGTGGGAACCAAGCCGCTGATCAGCTACTTTGGACTTGACAGACGTAGCATACAACCCTCTTGCGTTCTTTATTACTTTCTTACAATGGTTGGTGGCAGCCTGAAAGCTGCTTTAGTTTCAATACATCTATTACGTTGGAGGCAGTGGAAAAAGTGATTTCTGTGCGCAATAGCAGCAGCACATTCTGGAGAAAACCGTGGCTGGCTGTTAGGTTTTTGCTGAAACTTTTTCGAGGGTATGAAACGGTCTATACCTACAATCAACCATTCCGTCAGGTCTGATACTATAGAGGACACATCCGTTTTAAACATGGAACGCAGATGAAGATCCGATAGAAATGTACGGAAACTATCCCAGTCAGCCATAGTATATTGATATACTGTACGATGGAGAGGTACGTCTGAGGACTTATTACATTTCATTTTTATCTTAATTGATACAACTGCGTGGTCGGAAGATCCAAGAGGAGACAGAACGGAAACTGAACATAGTTTAGGGCAAGTTGTGAGAAAAATGTCTAGGAGACTTCCATACTGACCGTCATTGTCGGGCACACTGGTGGGTTCGTGAACAATCTGAGTAAGGTCATAAGCAATGGAGAAATCATGACAGAATCTCCCCTCATCATCGGTCTTGTTTGAGTGGGTCAACCATTCCACATTGTGAACATCGAAGTCTCCACATACGTGAATGTGAGCTGAAGAATATGCTGATAGAACTTTGTCAATTTTCTCAGATCTGCTTTTAAAGATAGTAACTCCGCTGTTATGAGGGCGATAGAGAGTAAACATAAATGTCGTAGTGTGAGCTAGTGCTACTCGGAAGCACATATAGGGTAAGTTAGGATCTTCTCTGTAGATGTCCCTACCACATTTAAATCCATCATTTATATAGGCACATATTCCATGCCCATGGCGATCTTGGGGGTCTGATTTGGAAGTTAGGTTAGAGTATCCTTTAATTCCAGTTTCGCTTAAAACTAAAAGGTCTGGTTTAGTCTCCTGTAATTGGGCTTCAACCTCTGGAAGGTTAGAACGTAAACCCCTTATGTTGGAGAAGGAGACATGGTAGGGGGGTCTACGTTGGAAGTTTCAGATCCGGGTTTAATCGTGTATATTTTATTGAAACTTGTCATGATGGAATATTGAAGTCTCTGGACTAGGTCGTCAGACTGTCTTAGAGCAGGACAGAGAGGGGAAATAAAGACAGAAAAGAAACCAATGATTTTTTGTAGCACATGATAAGGTAAAACCATAACAATTACCCACTCGTATTGCATCGGGAGGCCCCACCAGAGACTACTGCATGGTCCTGAATCCATTCACCAAATGACAATACAGCAGCCTCAGTACTTTGCGCCTTCTGATAGGACAGCCTCCTTAGTGGTTAATCCAAGGTTCGGGTCCCTGACTATCAGGCGGATAACGTCAGCCCAGATAAAACGTTCACCTCCAGCACCCTTACTAGTGACATGGTTACAAGGATAGACATAGAACAGAAAATTTCCGCCATCTCTGTCGACTGTTCATGCCAAATACTGGCAACCTAGAATACAGCTTTTTCTTCTCCCTTTGTCAGAAAAATCACTCATTAAAAAAATGAGGACTGAGTAACAAATAAAGAAAAGCGAGAGTAACGGGAGCTGCCGACAACGCTTCCACAAAACGTTCTCTACTCTCCTTTAAAAAAAGAAGATGTATTAAGTATTGTACTTATAAAAGTCAAACTGGCGTGTTTTTAGAGGGAACATATGGTGATAGATTCACCTCTCACGATCAAACAATGAATAAAATTTCCTAATCTGTTCATGCAATAAACATGGTAGATATAATAAACATTTATGACGAGAAAACGCTATCATTAAATAAAACAATCAGGAGATAAAAATACAAATTAAGTACAGAAATAGAATGCAGTTATTAATATTAGAAATTCAACATAAAAATTAAAATACACTTATCTCGAACACGCATTCGTCTCCAGAGTGAAAACTGATTTGAAAAGACTTTTAGCTTTAATATCAGCGTACCAAAAGACTTTTTTTATTTATTTATGTTTTTAATTAACCGTTTGAACAAAAACGTGATCGCTTTCTGAATTTTTGCGAGTGACGTTTAAGAAATTGCGATATAAGAGAACAGCGAGGGGGTCTTCTGAAATTCAACTAGTGCCGTTATAAGTAAATTCAACATAAAATGAAAAAAAAAGAAATTGAGGGGGGGGTCTGAAAGAAATATAAAACGGTTGAGTAATCTATCCTTAAGATCAACTTGGTAGATATAATAAACATTTATGACGAGAAAACGCTATCATTGAATAAAACAATCAGGAGAGAAAAATATAAATTAAGTACTGAAATAGAATGTAGTTATTAATATTAGAAATTCAACATAAAAATTAAAATACACTTATCTCGAACACGCATTCGTCTCCAGAGTGAAAACTGATTTGAAAAGACTTTTAGCTTTAAAATTAAATTAGCAAAGTGAAAGACTTGGATAAATGACAGCATTCAGATATCTATTTTCCCTACACACACACTTTTGTAATAAAATCGTACACAAATCAAAATAGCAATTAACCATACGTGTTTGCATTTTGCATCCGATCAAGTGTTATATTCATAGTCTACCGGAAAAAAAACGGAAACAATTACAGTAATGAAAGTATAATACTCGATTATTATGATCGTTGCAATATTTGAAAAATAGCATTTTATCCAAGCATAAAAATATTTAAAGAGAACATTGTTTATACTAACAAAAGAATGTAGAAAAAAGATTAACCTCTTAGAGTCTTGCGATATTTTGTAACGCGACGTGGGATTTAGTTAGCGTTTTGGGAAAAATTACGATGACTTGAGGATTCAGAAGCAAATGAAATAGCTTTTCATAATTTATTTTCAGATTACTAACTTTATTTCACTATTAGATTTTAATAAATACTTCCTCACTTGATAAACGAGCGGCGTTCTGAATATCAGAGAATATATTTTAAAACTTCGGAAATAAAATGTATACGAAATGTAGTAGAATTTAATTTTCTACCGTCAAGAACACTTTTACTGTGTTGAAACTTTTACTTTAAAATCTTACTTTGCCTTGTATAAATACTCCATATTGAAAAAAAGAATTATAAAATCCAATATATATATATATATATATATATATATATATATATATATATATATATATATATATATATAATATTACTCGTAGAAGCAGTATATTGGTTCAATATGGCATCTAAATTTGGACAGCATAATAAAACTACTGTATAGAGCGCTCTTTAAGTACCAATGCGATACCTTATAGTTAGAGAGTTTGCTAGAAAAATCTACCGAGACAGCATCAATACGAGTTTGTAAGGTATGGACTACCCGCGTGGAGAACGCTTCATTGTGAAATAAACAAAAGATACAGATGATTGCGCACAGTTATACGACAATATCGAGATGGTCATTTTCGTGTCATTAAGTTGATTCGTGTATATCCAGAGAACGATGAGGAAAATGAGGCAGAGGAAGCCTAACAAGAAACACTGCGAAGATCCAAAAGAAAACGACGTCCGCCGAGATGTTTGGTTACTTAATGTGAGTGATTCAGAAGATTAGGTGTGGACTTGTAAAAGTGTGAAAACGAAAATAAAGCATTCTATATAAAGAGCAGACTTATCGACAATAGGCGGAAAAGAAATCTTTCGACGGGTAGAACATCAGAATATACATGATGATCATACAATTGATCATGAGCTATGCAAATTTTGTAAAATCGAAAGTGGATAAAAAGACGAACGACACGGAGTTCAGTCGGCAGGATTTCTGTCGAGACTTTTGAAAGAGTTTGTTGTTGTCGTTGTTGGTGTTGCTGTTGATGTTGTTGTTGTTGTTGTTGTTGGTGGTGGTGGTGGTGTTGTTGTTGAGCATGGCCCCTGGCGTGTGTGTTTCAATGAGTGATTTGATAGTTAACAATGCAGCGTTGTTAAGAAATAAATTGGATTCTAATCGCATAAGTATCGCTGAATTACTCACTAAAACTATGATGAAGCGTGTGAAGCTTACAATGAAATGAGGTCTGAAAGAATTCGAGATCCGAATGATTCAGTAACTGTTTGTAGAGCATCAGAATAAACATGACTGTAACGGATGTGGATCATGTGAGATATACAAATGTGGCAAAATAGAAAATGTATGAAAACGGCAAAGAATTCAGTTGGTGGGATTTCTTTACAGACGACTCAAAGAAATTGTTGTTTTCGTTGTTGAGAAACAGAGAGAACACCTCACTGACTAGAGATCCTATTGGAAAATTTGCTTGAAAACTCTTGTCCCGTCCTTCACATTCTCTTGGCCCATTGCCTCGAGTTACACATTTATGCATATGACTTTAGGTTGGCATAAAATGACTGGAATTAACATGAATTAAATATATATTTCAAATAAGGCATGTATAAGCTCATGTTAGAGAGAACAAGCAGTTATTATTAAAAACGCACAACGCTTAAATTTCAAGTATATAAATGCAATAACTTTTTCACCGAAGTTAAAATAAACAGGTCTTCTATTTTATAAGCTGATAAAACTAATTTAAGATGAAAGATTACAAGTATATTATTAAAACACTAGCAGACCATTCGTCTCAATATTTCATAATTAATATTGTGAAGCGTCGTCTTAAATAAATGGTGGTTATGAAGTAATGCTAGTAGAATAACTGGCGAATGGTAATTAGCTTTGTAGTATGATCTACCATTCTGTTGTTCTAAATTGGGATCATCAGTAAAGTTGTATGACATCTTGAGCAAAAATATGGTATTATTTACTATAATAATTAAATACTTAAAGAGGCTAGTGTGGTTTCCTTAACGGAATCTTCAGTGCATGGTGTCACGTTTGACACCAGTTGATTCGAACACAGCGACACAAGACTTCTCTAGCTTGGAAAAAAAGCGAGGGTAGAGATAGGTAAATAGAATAAGTTCATGCCGGCTTTTCTCTTCTCCTGACGAGAAAAATTTAACTTCAAAACATTATGACCTAAAGAAGGTTCTCCGCTTTTCTTCTTCCTGTAACCCTTGTTGAATTGATAATGTTCCTTTGTAAGTTACCATTTCTGCTTCTTAACTTAACTGATTTCTCCTCTTAATCGATTACCATTGAAAAGTTAATTTCCAGCTTAATGTTATTATGTACACACACACACATTGTATATATATATATATATATATATATATATATATATATATATATATATATATACAGGGTGAACAGAAAGTCTTTGGACCAATTCAAAAGTGGTTTATTAATAGAAAATTACAAAAACATAAATTAAACATGAATGAGAATTATAAGTTAGGAAACCAAGAATAAATTCAAATTATTTATTTTCAATGTGATGTCCCTTCCTTTCGATTAGACGCTCAATTCTCTGTCTGAAGTTACCAACCGAGGCACGCAGCGTTTCCTGACGTATTTTAGCCCATTCACTCAGAAGAGATGTCTTCAAAGCATCAACACTTGGATGAGCAACAGAACAGACCTTTGCCCCCAACAAAGACCACACCGAAAAACCCATGGAATTCAAATCAGGCGATGCAGGAGGCCACATCTCCTTACTCCAGAATCTTGGAAAATGACATTGGCACCAGTCCTGAGTTTTTTCTGGGGGTATGGGATGGTGCTCCATCTTGTTGGAAGGTAAAAGGCTGATCTTTGAAGTGTTTCTTCATCTCTTCAAATGATGGAAACAAAATATCGTTAATGTAGCGATCTGTGTTGATCTTAACCCCCTGCTCCACGAAAATCAGAGGCGACTTCCAAGATTTGGAGACTGCAGCCCACACCATGAGGGAAGACGGCTTTTGTCGGCGGAAAACTATTCTCACAGAGTCATCAATGTCTGTTGAAGATTTTGCGTAAACTCTGTCGTTCTGATTGTTAACAGTCGCTTCAATTGTGAAGAGCTTTTCATCAGAAAAAACGATCTCTCGCTCTGCCGTGCCAGCCTTCAGTTCTCCAAGAAGAAGCTTTGCTCTTTCAAGTCTCTTGTGCTTTTGGGTAGGTGTGAGGTACTGTCTCTTTCTCATCTTGTAGGGGGACAACTGGAGATCGTTTTTTACGATGGTTCTCATCGAGGTCACGCTCACATTCATGTCTTTAGCCATTTGTCTTGCAGATTTCTTCGGGTTCCACCTTACCCTCTCTCGGACAGCTTTAATCACCTTCTTTGTTCGAGCAGTGCGAGGTCTTCCACTCCTAGGACGGTCTTCAGATGTACCAAGTTCCTTAAATCTGTTCACAACATGGTACACGGTGGATTTAGCGACTTTTAAGAGCTTAATAATCTCTGAGTTTGTCCTTCCCGCGCAATGAAGCTGAATTATGGCCTCTCGTTTGCTCATTTTTCTGAAAGTTTAAGCAAAATTATTTTAATATTTTTGTTGAAAATAATTAGATCAATAGTTAGACTAAATACTTACTTCATTCGAAATGACAAAAAGTGAGTTTAACAATATTTAATTTTAAAACTAAAAATGGTCCAAGGACTTTCTGTTCACCCTGTATATATAGTAAGTTATAAAATGTATATGGCGATTAAGCTACACTAACTAGCTCTACAGACGTATTGAACACTTTTGAAATAAATACGCATAAATCTATACTTTCGTATATTAATTTTATGTGAATAAATTAAGTAGGTATATATATATATATTTATATATATATATATATATATATGTATATATATATATATGTATATAATAAAAATTATAATTAACATTGACATTTGCTTTTTCATTTTATATTTAATTCTATTACCATTTCATTTTTTCTCTCTTCTTCTTCACTGATTTTTCTCTCCTTCACTTATCTTTCTTGATTACATTTTTTCTCGGCAGCCGTGTCAAACGCATATCTTATTTTTCTTGTATTAATATTATAGAATTGTTCCCCCTTTTCATTGTACATATTTGTGAATTATTCCATGGATTTGGACCTTTCGAATTATTTTGGACTATCTTCCAATTACGTGATTTCCTTGGATTTTACTTGTGCGAATTGAAATTCAATTAACTTTCTTGGATTTATATCTTTGGATTTTACCGTCATTGGATAATTTACCTTTCACCACACTATCCATTCACGTGTAATCACCCTTTTCTTCACTATATTCCCTCTGCTTCACTTTTTGTTATCAAGTAAGATCTTTGATTTACTTGCAGTTTCATCAAATATTTTTGTATGCGAAATCCGATCACGCATTTTCTAATTCCTTCTCTCTGATGAGAAGGAAAGTATTTCTTCGAAACTCCGCGGATTAAGGACTATCCACTTATTAAGTGTTTTCTTTTCAGATTAAATATGTCTTTAACTCTTTTTCAAAGTGTTTTTAACATGTTTTATTAACTATTTGCTCTTTATATATATATATATATATATATATATATATACACATGTAAGGTCATATATATGGCACTGACGAAAACCCAATATACAGTTGAAATAATGCTCTTTTTCAAAACTTTTTTCATAAAGCAGTGTGTATTACACTTATCCAATCTATATAAAAAACAGAAGATGCATGTGTGTCTGTATAAAATATTTAACTGATACACTTTTATACTCCTTATCACATAAGAATGTAATAAACAGGAAACAGTGATCATACATAAATAATGGTTTATAACGAATAAAATCTTTGTTTGCATTTACTATTAATATACGTACAGAAATATGTCGGTATGTTGAAATTCGAACTGTTCATTTCAACTTGCTGTAATATTTCTATTACTTTTTGCATGAGTAAACTAATTTATTGTCTGAAGTGGCTGAATTGTAAATTTCTATATCTATCTGTCGATAGCTCAAACAGTAGCGAACGTGATTAGAGCACTAACTGCTTTAGTTTCGAGTCTAGCTGATGGCGCCGAAGTAATTTTGTTAAACTTTAGAAATCAGAATTATATATATATGTATATATATATATATATATATATATAGATATATAGATATATATATAATTCAATAGAGTAATGACTCTGTAAATAAGAAGTTCGCATAAAATAAAATTCACTTAAGCATATTTTTCTAACGGCAAAGCCGGGCGTCCCACTATCAATAGATAAATGGTAAAATGTGTAAAATTATACACTTTCTTTTCGCATTGATTTCTTTTACTTATCCATACCGACATACGCACATACATATATTAGTGTGTGTCTATTGGATAAGTACAAGAAACCAATGTGGAAAGTGTATAATTTTTACACATTTTTATTTTGTGTGTGTGAATGAGAGTGTATTCTGAATCGGTGTGCATTATATGATCATTGTAACATCGTGTAAAAGATATTATTTCCGTCTCGTTGTCGACGCAAAAGTATACACTTAAGTTTATTATGACCCCGGGACACTTCTTTAGTGTCCACCATATATTTTCATTAAAATACACTAGACAAAATTAGATTATCCTAAGGGCTATCATATATTTACATAAGATAAAAGTGACCTTGAATAAATACACTCGATAAATATTTCCCATCGGATACAGTATATCACTTTTGGCAGAACTGAAAGAAGTTTTCAATAATTTTGTCTCAAGGTTACTCGACTGACTCTTGCAGACAGTAAAACGGATCACTTAAAATACACGTAGATATCACAAAAGTAAATTTTTGACGAGTTCTCTCTCTCTCGCTCTCTCTCTCTTTCTTTCTCTATCACACACACACACTATTTCTCTGTCATTTTCTCTGTATGTATTAATATATATATACATATACATACATATACATATATATATATATATATATATATATATATATATATATATAAGTAAAGTATTTTTTCGAAAACACGCGGACTAAAGACTTTCACCTCTATTTGTGTTTCTTTTCCAACTAATAAATATGCTTTAACTCATACAAAAGTGTTTCTTAACATTTTATTAAACCTATGTACTTTCAATCTAATTGTTTCAATAAAAAACGTTTTGAAAAATTATGTCACATTTTTAGAACGTTGAAAGCAAGATATGGAAAAAGCAAATCCGCATAGTTTCCTTATTTCAATTCAAGCTAGGCCGAAAGACTGCTGGAGCAGTTGGCGATATCAACTAAGCGTTTGACGCAGAAACCACTACTGAAAGCACAGCACAGCGGTTGTTTAAGAAATTTTGTTGCGGCGACGAGAGTTTTGATAGTGATGAGCATAGTGATCGGCCATTGAATATTAACAAGAACTAATTACGTATTCCAATAATTTCAGAGATTGGAAAGACAAAAATCATGATAAACGTGTTTTTCACGACAAAAGAAAGCCCGTTATGAAGTGTGATCTTTCCTTCTTTTATGCAACAAGAACAACACGTTTCTCAACCGAGTTGTCATTTGCGATGAAAAATGCAATCTTTACACAACCGGCGATACAAAGCTGCGCCAAAGCTCAATGACACTTTCTGAAGCCAGAGTTGCATCAAAAGAATGTCATGTTAACGATTTTCTAGACTGCGACCAATCTACTTCATTTAGTTTTTTAATGCAGGGGAGATCGCTGTAAACAAATTGAAAAAAAAAATGCATCAGAAATTTCAACGATAACATCCAACATTAGCCAACAGAAAAATGGCAATTCCCTAATGACAATACTCGACCGTCACTTTGAAGAATTTGAACGAATTGGGCCCAAAATATTCTGTCTGATCCATTAGATCTCACAGTCGTCTAACCTACTGGCTACTACTTGTTTAAGCATATCGAAAAATTACTACAGGAGAAATGCTTCAAAAACCTAATCGATATCAAAATCGACTTTAGCTACTTCATCGGCACCGAAATATGATTTTTGGTTATTGGAATGAATACACTTGTAATGCATTGGCAAAAGTGAGTTGATTCGGATCGTGCTTATTTTGAGCAATAAAAATTATTTGGAGCCGAGATATTTGCATCTGAATTTAAAATGAAAATACCGCAAACATGTCCTTTGTAAACTTGATAAATATTTTGTTTGTGTGGAGAAATATAAGCTTCGCATATTGTATTTGAGCTTAATATATTTCGTTCCATTAAAGAGTATAATATATATATATGTATGTATGTATGTATGTATGTATGTATGTATATATATAAATATTTTTATTATTCATTTTCCACCCAAAACAAGGCACAGTGCTAATTTGAAGTAGGGGGCTACTATCGGAGGCATAAGTTGCAGGGATATTATGAAGGGAGATGAGTGACAAGATGTCTGTTCACATTACGCTTGAGCTTCTGCATGTCAGTACAGTTGGGAAAGCAGAATCCACGAAGGAAGTTCCAATATCTAGCATTTCTGGAGAAGAAACTATTGGAGTAGAAAGCTTTCTTACACCGTCGAGGGGGAACAAGTGATTGCAGTTCGTCAGAGCATTTACCATTAAAGAACTTGTAAAACAGGCAGGGGGATGTAAAATTTCGTCGATGGGGCAGAGGCTGAGGCCTAGATGACAGTTCAGGACCTAGCAGCTTGGCAACTCTCTTTTGAACCCTGTCCAGGACTGAGAGACAAGTAGCAGATGCATCAGCCCAAATGTGACAACAATACTCCATACATGGGCGAATGGTGGCTTTATAGAGGTGCATGATAGTTTCGGGCGTAAGTAGTTTTTTTAGTACGGTAGAGAGAGGCCACCTTCTTCGCAGCAACCTTCGCAATACTCTCAATGTATTTATTCCAGTTCATGTCCCCTGCAAAAGTAAGACCGAGGAGTTTAAAGGAATTACTTTCGGGTAATGTGTTCTTGGCCATTGCTATTGGTGTTAGAGAAGGGTTCTTGTAATTATTGAAGGAAACAAGCTTTACATTTGCAGCTTTAAAAGTGACCATCCATTTTGCCCCCATTCACTATAGATTGGATGCCCTCCTCTAGTGTTTCTGCCATTTCCTTACATATGTGTTCATTTGTTTTCCCCTCGTGCCTTTTATAGTGAGTGGTGTCATCAGCAAATATACTCATCTTAGAAACAATTTTATTAGGGAGGTCATTTATAAATATCAGGAATAATAAAGATCCAAGAAAAGACCGCTGAGGTATTCCCGCATTTATATTATATTGTTTAGATGTACGACCGTCGAGGACAACCTGGATTTTTCTTTTACTTAAGAAGGATTTAATTGCATTATGTATTCTTACAGTGATAGTATATGATCTAAATTTTCCTTAGAAGACCATCGTGCCATACTCTATCAAAAGCCTTAGATGTATCGAGGGCTACCGCTCTACGCTCCCCTGTGTTACCCAGTGAACGGTATATACTTTAAGATATCTGCTGTGGAACGGGCTTGCCTAAATCCATATTGATTATCGGTCAGGAGTTTAGCAGCTGTAAGGTGATGGACTAGAGTTTGATTAATTATGGACTTAAATAGTTTGTCGAAAAGCGGGAGAAAGCTAATGGGGCGATAATTTAATGGGCCAGTTCTTTCACCAGAATTCTTGAAAACTGGCACCACAGAAACGGTTTTCCAGCAGTCACGAAACAAAATTGATTAAGGCCTTTGATGTAAAGTTTAGAGAGAACTGGAGCAACCTCAGCGGAGCCAATTTTAATAGCCCAGCCAAGAAAAGACTTGCTTTTGAAGTGTCTAGTTTTTTTTAATGATACCAGGTGCCTGAGAAGGGGTGATTTTCAAATCATCTAATGTGGTGTCAGTCTGCAAAGAAAAGTCAGGGAGGGGGTAGTGTGGCGGGCCCAATGTGGGGTTTGAGGCAAACCGACTTGCAAGCAGGTGAGCCTTCTCGGTTGCCGCGCAAACAATCTCATGACTGTTTGATAACGGGGGAATTGTTGACTTCCCAGTATTTTACACTGTTGTAGATTTTGCAAAAATCACGAGTTCCTAATTTCTGTGCTTAGATGCGATATTTGTAGGTTTCAGTGTAATCTGTCTTAGCTGTTACTATTTCTCTCTTACAATTGCTTCTAGCTTCTCGGTTGAACCTGCAGTACCAATGCTGTCTTCGAGCAATATATCTAAAATATAAAGCTGAACGTCTGTGTGTGCCTGGTCACGAATAGGCTCCTATATGGTTGACTATTATAGAAAACTGATCGCATATAATGATAGAAGATGTATCGAGACACAGGAATGAGTATGTTTGATCTGGCATAATGATGATTCATTAAAATTGTGGGGTCTGCGTATGCGCGTGGTCAACACAGTATGAAAATAGAGAATTTTTTTAAAAAAGTTTGCAAGTGTTCTTGATATAGATGTACATAATAATACTTTGATAAGTATGTTTTATCTTAAATATGGGTGGTATAATAAAATTGTCGGGTCTGCGTTCACGCCTGGCCTCCATAGAATGGAAATAGACACAAACATTAATAAAGACTTTTTTTTATCTATCTGCGTAAGTATACTTTGATAATTATGTTTCAGTTTGAAGAAATATGGTATAATAAAATTATGGGGCATTCGTTCGCACCTGACCTCCATAGAATGGAAATATGACACAAAGTTTAACAAAGTTTTTTTAATATAGATCCACAAAATATTGTGATAAGTGTTTCAGTGTGAACAGGTATGGTATAATAAATTATGGGGTTTATCTATTTTATTTTTACTTTCATCATATTTTGCTTTGCTTTTGATACCCCCAAATTCGAAATTATCTCTTTACAACCCTTCCTGTTCATAACCTTTTATACTTTCATAAATCAGAGTCCATTTTCTGTAGGGTTTTTTTTTAACCCAGTCAACGACAGTTACTTTTGCTAGTATATATATATATATATATATATATATATATATATATATATATATATAACGTATGAATATATGAAGATACGTGTTTGAATGTATATAGTAGGATATATCATGGACGGTGAGCTACAAAAATATTTCAGTTACATTTCAGAAAAACAGTTTGTCCTGAATTCATTTTAAAATGAACTATATACACCCTGCTGTATATCATAGAATGTTTTTTGACCTTGAAAATGTATAAGAAATAATTTTAAGCAACATTTAATGTTATCCCTCAACATAGACGTGTTCTAGGATGATGCATTTAGTCTATCAGCACTTTAGAAAGAACATACTATTTTTGATATAACAATTCGTTCTGGATCTGATAAACGTCTAAGCTTTTAATCTGATTTCTTCACTCGAAACAATTTCATTCTTATACCAGCATTTTTATGGTAGTCACTTGGGGCAAATCAGCAGAGATTGGTGAGTATGTAAGCTTTCGCCGTGCAATTTATGTTGATTTGTCATGCTTGCCGTCAGAGTTAATTGTCTTGGTAATTAATCACTATACTTTCGTACTCATAGTAGAATACTGTTATATTCCATAAAAATTAATAAGCTAAAGTGTATTATGGACAAAATGCATGGAGATAGTTTTTGTTTTCAGCGCACGGTAATATTAAGTCTGTTATATATTTTTAAACTTTATTACTGAATAAGATATTCTGCGTATCTTTTAATATTGAGGCTTTAACCTCCCAATTTTATATTTCCCACTAAGTGGCTTGCAACGAGTTTCACTAACTGCTGAACTATGATTAAAACATTGCCATAGTTTGACGCAGAAAAATGTATTTTTCTTTGTGTTGGTACAATTACAATGTTCTGAATCGTCCCGCACACGCTTTTTACTCAGGTTTTTCATTGAGAAATCTTCAACCAAAATAATTATACGATCAATTTCTGAAACTAGCCGAAACAAGTGTATAGATATTTTATTATAACTTTCGAGATGAATTGGGAGTTCAGCACCATTTTTGTAGGCACGACCACGTTCAATATCAGCATACAACTGATAAACAATTACTATGAAACATGCAGATTCAAAACACCTCATGTTCACCTATTTTTTTCGCGGAGGTTTTTGTTTTTTATGAAAATCAATATTTATCAACATTATATTAAGATTCTTCCATTGTTTCATAGGAAGATTTTCTATTGTTGGTTCACTAAAATAGCTGTATTCCTATACTAATATTCGGATTGGAGTGAAATCTCGCACCTGTTATTAGAACAATAGAATACACTAAATATATTAATGATTTTTAGTAGTTTCATATCCAGGAATTAATATGAGAGGTATTATATGAAATAGCTGAGTTTATTATGTTCACGGCTAATATATTTTACTATATTGTATTCATTTTTCTAATTACCTTGTTATGCAGAAAAAAAACGAATGCTACAATCCATTGAAAACCCTAATAATAATATTAGCCAACACCGCAATTCAAACTTCATTAATATATTTTATCAAAATTAAATAAAACATAACTTCAGAATCGAAGAAAATACAATTAACAAAAGCGTACATAGATATTTGACGCCTTTTAACAGTAATTCTAAAATTAAATTTATTATCTACTCCAAGCAGTTTAAGACATAAAACCTTGTGGTTAGAAACAACTCCCCACCGGATATAAAAACGTTGGAACAAACCAATGTAGTGTATAATTTTAAATGCTCTATGGAAGAATGTAACTCCGAAAATAATACATACATTGAGCATGCAACAACAACATTGTCACAGCGAATAACCATGCATTTAAATAATACTCGTGTTATATATAAAAACAACGTAACTGTACCCCCTCCAATCTTAGAAATGTTTTCATGAACAACATAAAAATTATATAATGTGAAAATAATATTTAAAAAACTAGACTACCCGTGACCCGTTGGGTCAGTATGTTATATTAGCTATAGAATTCATGTATGAGCGTAACGCTTGTGACGTACAGAAAATAGTGTTTTGATATAACAGATACATTTCTATGAAAGTATATTAAAATGAAAAAAGAATATAGATAGATTTCTATGAGTCGTTCTGTTTATTATAATTGATTATTTTGGAAAAAAATTACTTTTACTGAATTATAAGTGGTTGGACATACTTATAGGTAAATGTGCACTTAACATATACCATAATACTTATTATAGTTAAATTCTAATTTTGATGTATCTGCTTTATTTTTTTACATCGTTTATTTCTGTATTACGTTTAAGTTATTTTAACCCCCACTCTTCCCATGTTAAATAATAATTTCGAAATAATAACGTTAATATTTCAGCGTCCCAATTGTTCTTTTGCTTTTTTTCCAATTATCCAAATAAACAATTGTTAATATTGTCTGCTTTTTTTACATCGTTCATTTCTGTATTACGTTTAAGTTATTTTAAACCCCACTCTTCCCATGTTAAATAATAATTTCGGAATAATAACGTTAATATTTCAGTGCGCAGTTTATGCGCGCATGTGCAACCCGGTGTCGTAAATCGGAAAGTGGGGTCCGTACATCGTTACAAGGTCATTTGATTTTTATAATTATGTAGATTAAAATTCTGGGAGCCTCATATATTAGAACCCTTCAACCCACAATAAATGATATTGCATTCGAGAAAAGCAGTAACGTTTTAAAATGTTTGCGTATAGGACGGACTTTGCTTACGGTGTCCATCAACTTGCTGGTTTTAATACTCGAATTTTTAATCCACCTATATTTTTAATCGACTTTTCATTGAATCTATATATTTCATCTTATCGGCGTTTAATGTATATTTTAGCTTCCATTTATAATTCTCATTTTCGCTCCTTCGCACTTTTACTCAACACCTGATAATGATTCGTTGACGAACCGAAAGCGCTCGTGACAGCAACAATTATGAAACTTTTATTAATATTTTTGATATAAAAAATATTATACGGAGAAAAATTAAAAAAAGAATCATAAAGCAAAGTGTCTCCGTTGCATTTAACATTATTTGCTTATATATATATATATATATATATATATATATATATATATATATGTGTGTGTGTGTGTGTGTGTGTGTGTGTGTGTTCATCAGCGTTCTGTCTTTATTGTAAATAATTTCTTTATTGTAAGTATTATTCAGGTTAAATCAAATTAATAAAATATAATACACATACAGATATATAGATATATACATATATAATTATACGTGTATGGTAATAGCCTAAACTAAATGACTTAATTTTTATCCACATTTTTAGCTTAAAATGTAAATCAACTGCTCTATATTATCCCATTCAAGGATACTTTCTGACGAACGTTCAGATGAATTAATCAGAGACGTTTCTCATACTTTTTTTTACTATCATTTTAATATTCAGAACATATTTATAAAATTAACAATAAGATATATACAATTAATGAACCCCGTTAGAACACTTCATATTTCTTACGGTGTAATATCAGTAATATTAAAGTAACGGTGTGCAATATGCTGTATTTACTCTCCATTATCGATAGGCAATTAATTCTTTTAAATAATACTAAATACATTTTGGTTATTGTTTAGATGGAACTGTTGATCAAAATAAAAAAGAGTCACATTATTAATACGATGCATAAAGATAAACATGGAAAAATGTAAGATCATATAATTATAATAATATTGATATTTATATGTTTATTTGATACAGATTTATCTACAATTTATACGTAATTTACTAAAGTTAAAACGATTACTTAACGATTTCTTTAAAATGATAACTCTAGAAAAAATGTATAATTATTTGAAAAATATTTATCACTTACCGTCTGTCTTTTACAATACAATTTCCAGGGATTGGTTAAGCATTACCAACATAGCTATACTACCGTGGCATTACTTTAGGAATAAAGTTAATTATAAACCTAAAGTAAAATTGTATTTTATTCTGGCATTTACGTGTGTATTTACTAAAAATATAACTAAAACGTGTGTAAAATATGCAGTTAAAGTAGGCCTTTGAAAAAGTAGATTTTATCTTTAAAAAGTTATCTTAAATCTCTAAACATAAAAAATTGAACGTATTCTTTAAATAGAGACAGACATTGCTGTCATATACAAAAAGATCGGCTCTGACCTAAATACAGCGAACTGCTCATAATTGTAAAATGTAAATTTATCTACACTTTTATAAATTCGTCTTTCTTTTGTGTGTATTGATATCCATATTAAAACCCCTCTTTTCTATTTTAAATACATTTTCCTCATATATGGGTTGTGGAATTGCATTCACTAGAAAAGATCTAGTTAATTTGAATAATTAATTCCCTATTATTTGCTTCGATGTTCTAATGGGAAAATCATCTTTAGTTAACTTTTACGTGTAATTATATTCATGCATATATTCTACATGATTTATACTTGCATAATATTTGCGTACAAAGTTTATAGTAAACACAAAATTATTTCGATGTATAATTATGTATATGTACATAATTTTGTTTAACAAATTGTGTCTACCAAACTCCTCCTAGAGCCATGAAATTTCATATATAAGGTATTTGAATACATGCAAAACTTTATATTCGGGGTTTAGCCCGGAAAAATCGGTGCAAAAGTGTGAAAATTAATAAAAAATGAAAGTTGCCAGGTGAAGGTCAAACGCCGGCATTACGAATGCATAACGTAGTAGATATTGGTTCATGATTTAATTTTTAGTCTTGCAGTAAACATGTTTTCATAGGTGAATCATTGACGGCAGAGGCAAAATAAATCGTGAGCTGAACGTTTTAGTAAAAGTGAACATGTATGTCTGTCTTTTCTCTATGGTAGTTAAGGAAGACTAGTATATAGAAAGCATTACTTCATATATTCACACTTTTTAATATATACATATGCACATAACCTTATGAACAGTAAGGGCCCGAGCAAATCCGGGCGGAACTGTTAGTTAAGTATAAATGCCTCCCACCTCTACTTAATTCAAATTGTCTGAAATATTGTTTTCCGGCCTTCCCATATACCCACTCCCACTCCAAATCCTGTCCCTTATCATTTATATCACTTCCCTTTAATGTTTTCTTCACTCTCTTTCTTGCTACACGATCTCTCCACCTTCTAACGTCTTATACTTCCCTCTTACACTCTTTCTCTCACTCCATTCAATATCTATGCATAAACCCCACCAACATTTTCACCCCCTCTCATTTTCTTAACTAAATACACTCGTTAAAGATAAGCGATCAACTTCCTATCATAAGATCTATAAACTACGCTACACGTTAAACATAGTAAAATATTTTCTCCTCTTAAATTATAAAAATGTGTTTAACATTTTTTTTAATTTTTAAAATATATTCTTGCCTAATGAGATGAACAATGCTAGAAACGGTCAGCACATCGGAGCGATATATAACTGGATATATTAAGCGAAATAAAATTATAAATTTGCTCTATTTGCTTGAGCACTAACTACGAACCTTTATAGAATTTAATGATTATAACCTTTGAATATTTTAAACATAGAATATTTATATCTATCTATATATATATATATATATATATATATATATATATATATATATATATATATCTCCATAAAAGTAAAATTGGTTGTGTGTTTTTGTGTGTGCACATTTCCTGCCAAACTACTCTGTCAATTTTCTCTCGCGATTTTACATAAGGGGAATTAAGATTAAGGAAGAACTTTTTAATCGGCTTTCGGACAGAAATTTGGCTGTCAAGAGGTCAGAGTAAAACTATTTAACCTCTGCATACCGTACCAAACCTTTCCGCAAGTTTTGGGTCGATACTCTTGATACTTTAGACGTAGGTTATTTCTATATGGATCAAACATTTTAATTAGATTTTAGTCCAAAACAATAAATCTTACGGGTAAAAATTGGGGGCAAAGTTTAAAAAAATCGACATCTGCCGCCTCTACCAAATTACTCAGCTAATTTTTGGTCCAAATATTTGAAATTTTAAATAAAGAATATTCATAGATAGGGCAAGCTTTTCAATTGGATACTGACCGAAATTTTGGCTGCTAAGATGTCAAAGTTCAAAAGATTTTACCTTTCCGGTCTCTAGCAGACTATTCCTCCAATTTTGTGTCTAAACATTTGAAATTTTACATAGAGGGTATTCAAGCATGCAGCAAGCTTTTAAATTATTTTGTAAGGGAAATATTGGCTGCCAAGAGATAAAAGTTTAAAGAGTTGTCGTTTTCAGACTCTACTATACTCCTCCGCCAATTTTTGGTTTAAATACTTTACATTTTAGATGTAGGTTACTTGGACATGGGTGAAACTTTATAATTTGATTAGAGCCCAACAACAGAAAGGGATCAAAATAAGGTGCAAAGTTTTATAAAAAGGTACCTTTCAAATCAGTGCCAGCTTTGTTATCTACGGTAGTTAAGGAAGCCTATTATAGAGAAAAAAATTACCGTAAATATATACATATGCACATAAAGTTATGAACAGTGCATATGGTCCGAGCAAAGCCGGACTGAACTGGGAGTATATCTATAGAAGTAAAATTGTCTTCCTGTGTGTCTGTTTGTGCGTACATTTACCTACATAACTACTCTGTCAATTTTATGTCTGGAGACTCGAAATTTGACATTAGGGGTTTTGAGATTTGAGAACATCTTTTTAATCGGTTTTAGACTAGACATTTGGCTGTCACTTGGTTAAAGTAACAGAATTTGACCGTTGAAAACTCTACCAAAGTCCAATTTTAAGTCTAAACCCTTGAAATTTTAGATGTAAGTTACTTGGATCAAACTTTTTAATTTGATTTGAGCCCAAAACAATAGTTGTTAAGGGATCAAAGTTGGGGTCAAAGTTTTAAAATTTTACCACTCAGTCAATATTAGGTCTAAACATTTGAAATTTTACATAAAGTGTATTCAGACATAAGGCAGAGCTTTTTAATCGGATTTCGCCGAAATTTTGGCTCCAAGAGGTCAACGTTCAAAAGACTTGACCTTTGCGTCTAAAAATTTGAAATTTTATATAAATGGTATTCAGACATGCAGCTAGCTTTTTCGCCAGTTTCTGGACGAGAATTTGGCGGCCAAAGTAAATAGAGTTCACCTTTGCAGACTCTATCAAACTCCTCCGGCAATTTAAGATCTAAACATTGAATTTTTACATGTAGGTTACCTGGATTGTAGTGTAACTGATATATATATATATATATATATATATGTGTGTGTGTGTGTGTGTGTGTGTGTGTGTGTGTGCGCACATAAAGTTATAAACAGTACATAACAGCAAATAATTTTCTCGTTAATTATATGTCCTTTTACAATGATTAAAATCAAGAAAGCATGATAATAAAGCCACATGCATTGACTTCTTATGTCAATTAACACTAGAACATTATATAATTATTATTCAAAAAATATCAACCATTTCAGGCTTAAGCTAACGTTTCCTGAAGAAGAAATGTATATCTCACAAATCGCTAATACTTCGCACAAATTGGAAAAACTGGAATTAATTGGAAAAGTTAAGTTTTGCAAAAAAAATTACTTAAGTTTATACAATATCTATATATCATAAGATAAAACTCAAATTGGCTAACTCGGACACTGAAACCGTTAATTTGGTTTCGATTTCCAATTTAAACAAAGTTATTGAAGCTTTTTTTTACAATTTGTGACAATTTACGGGTCCTTTTTTTTAAATTTTGAATAGATTTTTACGTTTTATTTTTCTACATACCTAAAACCGAAAATAATTTATAAAAACAAAATTATTGCGTTACAAATAGAACTATCGTTGTGTAAGAATGCTAACCTTTTTATTTAAAATAATCATATATAAAGATATTGTTTTCATAATTGGCCGCTTAATGTTGAAACTGAAATATTAAGTAAATTTCGTATTAATATTACACAAAATAGAATAGTTTTTTAAAAAATCATATTTACTTGCGATCCCACGAGATCACTTGAAGGAGTTTTCGATTAGAGGTGTGTTAATTGCTTTAAGGTTTAAATATGAAAATAAAAGCAAACTGCAAATGTCCTTTTCGTTTTTTACGTCGACATTATACGAATTTTATTTGTATTTTTCAATATAAGCTTCAATCGTTTTCAAACAAAACAAAACAAATATGTTTACGATTAAAACTGATTTAAAGTTTGTTTCATAGTTTGTAATTGACAATTAAAAGGCGTTGAAATTACTTAAAAGCAAAAAGAAATAAATTGGTTTGCGTTACAAATATATTTTTTTTAAAAACTAGTAGTAATCTTTATTTTATATTAAATTGTTAGGTTAAGGCACAGAGGAGTAAACAAAGCTGTTTGCTTTTAAGAGGACATTCAATATAATATTCCGATAGTTTCGCCAACCGGAAGTACAGTATTACGCTTAAGTTGTAAATTAAAAAAATACACTTGTGTCCCTTTACAAATCTGTAGCAGGATTCAAATTTTCATTGCATTAAAATATGCAAGATTTACTTTTTATTGAAGGGTACGTTATAAAATAAAATCAGTTAATCGGAAGTTCGTGACAGCTGGGAGTAAAGACGCATTATTTTCTTAATAGCAAATTATGGTAAGAGAACCGTTTAAAATGTTTTATGTAAAAAAAATTAAAATGTCTATTTAAGTGATTTTTAAAAAAAATATTTTCTTTACCTAGTATATATTTTTGCGTTATTAAAACCTATATATTTCTTCTTCCAATTTATTAATGACGTATTTTCAATGGCCGATTAAACTCATCAGAGCTTACTATACTCCAGTTTTTTATATAAGTTTTCGGTCGCACAGAAGCCAAACTCACACAAATCAAAATCGGTAAATGCATACGTTTTTTTTTGTTTAAATAGTGTTTTAATTTTGTTTGTTTGTTTAAATGAACAAATACCTTAAGTTATTTCATGGCGATTTTTTTAGGTATATCAAATCTATTTTTGTTAACTTCTTCATACGTTATTATACAACATTTAAAAATAGAATTCCAATTTAAATCCTTGTAGAATTTTTAAAATACAATTTTTCTCAGAAAAACCGTCACAAAATTCATTTATATTCTTCGTAGAACATTTGGGGAATTTTACTAAAATCAAGACTATCCTCAATAAAATGGCACACAACCAAGTGAAAAATAAAAGACCATAATTAACGACGAAAGTTATGTCGATAATCACCAAGACGATTCCTCTAGCATGTCACGACTAACTGAAACTGAGCAACAAAGACGAATTCAAACCTTTCGTAAGAGAGAAAGGTATAGACTGCTGAGAGCTTCTGAAACAAGTGAACAAAGAGAAATGCGCTTGCTAAAACAGAGTGAAATTTTAAGATGTAGAAATTTAGAAAACAAAGATGTTTGCTTTTAAGAGAAAATTCAAAATAATCTTCCGATAGTTTCGCCAACCGGGAGTACAGTATTACGCTTTAGTTGTTAATTAAAAAATACAACTGTGTTCCTTTACAAATCTGTAGCAGGAGTCAAATTTTCATTGCATTTAAATATGCAAAATTTACTTTTTATTGAGGGGTACGTTATAAAATAAAAACCGACTGAGAAAGATTAAGAATGAAAAAGACAAGGAATAATGAAACAATAGAGATAAGAGAATACAGACTGACCAACTGAAGAATAAGAGATAAATAAACACGAGATGAAGAAACACTGCGAACAAGATAAGCCAGAGAATTAGAGATGAGCAAAGACGAGGTGACAATACATCGCAATAAAGAGAGGAAAAGGAGATGAACAAATGCGAGGTGACGAGAATATTGTGAAAACAAACAAAAGGTTTGTTTTGCAAAATAGTCCAAATAATTTCCGTTGCGGAGCAAAATCACAGCTAAATGTCAACTATTTAAATGAAAAATGTTCTTATAGTAAAGTATGTTTTATTGAAAAACTGCACATTTTTTCTGCATGAATGGGAAATAAGATTACGAAATTTGAACAAGTTGCCAATTATTAGTATGATGTCAAGGTGAAGAAGCTCGTTATTATGCCTACCGCAAAAGGATGATGAATTTAACCAAGCATTAAGATTGTTTCAGCAGTGGGTTGTAGATATGACAGGAAAAATTATAGTAGATCATTTGAACTATATTAGATCGAATGAAGCCTCTCTTAGATCTACAGCATAAAGAAGTTTCGTTGATGACTCACATGATGATGATGATGATCTTAGTAACATTATCAGAAAAGTTATTTTGTCATCAACTTTTTTTGGCGGTCTACGATACATGATGCAGAGATGTTAAGAAGCAATGATGTATGTTAGAAAATATAAAACTGCAACTTACTTCATCACAATGACACGCACTCCAAATTGGCCTGAGATTAAAGATATCTCATTAAGAATTAATTGCTTCGTGATAGACTTGACATAATTGCAAGAATGTTTGATTTAAAAAAAGGAAGCTTTACATTAAATATTTTACAAGATCAAAAGTGTGTTGGATAATTACATTACCTACGTTTTAAGTGTTGAATACTAGAAAAGGTTTACCACACCTATATTGCCTGATATGGATAGAAGAATAATAACAACCCAATCTCCTGAATTATGATGACTATGTTCAAGCTGAAATACCAATTAGAGTCGAAGATCAAGAAGGACATGAATTTGTTAAAGCATATGATACATGGACTTAACTGCAATAGTACATCTTCGTGCTGGAAAATGGAGGCTGTTCAAATAAGTACACAAAACCAAATAAAATGTGAACATGATTTATACAATATTTATAGCCGAATGCCAACAGAAATTTGACGTCATCAAAGCTACAAAGAAAACAGAGATGAAACTGTGACTTGGAAATGGGGTGTACCTTACAATATGACACGCCAGAAGTTATTTAATTGCCACATTGATTATAAATCACATTTATGATAAATCAATTAAGTATTTTATTTAGTATACATTAAAAGTATGTATACATTTTCCTCATTAACATATAAATGCAAACGCGACAAGCAACCTTATAAAAATTATTATTGAACAACTGTAACAGAGTTTCTCAATATTTGCTGAATGGATGAATTTGCCAGAATAATCTATCACTCAGATGTAGAAAAATATTACATGTGGTAAAATAAAAAATGGCAAAAACTAAAAGTGGATAGAAGATTAGTTAATCACCCAGGTGTTTGTGGAGCAAATACTTTTGGTCGTATGTATCCAGTTTCACCAACTCGTAGTGAATTGTACTTTTTTGCGACTACTACTTCATCGTGTAAAAGAACTTAATTCTTTTGAATCGATACGGACTGTGCAAAGTCATATAGTTCTATTATTTAAAACTGCTTGCAAGGAAAAAGGATTAATGCTTGATGACAATCACTGGGTACAAACAAGGAAGGGTGTAGAAAGAGAATACCAAATAAAACGACAAGGGCGTTGTTTCTTGTGATACTCTTAAACACAGAATGTTCAAATCCTCTTTAATTATGTGAAAGATTTCCCAACCCTGGATCATTATAATGCAATGCAAATCAAGGTTACGAATCAGAACATTGTCTATAAAATGTCATTGACAACAAGTTGAAGTACATACATGATAAACTTTGTTCTATTGGCAAATCATTGCAAGACTTTCGAGGTATAAAATTTTTTGGAAATTTCGTTGTTTTTTTTCTAACATACTAATGAAACTCAAGTCAGTGCAAATTATAATTTGATAAACGCTTATATTTCTACATGCCAACACTGGTAGCTGAAACAATAATTGTTCACTAATGGCAGACATGAACCCGAAAAGGCCCGGATGTTTTGCAATTATTTGTGCTTACGTATCGAAGAGGAGACACGTTGGGAAATGTTAACCTCCAAACGATGAATGGTATGCCCCACGTGGGCAGTCTCGTTATTTTAATTCATCCCTTAATTAGCACGTTTCGTCTAATTTATGGTTTTAAACATTAAATTATAACTAAAGAGAAAAGAGACAAAAAGTAGCATATATATTAGTAGTGTATTTTGGATTCCTTCTTTGTAAAATGTTTCTTTTTTAATAATATATTGTAAAATACAACAAAAAAAACTCTAATTAATAGCACTGATATATAGTTATCCATATATATATAATTATATCTATATCTATATCTATCTATCTATCTATCTATTAATCTATCTATATATATATATATATATATATATATATATATATATATATATATATATATATATATATATATGTGTGTTAATTTCGTCAAGTCGGGGATAATTGCACCGAAGAACTTTTTTTGTTGGTGCAGTTATCCCCGGATTTGGCACAATTCTCCCAAAATACGGTATATGTATATACATATATATATATATATATATATATATATATATATATATATATATATATATATATATATATATATATATATGTATATACATATACCGTATTTTGGGAGAATTGTGCCAAATCCGGGGATAACTGCACCAACAAAAAAAGTTCTTCGGTGCAATTATCCCCGACTTGACGAAATTAACACAAAGTATGGTATATATGTATATATATATATATATATATATATATGGGGTGTATGTATATATATATGTATATTTATGTATATATATATATATATATGTATATATATCTTTATTTATGTGTATATATATGTATGTATATATATATGCATGTATTTTTTGCATTATATTTATATATTATATATATATATTTATGTATTTATATATTTATATTTATGTATGTATATGTTTATATATATATCTGTATATGTATATTATATATGTGTATATATTTATATCTACATATCTGTGTTTAAATATGCATCATCGCATGTTCATGTTCTCAATTTTGCTTCATGTATACTTCGTGAGTTTTTTTTTTCATCTATTCCTCTTAGTTCCATTGTATCAGCAAAAAATCGCTTTTCATGCTGACATGAATTTTTTAGTTCTCAACTTAGGTGTTAGCTTAGCGTTTACCGTGCTCTCGCGACCTACACTTTCTCGGGAAAAGTCACGAAATATTCATGTGCGTTAAGCTTTTTTTTTCTGATGATTCCTTTAATTCAGCCACTCGCTTCCATCAGCCACATAATATGGATAAGGACTTTGTGTAGGAAGTTGAAATACACACTTTCCACAGTGACGCACAAACTCACAGAAATATATTACCTTATTTCCATCACTGTTTCTCGATTATTCTTTATTGTTATACGTGTTAGAGACGATCAGAATATCGTTGAAATTTGTTTCAGATTCAAAAATTGTTTAATTCTTTAAATTTACTTTTTCCGCATACCTTTATCATTACTTTATTAACATTATTCTTTTTTCAACTTATGTAATTCAATTTAACAGAATGAAACATGCCTGCTTACTTGTAATTTTTTTCCGCTTCTATAAAACGTACGTTTTATGAAAGTTGGACATTTTCTTAGATACATTTTATTACGTGCAAGATCGCGAATCTTGTTAATTTTCCACTGTAGACCGTTCATAATAACCGTTATGGTTGTATTTGGCTTCATAAATGGTATATTTCACTTTATTCTCCTCGCGGTTGACAGTCTCTCTGGTGTTATGTTTTTACTAAAGAAGTCGAAGATGGCTTTGTGGTTGTGTTTGAATCCCACGTCTAACAACAAACGTTTTCTCCTGTACAGATTATTCCGAAAGAATGAAACATTTGTGTCTGCATGTATAAAAATAATTATTTATTTTTCCTCGAATTTCTATCACTTGATATTACAAAAAATCTAAACCTGAACACATTCTAAGCAATTCCTTCTCTTTACCGAAATAACATAGTTATTTCAGATAGGATATTCACCTGAGATCGTAGGATACTTACGAGTTCTCTAATTCTATAGTTGCTCCTATATTTTTTTTTTCTTTTTGCTAAAGGTTTGTTCCTATACGGACCCAATTGCTACCTAATTGATTTGATTACATATTAGTAATGTTTTTAATAATTATATGGTTAATTTTAAGTGGATGGAGAGATGGATTATTTCTATATTCTATTGGGACCAACCTTTAGCAACTTTTATATGTCGGATATGGAGAATAAAATATCAATACTATTAAAAAGCCGTCTAGTTATCTTACATACGTCGACGATAATTTTATTCTTGCTGACAATATTAACGAAATAGAGAAACTAGAGAGGTATGTTTAAATAAACTTCTTTTCAACATTCACTCATGAATTAAATTCAAACAGTTGTATTTCCATGGACTCCAGCAAAGATGAATCCATTACTTCTTCGTATTGTTAGATGCGCCCTTGGAGGCCCTTTCCTAAATATTCCAGGAAATCAGAAATAAGCTGTGTGTCGAAAGGGTCATCGATAGGAACATGCGCTAGAGAACTTTTCGACCTACTTCGCCATCCAAATTTTTATTACATAAGTTATCACAATTTTTACTTAGAAATGCTGCCTATAAGCTTCGGAGGGGTAACGTCACTTATCTGTGCATTTAAACAGAGTCTGCATGAAAAGATCTACCCAGAGAAGTGTAACGACGACACATTCGGTTAAAAAATAATGTTAACATAATCTTTATTTATTTGTGAAAACTCATAATATATAAGAGTCGATGACAATTTAAATTCAAAAGTCAAACCAAAGAAAGAAAAACGAGCAGTTGACAATCTTTTCAATATGGTTAATTTAATCTAGACGCACGAGCACGCTTCATTCAAGAAATTCCTGCTTGAAGTGACGTTTCACGTGAATTGCAGAATCTTTGTGGAAAAAATTATTCTGAGGGTAAAGGAAGTTACCAAGTGATTGTGTAAGCTCCCAGACAACAACGAGAGAAAAAAAAGAAAAAAAAGGCTACATCAAAATGACAAAGCACCATACTATTTGATTAAAAACTTTTAGCAAAATATCATGTTAGCTGGAGTCCACCAGTCAGTCCAGATATAAATTAAGCAGGCAGCAGAGTTGGTCTACCCCGTCGTTTTTTTTCGGGGCGCGTATTCCGGGCAATACCACTTTTGTCTGCTGGGAGGTTCTGAGCCGATACCGACACATCGGAAATGGTACCAATCGTTGCACGAGTCACAGCCGATCATATTCTGAAAGTTGCACAAGGAACACAAACAGACCTGCTCCTCAACAGTAGGGGATGAATCCAATGTCTCCCCACCCTCCGCAACAGGAGGTTCATCAGGAGTCCTAGAAAGTTCCAAGAGGTACAGATGTTTCAAGGAATGTACTTCCTCCAAAGCATTCTCCTTTTTGAACACGTGCTGCTCTAACAACACCATGATCAATACAGGCTGGGTTTCAAGGGACTCTTAATCAGAGCTACATCATCCTTCTGGAGGCGGTTTCTTGTAAAGTCGGGATCGGCCAGGAATTTTCTTTCCCAGCTCTAGCAGATATTCCTCATACCATAGTTTGTGGAACTCTGTCAAACATTAGATTCTAAGTTCCAAGGTTTGAATTAGCCTCTCCCTGCTGGGTCGCACCACTGTAGTCCTATCCTCTCTATCCAGTCGTATCAATAGCCCGGGGCTCTGATTGGGCTTAAGGAATATATTGGGGGTAATTGGAGTAGCATTTTTGCCGGATGACATCTGGTAAGTTAGAGGCCGGTCATTAACAGACTTCTGAATATCAGATAACACTGCCAGAAAGGTAAAGTAATCTAATTTACCGCGACCAAGAATTTTAAACATGCAAGTCTTCATGGTCTTGATATATCGCTCCCATATTCTACGATACCAAGGAGGGAACAGGGGAATAGTTTTCAGTTTTAACTTAGAAGGACCTATTTTCTTTGGTAGTTCTTTAAAAGAGAGAGACGGTCAAAAATATTTCCAATTCCTATAAACGTTTTCGCGTTGTCAGTATAAAGGGTTTCGGGAACGCCATATCGGTTAGTAAATCGAACCAGGGCCTGAAAGAAAGATGGCACGCTCATGTCGGGAATTACTTCAATGTGTATTGCTCTGATATTCATGAAGGTGAATAGGAGCAAGTACATTTGTGTATCTCATTTCCAATCGCTCACCCAAAGGTTACCAGTAAACTCAATCTCAGTGTGTTGGTAGGTGACTCTGCATCGGTAGGTGCGACGTCAGGGCAGCAGCAGCATTCGGCCTCACTGGTGTTAATTATAAGGTTTATATATGGCACAAACAGCAAGTATCTTATTCCCAACCTGTCTATCCTGCGGGACCCAATTACCGCCCCACCTCAACTCCTCTAGGGTTGATCCAGTTCCAAGGTGGCAACACCTTTCATGAAAATCCAAAATGATAAGTCTGGTAACGGGATAATGTTTCCCTATCACAATAGGATGTTTAACTTTATAGCTCAAGTGGGATGATTGGGTGATTCTTCATCGAGATCGAATCAAACCGTCAGTGTCCACGAAAAGATCCAGAGCACGAACCCTAAATGGCATGGTTTTCCCGCTTGGCTCCTTTAGATACTCCACTTCTGCAGGAAATTCTTGCTATTGCACTGTCTGCATAAGGTAGATCACCGCCTTTGAGTTATAGTCCCATTGTCGATCAAATCGGATGGCTAGAAACTAAAACACCAAAGCGGTAACAGTCAGTAAACTAAATAATGAGAGGAACCTCTGAAAAGGTATGGCATAAGTGTACTCCTTATCATGGATTAAAATACTATTCGCTGGAGTACGGATCATCCGCTGGCATATCTCACTCAAGCAAGGCATATCCTGTCCTGGCCATTGAGAGATTCCTTCGCATAATTAGGAAGAGTCTGAACACCGAAACTCAAATTTAGATTGGAACCTTCTTAATGTTAATCCTCTCAGTAACAAATCCGCCGGGTAGAGAGTAATGTCAACATATCTGAAGAGAGTCGGCAAGCCATAACAAGACTCCAACCCTAGGTTCATAATGTCTTTAAGTCTATTTTTGCAAAAACGTTTTTGCTAGCCATGGTTTGAGGTAAAATCTAGGATAATACCACCTGTGCGTCAGTTGCAATACACAAATTCACAGGGGCAAATTCTTCACAATTGTCCAGGATTGCTGGGAGACACTTAAAGGCTAAGTAAACTGCCGTTCGTTCCAAAACAGGCAAGGGTTTGTCCTTTATAGGCGCTACCTTAGATTTCCCAAACAATAAGGAGGACCGGCCATTCTGCATGATATACACGGCAAACCTATAATGCTTCCTTG
Source organism: Euprymna scolopes (assembly GCF_053919585.1). NCBI lineage: Eukaryota > Metazoa > Mollusca > Cephalopoda > Sepiida > Sepiolidae > Euprymna > Euprymna scolopes. The sequence goes on along the minus strand of NC_136484.1, from coordinate 159,766,086 downwards.
GACGCGTCTCAAAACAGGTACATATCTCCAAGCAGCTCTTCCATGTTGACGACTCTTTTCTCTCTGCTGCCCCAGGGAACTTTTCCCTGCTTTTTTATCCTCCTATCTAGAAAAAAAGGAAGAGACAGGAAAAAAATAGCTTCTCTCATCATGCTCTGCCTTCCCAAGACGCCGTTCGCGTATACAAATGCGCTGGCCATCCTTTCGTTTTTCTTTCTCAAGGAGCGATGCAGATACGCCTGGTACGTTTCTTTTTTTCACGCCCCCCTGATCTTTGAGATCAATAAGACACTTCATAATGCTTCATTCAAGCAGGCCTCCTCCTCTCACGTTGAAGCCTCTGGGGGACAACTTCTTGGAGGTTGACATTTTCAGGTTCACTACAGACATTCTCGTTCAGTTTTAAAGAACCACAATGTGGGGCTAAGTCGAATTGGGGTGCATCGTTAGCTTCTTGGTGGATATCGACTTCCTCCTCTTCACTGCCATCACTGCGCACCGGCAGGGTTAAACGACGCAGGTCTAGGATATGCCGGGGAACGCCATTCACCATTACGTTGGTCTTTGACTGTGTTCCCGTTACAAACCCCCTCCCTCAGCGAGTGGTACATTTTGCATTGGGGGGCTTTACCCACACCTCCTCGCCCACTTTAATGGTAGCTTCTTCACCCTCAATTCCTACAGTTTTGTTGCACGGATGCCGCCACTTATATGCAAAGATGGCTCTATGATGCACAGTTGTCTCATCTTGTCTGGTTTTCGGTGAGATGTTGTACCAAAACACCGCCTCCATGACTGAAATGTTGCTTTTTTCCGCAGCAGCCTTGATGGTGCGATGATTTCTCTCCACTATTCCATTGTTACTCGGCCGATATGCTGCCCTAAAAAATTGCCTTACTCCCCACCTATCACACACCTCTTTAAAGACTTCTGATCGGAACGCGGGACCATTGTCCATTAACATTTCCTCAACCGGCCCTCTTTCCAAAAATATTTCTTCGATGGCCGCCCCGATCGCCCATGCAGCTTCTGCCCTGATCTCTCTCCATATAGCAAACTTCCCCGGTCCACAGTCGATCATCGACAGATACAGCTTATGGCAATAATTGGTCACATCAATGGCCAATCGCGTCCAGTCCTCTGCAATGTGTAACTCTCCTGCTCTATGTCTGGATGGTCCGGGGTCTATCGATTGCCACTCCTGACAGTGCTACACTACCTCCCTGACCTCCTTATCGGTGGTTTCCGTTAAACCTCTCTTGCCAGGAATAACGTCCGTTCTCGACCAAAGTGGTGCATCTCATGTAAAATTTTAAGTTCCTCTCATGCACAGCATACTGAGAAACCTACTTTCTCTCGTGCAGCCAGTCTTTCTTTACCCGTGTTATCGAATACGCCTTGTTCTTTTCTGATGGGATCAGCACTACAGACACCTTCAACTGGAATCCCGTTATCAAATCTGCAAGTGATCCAAGCCTGCGCTTGATCAGCATTTCTGCAGCACCTCTGGTCCTAACTCTCTTATCGCCAGTCATTGCTGACCTGATCCATGAAACTACCATTGCCGAATCGGATTTGATTTCAATCGTTTTCAATCCCCACTTCAGGGCCAGATTGATTCCTTTCATAACGGCCTCCAATTCGGCTACGTTGATATGGGAATAGTCGTTTTCTTTCCGTAACCACGCCGCATCTTCCACAGTTACGCCTCCCATCTCTAATACGACGCCCAATGCTAGACTGCTGACATCACACCAAGTCACTCCCGCATCTCCGCCGCTGACGTACCATTCCCCCTTTACTGTGTCTTCTTTCGTCACTCTCGCGATGATTTCCTGTAGCATGTTCGTGACCTCCTTCGTCACACGGCCCTCCCAGCCATCAGTGACCGTTTGTCGTTTAATAAAGCTGGACGCTATCCTCAGCCAGCCGGTGATTGGATAGTGTCTCACCAGTCTCCCACAGATCGAGAAAAGTTCTCGTTTTGTCAGGTCGGTTCCGATTTCGGGTATTGCATTCCCTCGTCTAAAGACAAGGCTTCCTTTGCCATCTCGGTATAGTTTCAACTCAAACGCCGCTCCCCCACTCAGGGAATTCGCCGGTTTTGCAGTTAACACATACCTAGCGACATGGCCTCTCACTTTCTCTGCTGTCACCTCTGCTTGCTCTACGAGAATGTCGTCAATGTACGAACTAGTGGCCTTGTCCACTGTACAGTCTTTACTCAGCACCGTCTTCAGCACGGCAGTCATAATAATTGCCTCGTCAGGCAATACAACTTCCCCTTTTACCGGACCAATTGATGTTTCCAGATTTTTTCATCTACATGAATCTGGAGGTAAACAGACTTCAGGTCGACAATCTTAGTGGCCTGCATCATTCTCCTCCACTTCATAATCACCTCTTCGCATACATTAATCCCCTTTCCAGTGTGGCAGGCTACGTATCTGTTTAATTCTCTGAAATCCAGTACCGGTCTAACTTTATTCTTTGTGGGTTGAACAACCGCCAGTAATGGTAGCACTCATTTTTCTTTCCCTGTCCACGGTTTCAGAATTCCCTCCTCTATCCACCTCTCCACTTCTTCCTCGCAACGCAATAGCGGCTAATGTGCCCCACTCGTCCACATCGATAGCAGATGACCCATGGTCTCGGCTCTTTGCAGTCCTTGAGCAAGTCAGGACCCTGGCACCGGAAGCACTTGATGGGAGGCCTCCCCTCCTGTCGCCTCGCTGCTTGTCTCTCGTCATTCAAGTGGGGCCTCATGCACTTATTTCCACTCACAGCTGCAGCCACGATTGGGCTTTTGACATTCTTGACTAGGACCCTGGCGTGGACCAAGAGAGCGTTCATTTCCATCGTATTGATCTCAGTTCTTCTCTGCATGTTCGCAGAAATTTCTTCTGGGAAGCCATTCACTAGGTATAGCTTTACCGTCATCTCCAGACTCCTCCTCACGTAACCAGCCAATCCTGCCAGTTCTCTGATCTCTGCAGTGAAGACGTCAACAGACTCGCCTGTCCACCTCAAACTTGCAAGCTTGCTGAGTGCTTCAAATGGACTCTCGGCAAAAGCCAATTTCAGTCTTTGTTCTACTGAGGCAAGGTCTCCCTTATCTTACTCGCGCATCTGCTGGTAAATAGTGAGGGCTTCCCCCTCTAAGTAGAGCGGCAGCAGGTTGACCACGTCTTCGATTTTTTGCAACCTTGCCACCATCTTTAATTTTTCCAGCCATTAAATTAGATCACCCTCCCCAGTGAAGGGTCTCAACATCTGAGTTGTGAGTCTCTAGTCAGCCATGTTAAACTGCTTGACTCGCCGAAATAGCTTCTAGGGTTATAATCAGGATTCGGTTCTGGGGTTCGGGAAGGAGTGAGTCACTCTCTCAACAACAACACGTTTCTGCCCTCTTTTTTTTCTAATCAACCACATCTGGCCTTTCGCCACCAATGTCACACCGCTTAAGCCGAAGTCAGCAATACAAAATTCTTTTCAAGAGAAGATGTTCACGACTCTTTTCTCTCTGCTACCCCAGGGAATTTTTCCCTGCTTTTATATCCTCTTATATAGAAAAAAAAATGAAGAGACAGGGGGAAAAATAGCTTTTCCCATCATGCTCTGCCTTCCCAAGATGCCCTTTGCGTATACAAATGCACTGGCCATCCTTTTTTCCCAAAGAGCGATGCAGCTACGCCTGGTACGTTTCTTTTTTTACTTCTTTTCTAACCATATACCACACACCTACTCCCTCGAATGATATGTACCCCATCATTCGTTTTCTTTGCGCCTTCTTTCTCAGAATTAATGACTGAGCGGAACCAGCATCAGTATTTTCACTGGTAGTTTGCTTACCTTTCTATTCATAATCATCCCCTGCCTTCTGAATGCTTTATACGTTTTTCTATGCTGTGTCGACGATATTACTCCTTGCGGCTTTCTCTCTGTTTTCTGTCAATCGGGCACTCGAGTTAATCGGCATTGTATTGCTATATGGCCCGCCTTCCCGCACATAGTATTAACTGGATTTGCCTTCTGTAATGGCGTCAATCAGCCATTGTTACGGTTATCTTTCTTCATAGTTAATTCTTTAATTTCATCCACTCGCCTTGCTATGTTTAGTTTGCTTTTATTTCTCTTTCGGGCTATTATATATTCATCGGCCATTGTTGCTAATTCGTTGCCTGATTTGATCAATTTCTTGTTTAGATGAATTCGCATTTCTCTAAGCAACCAGTTGAATGTATCTTCTATTAATATGAGTTGCTTATTTTTTTCTGCATCTCCATTAATTCCTTTGGTGTCATACAACTTATGTATTAGTTTTTCTTTCCTTCTCCCTTACGAATCCATTGAATGATGGTGTCGCATTCTTTCTTAGCGCTCGAAATTTTTGTTAATACGCCTCGGGGACTAATTCAAAACTCTGCAGAATTGTTCGTTTCACTATGTCGAAATCGGCACACCTTTTTATCGAAAAAAATAGTGAATGCTTTTTGTGCTTTTTCCCTGAGTGTGGTTAGCAGTGAAATCGCCTATTTCTAGCATGGCCACCCAAGGTTGACTGCAGTGCTTTCGAAGTGAGGAAAATATTCATCAACGTTGTCTTCAGTGAATTTGGGTAATAACCTCATTTTTTCGGTAAAGTTGAAGTTGTTTCGGTTGGTTTCAGGTGTTAATATAAGTAACTTTATCTTTCTTAATCTGATTTTTTTTTGCTTTATCCTTGCTTTTTCTCATTCTACCTTCACTTGTAACTCATATTTTTCTAATTCTTATTGCTCCTTCGAAAAATTAGCTGTATAACACTTCCTCAATGGTGGTAGATCAGCACACATCCCGAGCCAAATATCAACCCTATACCTATTTAGTTGTTATTTTGGCAGTGCTATCTTTAAACCATGGGATAAGTGCTCACCAGGATCTGTTAAATTGTATTTTTAAATAAACATTTAGTCGTTACTTGTAAAGTACTCAATACGTTTTTTTTTTAATCAACGAGCCTCATATTACGATTACATTTGCATATATATATATATATATATATATATATATATATATATATGGGTGGGTGTGTATATGTGAGTATATATATGTATATATGTGTGTATCTGTATGTATATATGTGTATATATAGGTATATGTCTCCGTATGTATGCATTTTTTTATTACATTTTCACCCCAAACAAGGCAAATTGGCACTTTCGTGTAGGAGGCTACTATCAGGGGCAACAACTACTGGGTACTATGTAGGGATTTGGGCAGCAAGATGTCGGTTCACGTTACACTTGAACTATTGCACGTCAGTACTATTTGGGAAGCAGGGACCTGGAATGGAATTCCAGAGTCTAGCGGTTCTGGGGAAGAAACTATTGGAGTAAAAAGATCTTTAACATCTAGGGATCTCCACAGTGTGGGGTGGGATTTTGCAGCCTGTCGGGTTTGTCGAGGGTGCTCATGCCGTGGGGCACAAGTGATTGCAGTTCGTCAGAGCATTCATCACTAGATAAAGAGTCGTTGGCCATTGCTAAAGGTGGTAGAGAGGGTTTCTTGTAATTATTGAATGAAACTAGTTTAGTCTTGGCAGCATTGAACGCGACCAACCACTTTTGTACCCATTCCACCACAGATTGGAGGTCTTCCTCTAGTGTTTCTGTCATTTCTTTAGAAATGTGTTCATTCGTCTTTATGTCGTGCCTGCCATAGAGTGTAGTGTCATCAGCATATATACTCATCTCAGAGGCAATTTTGTCGGGGAGGTCATTTATGAATATCAGGAACAATAGAGGTCCAAGGATAGAACCCAAGAATATATATATATATATATATATATATTAATTTATATATATATATATATGATGGTGTATATATATATATGTTGATATATATATATATATATATAATTACTTCATTTAGTCACATAAATTAATAAACAAAGATATATTTTTATGCGTACATTTTCAGTATTTAGTTCAACAGTGCTCAATACATAGGTAGAGCTCGGTAGTATATTATTGTTATGAAATATATATGGCAATTAAGCTATCATCTGAATATCAAATAACATGCAATAGAAATATAAGATATAAAATAATATTAACTTTAATATACATTTTATGGTAAACAATATATGAGTTTATCTTTCTTTTAAAATTTGCAAGTCTAAATTGATTCAACTGATTAAATGGATGCAAGTGTAAAATAACAAGTGAAAAATTGTCTTACAGATTAGTCAGCTACGTTTGTGTTGTCATATAATCAATTTTATTGTTTTCTTAGTAGAAAGAAGGACTTAAAACAGTACGAATGTATAGGCTTTGTTACTTTGAATATTTATTCTTAGTTGCGAGATCCGAGGAAATTCCACAGTTCTATTTTTCATGTGTATATTGTTTTTATTTACTTGTCTCCCCACGAGGACAGAGTTAGACACAAAGTCGGTCGGTTTTGAATGTGGAGAAATTCTACTTTTCTTTAAAACGGTGTGCTGTGTATATTGTTGCCATGGAAAAATATTTCCATTCTATTGACGGTCGGTGCGAACGCAGTCCCGACGGTATTATTGCAAAACTCAACGGTTATTTTACTGCGGCAGTTTCCATGAATGGCGACACCCGAACAGCAACAGCATTGGAGCACTCAGCTTCAGTCCGGGTTAAGAATTTGTGTATATTTATTTGTATTCGGCGTTACAAATTTGTAAGTGTTGTGAATAATTTCAAGAGATTAGATAGGCCTACAAGTACACACACACACACACACACTCACAAGTCCAACGATTAAATATATATGAAACGTTAGTGTCTGTGTTTATCCTATTTGTTTTACTCTATTCTTTTACTTTGCCAACCTACGTGTGTGTTCTCACTGAGAATCGCCAGCAGGAAAATGACGTTCTGGCAATTATAAAAATAGTTGAACGAAAAATCCACGAAATCCGACCTTGAGGATCGGTAGTCGGTCGTGGTTATACGTGTTATCACGTTATGATTAACAGTGATATATACAAACATTAACAGCCCACCATCATTTGTATATAAACATTGAGAGCCTACCTTAGTTTGTATACAAACATTGACAGCCTACCTTCATGTGTATACAATTATTGACAGCCTACCTTCATTTGTATATAAATATTGACGGCCTACCTTCATTTGTATATAAACATTTGCAGCCTACCTTCATTTGTATATAAACATTGACAGCCAACCTTCATTTGTATATAAACATTGACAGCCTACCTTCATTTGTATATATACATTGACAGCCTACCTTTATTTGTATATAAACATTGACAGCCTACGTTCATTTGTATATAAACATTAACAGCCTACGTTCATTTGTATACAAACATTGGCAACCTACGTTCATTTGTATATAAACATTGACAGCCTACGTTCATTTATATACAAACATTAACATCCTACCTTCATTTGTATACAAACATTGACAACCTACCTTCATTTGTATATAACCATTGACAGCCTACTTTCATTTGTATACAAACATTGACAACCTACGTCCATTGGTATATAAACATTGACCGGCATGCTAATAGCACGTACATTATTTTAGTAGTTCAATTAAGTTCACATTTATGCAGCTACTATTTATCTATTCACCGATCGGAGACATTGCTGTTAATTATCAAAAAAACAGCATTTTAAATATTAAATGATGGTCTGTATACAATTGTACATTATTTCTAATAATGCATAGAACACACAGATAGTATTCACAAAGCAGAGGAACTTTACTGAGCAGAAAATTGCGATACATTTTTATAGGGTGGTTCAGCAACACCATTAAAATCGCCGTCGACATAGGCTATTAAATCATAGGATTCTGGTTACTCCTCCTGTCACCTCTTGCTTATGGTAAATACTTCCAAGGAGTCGTGGAATGACGAGAAAGCTGCTTTCGTAAACGATCCCAAACATGATTCTCTCGGCATGCTTGGATTCTTCCCTGATGGAAAAAAAATTTACTCCAAAAGAAGAATTTTTGTAATCGACAGTTTAGAAGATTACCAAGTCGACTATTGCTATTTCATGGACAATACGCTAAAAAGTTTTAACGAAGCTATTTTAGGAACATTGTCAGCAATGCTAAATAGCAATGGAAAGGGAAATAAATGCTTTAACAGAAAGTAATAAATATTCGGCATTACTTCTCCCAAAGGAACTTATTACATCTCGATAGGCTTTTACAAAAGACTACAGCGTCAGGCGTTGAACAACACAAAGATATATTTGTTGCTCAAGGATATTCTGAGATTTACAGCATGGAATATTTTTCTACGTTTTCCCCGACTACAAATCGAACCACAATCATCATTTTTATTGCAAATCCTATCGCAATATACCCTTAACAATTATCTAATGGTCGCAAAAAATGCTTATTTAAAGCCTCCGAAACGCAAGAAAGTCAACAAACCGGAAGTTAGACATACCCGCGCTCAGGATTTGAAACCCGAACCTCTTGCATACTAGGCGAACACTCTACCAACTGAGCAATCACGCCGCACCCTCGGAGAAATTCCAGCATAAACATAATGGCCAACTGTGGTTGATTATAGGATGTACTGCTGCCACTGCGCATAGAATCATTATTTTCACTGATTTAAACTAAATAGACGTTGTGAAAATAAAGCCACCTTATAGACTGCCAGTAACCATTGTAAAAGAGTAATAAAGAATGCGAGCGATTCGTATGCTCAATACATTTAATTTAATGTTCTTAAGAAGTAGCTTGGTTTTCACCAGTTTTAGTGGGTCACAAAAAGTTGACTGTCCTCTATCCTAACAAGCATTAATGGACCTGAGGTAATTTTATCAGCATCTAAAAAGGCAAAACTCTTGCAGGATATTCTGCCCTTTACAGTCAGGTTCGCCTAACCCACTATTTCCTCCTGTGACGTATACACATAAGGTGGCATACAAATATCCGTGTGAGATGTTGTCCAGCTTATTAAAAATCTTGATTCCAGTAAAGCAACTTACCGAGATAACATTGTAATCAGAGCTCAAAAGGTTTCAACCAGAACTAGCTCCCAAAATTATGAAGCTTTTAAAACGTAGCCTTAAGGAGAAAGCACACTGGAAAACTTCATCAGTCCGGTTTGTGTTTTAAAAATCTAAAGAGCGATTCCATACCTTTCAGTTCAGGCCATACAGTCTCCTGTGTGTCATGAGCAAGTTGCTGGAATCTGTAATAGAAAAGTGGTCAAACAATAACCTACCTAGTGACATGTAATATGGCTCCGTTCTGCTACAGTTGATTTGCTACCTGTAATATCACACATAATTTGTGAATCTCTCGACTGGATCTTCGTTTCTACTGCAATAGCTCTTTATATATCCAAGGGTTTTGATAGGGATAGGGTATGTCATAAAGTTCTCATTGACAAGATTTCTAGCTACGCTATCTTTGGAAATGTCCTCTCAATTATTAAGTCCTCTCTATCTGATAAGCTTATAAGAGTAGTCGTCGTTGGGCAGAAATCAGAGACTCAGGGTATCAGCACTAGCGTCGTCCAGAATTCCATCCATAGTTTTACTCTCTTCTTGATCTCCCAAATCACATTGTTAGATCATTCGTATACGTTTATGCAGACGACCCCACAATTTATGGAAACGCTTCAAAGACCTGCAATGACCAAGGTTATTCTGATTATCTCTCTTCTGATCTTGTGCAAATGGTGCAATGGTAGACAAAGTGGCTGATTAATGTTAATGTATCTAAAACCAAGTTTTTCTTTTTTCATCATAACCGCTCTGCATCCGATCAGTCCCCAATAAAATAAACAGCTTTCGTCTTGGGGAAAGACCATGTCTTGACCAGCTTCTGAGACTGGTCTTCTCTTCAGATCTGAAATAGAAATATGTCCCTTCATTGAAGATGACTTTCCGTATGGTAAGGACAAAATATTAATTGCTCATACTGTACTTCAAGTAGCACAGAATTATAGCATCGCGTTCATATTCGCCTCCGTGGCAGTTGCTAAGCTCGTTAGAAAAATGATTGGATCAGTTTCCTGTTCGAGTAGGTATTTCTCTGTCTAAGCAATCCTTTATCTGTATAACAACCAAAAACGTTAAATGGAGCATTGCTGCCGCCTCTGGAAGTGGCTTCTCGGCGCACCTATCCTGCCTTGAAGAGTTAATAACCGGCTTCGAAAAGTGATGCCCTTGCCTCTCCCGTGCAACCTGTTTTCCAGATGGTTCGACCCTGTCTCTGCTCTATCCTTATTTGCATAGCAAGTGTTCTTCTAATCTCGAATCTATTATCCCCCATTGCCAAGCAGTCACAAAAACACGACACTTGCTACAACCATTTCACTCAACAATTTTCCCCGATCTATTTGTGCTTAAATCTAAACGCATATTTTATTAACAAAGCTTCTTTCCTAGAGCTGGCCGCATATGAACTACTGATTTCCGACCGACTACAATATACTAGGATTCAAATTAATTGTAAATGATATCTTTTTGACTCATTTTCAAGTCGAGCCACGGTCGATAGCAAAACCATCACTGCACACAGTAATTTTACGTTGGCATGTTCCCTGGTAACTTAGTCATGGCTAATGGCCTGTGAAAATCGTGGATGTCCATCTTACCTAGTTCCCATTTGTCCTTTTCGGAAATGGGTTAGTTTATTGGTAATCGGTTGAGGTGCTACACTAGAAAATGGGCACTGGTTGCTCATGTATGTTTTGCAAGTAAGAAGGTTTTTCTTCTAAGATACTCCCTTTTAATCACATTTTCCACACTGGTGTCACATCATATCGACGTGAGAGGGATATAATTATAAGGTCGGACCACCTAGCTGATCATGCCAATCGGAATTTACATATTGGTTTTCATGAATTAATTTTAATTTTAATACACTAATCTTGTATTTACATACACATGCTTTTTATGTTTTTACATAGGCATCACAACTTGACAAGGCCCAGAAACCGCTCAAGGATAAGGGTTAAGCATGTACAGTAGTCAATTTAACAATAGAGTAATGGCTAGTAATAGAAATTCGGTAAATTTGTTAACTTAAGTGGAACGGCTCATCAAGAATTTGTTTACGTTAAACTTGAAGACAATCGGATTGTAGTCAGCTAGAAAGCTGGAGAACGAAAGACAGTTCCACAGGCGTGAAGTTCTAAGAAAGAAGCTTTTTTATCGAATCTACGTTTAGGTTTAGGCACAGATAAAGACTGGGGGGAATTATTGATAGTGTTTTCAGCTAGACGAGTGTTTCTTGTGAAAGTTTCGCGAAGGGGGGCCATAGATTGAAGTTCAGTGGAGCACTTTCCATGAACAAAACGATAAAGCAGAGACAAACTCGCAACATGTCTTCTGTACTATAGAGGTTGCAGAGAAGAGAAAAAGACATCTTCTACGAGGCAACGAAGTCTATTTTGAACTCTATCAAGACAGGACAAGTCCTTTCTAGCAGCTCCTGCCCAAATGTGGCAACAGTATACCATCTCTGGACGTACCTGGCTCTTATATAGATAGAGAATTGTATCAGCAGTGAGATATCCACTGGATCAATAGAAGGATCCCACCATTTTTCCAGCAGTCTTGGAAACAGATTTAATAAACGTGTTCCATTTCAGGTACAAGTGTAAAGGTCAAGCCAAGAAGCTTGTCAAAACATGAGGCCTCCCCAAGAAGAGAGCCATTCATTTCAATTAATGCCAGATGAGGATCAGAACGTTGATGATTTAAAGATAGAAGTTTGGTTATAGATGCATTAAAAGTAACCAGCCACTCCTTTCCCCATTGTACCACGTGATCAAGATCAGAGAAGAGATAATCGGAGAGAACTTGGTCGTTTACGGTCTTAGATGTGCTCCCATAGACAGTAGTGCCGTTAGCATAAATGTCTACGAATGATTAATCACATTATCTGCACTTGGGATACATCATCCCGATGAGGGAGGAAAACATACAACGTCGGCAACCGACGAAATAATCATGTCCATATACAGTTGTCCTCAAAATTATTCATACCCAATACAAAATAAATTTCTTGTTTTGATTATTCATTTCTGAAAGGTATTATGATGGTACTTCCTTTGTATCTTTTGCCTACTTGTTATTGCACATAAATCCACATGTGAGTTGGCTAAACCTTATTTTCATAATAATAGATAGGGACCAAAGTTATGTTTTGCACATGTTCAGATGAATCATACCCCTGCCAGTACCTAAACAAAAATGTACTTTTATGATCAACCCCATTCTTTTTACTTACTATTAATGTGCTACCCCTTGTAATCTTTGTCTTGTAGTTATTTCAAGATGTTTCAATTGAATGAATACCTTTTTCGATGTCAATATAAATAGATTAAAAATGTTTCTTTGTCCACAGGTTCTGATCATCATGGGGAAGAAAAAAGAACTTAGCGAAGACCTACGTCAACGTATTGTGCAAGCCCACGGTGAGAGAAAGGGTTACAAGGCTATTGCTAAGCAGTACAATGTTCCTGTGGCAACCGTCCAGAGTATAATTAATAAGTATAAGCGGTTCAACACTGTTAACAACCTCAGTGGGCGTGGCAGGAAGTGTAAGGTTTCAACCAAACTTGCAAGGAAGATCTGCCGAGAGGTCAGCAAAGATCCCCGAACCACAACCAAGGTCCTACAAAAAGAACTTCACCAGGCAGGGACGATGGTTTCAAGGTCCACTATCGAGAGAGTTTTGCACAGGGGGGGTCTCCATGGATGCAGGCCTCGAAAGACACCGCTGCTCAAAAAGAATCATGTGAAGGCTCGCCTGGCCTTTGCTAAAGGCCATATACAGCAAGATTTCAGCTTCTGGTCAACCATCCTGTGGTCTGATGAGACGAAGTTGGAGTTGTTCGGCCACAGAGATACTGCATACGTATGGAGGAAGACAGAAGAAGCATACAATCCAAAGAACACAGTGCCAACTGTCAAGCACGGTGGTGGAAACATCATGCTATGGGGATGCTTCTCTTCCCACGGTACAGGGAACCTCGTCAGGATCCAGGGAATCATGAGAAAGGAGAACTACATCCAGATCCTTGATGAAAACCTGAAGGAATCTGCAGAGAAGCTCAAACTTGGCGACAACTGGAAGTTCCAGCAAGACAATGACCCAAAGCATACTGCTAAAGTAGTCCAGAAATGGTTCAAGGATAATGATATCAGCGTCCTGGAGTGGCCTAGTCAGAGTCCTGACCTCAATCCCATAGAGAACTTATGGCGGGACTTAAAGACCCGAGTGATGGCAAGGAAACCAACTAACCTGACCCAGCTTGAGTCTTTTGCAATGGAAGAATGGGCCAAAATCCCACAGGAAACGTGTAGTAAGCTTGTGGACACCTATAAGAACCGACTAGAAGCAGTCATAAAGAACAAAGGCTATGCTATTGACTATTGAAGAAAGAAAATGGACACTGTAAACCTAGGGTATGAATAATTTTGAACATAATTTTTTTAAAGATCTGTGAATAAAATACCCCTGAAACTGAATATTTTTTAATTTGCCTATTGCTGTTATTCTTTCACCTGTTGGTTGCACATAAATCATAAACAAACTTAACAAAATGTTTGCATTTCATCACAACAATGAATTATGTCAAAAATCAACGAGGGTATGAATAATTTTGAGGCCAACTGTAAGCATCATGTTTTATATTAGCATCATAAAATTATAGTTGGGTGGAATTTACAAGAGAAAGCAGTTGAAAATAAAAACCAATTCTATTATTTAAATAATTATGGCAGTAAATCGCTATTAACCTATTTATCACGCGGAAACATATTTTTTAACTTTTTTGTAACTCAGATTATCTTGCATTTATGATTTTATCTAATTTTCCGACCGTTGTGTCACATCATCCCGGGATGGAGCAGAGATAAATATAGTGCCAGGTCAGCCTGCGGACTAGCCTCTATTCATGTGCATAGATGTGTCTACGATATTATTATTATTAGTCCACAAGGAGCTTTCACACAGGTCATCAGAGATCTTTCCCTGAAAACAGTCCGTGGTGTTCACTGGAATCTGAGTGACAACAAGTCTCCCAAGGTTTCCAGTACTCTCGTCCTTTTTCAATACCAGCTGCCTACCATTGATTTCTTGGTGGCAGCATCTATTGGTCTTTGCTGGGATTTGAGTGACACTAAACCTCCCCAAGGTTCCAGTTCTCTTGCACTTATTCGGCTGAGGTCTTGTCAGTTCATCGGTCTTTCCTTCCTCCTTGACTATTTGGTTATTTGGTCTCGCTCTTTTTTGGCTGGTGCGGGGTAATGGGGTAGAGTTGGGTTAGAGAACTTATAGATATGCGATTTGTTTGAGAGCTTATAGATTATTATTATCATTATTATTATTATTATTATTATTATTATTTAGTAATGATTAATTATAATAATAATAATGATTATTTTATTATTGTTATTTTATTATTATAATTTTGTTGTTATTACTATTTTATTATAATTATCTTTATTAGTAGTAGTAATATTAATTTATTATTATCATTTTATTTTATTATGATTATATTTCATTATATTGTTATTAATATTGTTATTAGCATTATTATTGTTTTATTATTATATTTTTATTGTTATTATCATTATTATTCACTAAGTGTTTTGTCACATGTCATCATCATGGATTATTAATTGACAAGAGGCCGCGGTGTTCCCTGGAGTTGTGTTAAAAATCCTCCCAAATATCCAACATACCTCACCCCTTTCGATACACTTTGCAACTGAATTTGTGTCATCGCAACAGCTGCCTACAATTTATTATTCGTTGGCAACGACCATTGCCTTTCACTGAAATTTTGATGACAAATTATTATGATTATTAATCACTAGGAGTATTTACATCAAAGATCTTTCTGCGAACAACAAGTCTCCGTAGATGCCCAGCACTCTCCACATCTTTCGAAAACCTTTGCAAATTAATTTGCATAATCGCAAAAGGCCGTCTACCATGTATTCGTCCTTGTCAGCGATTATTGGCGTTCACTGGTTATTTAGTGGCAATAGGCGTCCGCAAAGACTCAGTCATTTTCGCATATATCCAATAGATGTCTGATTCTTGCATACTCTCCTCAATTTTTCATTCTTCCTTACCCCACATGCTGGCAATACAATATATTTTGTGCGAAGGAAACTTACAATTATATAGTCTAAGTTTTCATAATTTCAGCTGCTGTTCATTTCATTTTATTTCGGTAGCAGTTTCTATACGATGCCCGGTTTATATGCGTTATTTTCCACATTCAAGTGTTTTCCTTAATAATTCAGCTGTTTTAACTATTTTTATGCGTCGTACCGTCTCAACCGTCCCCCTAATTTCAATATCTCCAGTTGTTCTTTGTGCTACAATATTATTTTTTCAATATTATTATTATTATTATTATTATTATTATTATTAGTAGTAGTAGTAGTAGTAGTAGTAGTAGTAGTAGTAGTATTTCTGCCCGGCGTTGCCCGGGTGTTTGGATGTTAATGTTTAGCAAAAAAAGGGTCAATTTTTTAACTTTGACCCCTATTATTACCCCTTTACATTTATTGTTTTGGGCTCAAACTAAGTTAGATCCATGTCCAAGGAACCTATATCTAAAATTTCAAGTGTTTAGACCGAAAATTGGCGGAGGAGTTTGGTAGAGTTCTCAAAGGTCAAATCGTTGAACTTTTACCCCTAAACAGTCAAATTTCTGGCCGAAAAAAGATTCCTAAGATTTTCCAAGTCTCGGTGCCCTGTATATCAAATTTCGAATCTGTAGACTGAAAATTGACCGAGTTATTTCATAGGGAAATGTATACAGGCACACACAGACACACAGACACACATACAGACATGTTTACTTTTATAGATATATAGATTATATTGTTGTTGTTATTATTATTATTGTTCTTCTTCTTCTTCTTCTTCTTCTTCTTCTTCTTATTATTATTATTATTAAAATACTGTTACTTATATAATGTTTAAGGAGTAGTTGAAAATAGCAGCTCAAAATGAGTGATAATGTGACTTATTTAAACAACTATTCCAGTAATTCACCATTAACATATTTATCACACGCGAACATATTTCTAAGAGAATATTTAGAAATCACATTTGCGTTATTTCCAAATATGGCTTCGCAAATATTAGTCCCAAACGCATCTTAAAGATTCTCTAAAACGGACATCTCTAGAGACCCGTGCATACATTTATTGTTTTTTTGTTTCGAATGATAAAGTGTTTACTATTTTGCGTTTTTTTAAATGTTTTTTTTTTGTTTTTTTAGATATTAATATTTCTTTATACATTCCGCTTCTTGCTTGAATTTTAAATTCGTTCCTAAGAGATATGAGGAAATTTTTGGTTGAACCAAATTCGTAGAAAGCAAAATGGTGGAAAAAAAACAAAAGGGAAGCGCTAAATGAAATTCAGAGAGAGAAAATGTGTGAAGAATAAAATCCAGAATAAGAATATAGAAAATTGAAGTGACGAGAAATTCATTGGAGGAAATTGCAAAAATATTCCCTCTTTTTTTTCTTCTTTTTCCCGTCCTTTTTATAACTACTCTTATTAATATTGCGGCTACTACTAATACTACTACTACTACTAATAATAATAATAATAATAATAATAATAATACTATAGCCTATAATTATAATAATAATAATAATAATAATAAAAATAATAGTCTAATATACTATCAGTCATTAAACCCATGCATACGATTACAACAGTATCAGCTGATATGACCCAAAAGTTGTCATGAAGTATCAAAGAGAATGTAAAGGACGATAAGGGAGAGCCGACTTTATGTCTTCACTTGAAAACTAAGATGAGTACTAGAACATTTCGAAGAATTCTCTCTCAAATTCCAGAATTGAAATAAACAACGGTTATTTGTAGCGGTAAATCCATATAAACCATTTATGATAACGCAAAAACGTTTTGCATTGGAAAGAAAACATAAGTGGAAAGTGATAGAAAATTTTTGAAAATATCTGGTCACACAGATTTACCGCTATTATTAATGATGTTCTCTGGGCACTGCTTTACTTAAAAGTATGTGAGTAAATAATCATAATATTCATAATAATGATAACGATAATATAGTGTGTCCGCCTTTAGTAGAGGGTGACACCAAGGTTCCCTTTTCATTAACTGATACACAAGAACGTAGGATAGAGTAACTTAAATCTTTGTATTATACCAATTGTCTTTGACTCTGTCTTGACAGGTTGACTATTTTCCAAGGGATTATGAATTATTATTATTAAGTCCTTAACATGACTCAAGCAAGAATTTAACCCTGGCCTTGTGGTGTCTTAGCAAACACTCATACCATTATATTAAATAATAATAATAATAATGATAATGATAATAATAATAATTATTATTATTATTATTATTATTATTATTATTATTATTATTATTATTATTATTATTATTATATAGTGCCTTGCTCACACATGTTTAGACTTGTTCCAATCACTTTTTTATGCAATCGACATCAAATCGGTTTCTATCAATCACTTCCTGCTCCAGTAACACCAATTATTTTCAACATAAAAACTATATATTAAGCGAATCCCGTCGCATAATCAACAGCATCGCCACGCGTCTCAATATGTTCTATCTAATTGGTGTGTCTAAAGCGTTTCGAAAATATAACGAGTGGCATGTCTTCCTTTTGTCTAAACATCACGCCAATTAAACAGAAAAAGTTGTATATTTCACGATGGGAATCTCATCAATGTATTTACAAGTAAACCATTCGTTTGTTTGAAATTACTTTTCATCAGAGAAAAACCTCAGCATCCCGTCGAAATCATGTCTGAGTTTGTCTAGGAAAAGCTATGTTTTGACTTGCCTGATTGCTACGAAAAGATTTTGTCATGAGCAAATGGTCGTAGGGGAAGCCACTGATAATGTCTTTGCCTGTTCGGAGGATCATCGATTTGACCTGTCATGAAAGATATTAAACAATAATATTTTCTAAAAGGTTGGAAGTTCATCACATTTAAAGAAAACATGTATTTTTTAATAAAAATATGACATTATATAAAAATGTAAAAGAAATATAAATATATGGACAATCTGCATTTGATAATTTTTGGCAAGAATTACATACGTTATTCCAGAAAAAATAAAGTTACAGTAATGCAAACAGTTAGACATAAGGAAAGACTATCATCTATAGATATCTCTTATTTGTCGACATTTTTGTGGATTAATGCTACGATGAATCGGTTTATCTGCTTTTAGTCTTCTATGGTTTTACCCGGAAAATAAAACGTAAGACTGTATTTTTCGCTAGCAGACAGCTGTCTTATAATCTAACTAGCAGAAAACCTATAAATTCTCTTGATAAAAATATGTAAAATTGATGAGGTTCAATAAGGATTGAGCTATATGAAAAAGTGCATTAGTACAATGACACAAATAGACAGAATTGTTTATAAAATATTACAGGAAATACAACACGACCATCCATGTCACTGATTGAGATACATACAAGCATCATGATACTAATGCGGAAGTACTTTGGACCACTATTATTCCTTGTATTCATAAATAACTACCCTGATAACACTGTGCCAGAGATGGGCATATTTACTGATGATATAACGCTCTATAGTATGCATGAGGGAAGAAGGAGTGTACATATATCTAAGACAGTATCCACTTCGTTAGAAAATGACCTCAAGGCCGTAAAAGAATGGAGTCTCAAACGGATAGTAACATTTAACATTGGTAAGACTAAGCTGCTCTCCTTTAACAATTACAAGACGCCCCAATAACCACCGATATCCATGACAGATAATACTCTTCCTGTGAATTCTTCTTTCAAACTCCTCAGCCTAACATCCGCGGGCAATATGAACTAGAACCAATATATTTAGTCCATTGCCAAAGTTGCTGCAAAGAAGGTGGATTTCCTCTATCGAACTAAAATATTACACCTGAGAGTACCCTGTGCATCTACCAGGCCACAATTCGGCCATACATTGAGTATTCTTGCCACATTTTGGGAGATGCATCTAAAACTAGCCTCTGCTTCTTGGTTAGGGTCCAAAAAATGTGTCTAATAGGTCCCACTTTGTCCTTAAAGTTCCAACCACTGTCCAATCGCAGCAATGTGTCATCTCTGTGTCTGTTTTAAAATATTTCAATAGAATATGCTCTGATGAACTCATTGCAGTAAGGCCTCCTCGACATACATATCCTCGACAAACCCGCTTAGCAAAAAAGCCCATTCCTTCACTGTTGAAATGCCAGAATGCTTTCTATTTTAATAATTTATTCACTCGAACTACGGGATTTTAGAACCCCCTTCCTGCTTCCTGCAATCCTGACTGTACTGAGATGTAGACGTTTAAATGTAACATACACTACCATCTTGTAAATCCTTCCTAGGCATTATCCCAAATAGTAGTTCCTTGCGTCCAAGTGGCGATATGCCTTATTAGGCGTGAACGTGAGTAAAAATAATAATAATAATAATTCCGTCTATACCATATGTAACTTATTTGGTTATAAATGCCATCGGTTCGAATATAACATTCGGCATCAGGATATATGTTTCAACGGAAGCCATATGTAAGTTAAGAAAACAATATAACATGAAGAGCAATTATCATGTCCGGGTGAAAGTTTAATATGTACACATAATGCTGATACCTATAATGTAGCCAAATGTAAGTTGGTGTCTATAGACATACATGAATAATCATTTTTTAATTATGAATACATATATGTGTATGTGGGTTAGCCTGGCTAATAAAACATGGGTGGTCATTTGGAAATCTAAGGCACCGTATGTGTTCGCTTATTCCAGCATTGTTTCAACTCTTCCTAAACCTCCACTTGCCAATGGTATTTAACAAGGCAAACTCAGGAGAGGTGTTGTTGGAGATTGTGAAACTCTTGCCACATAAATTCCAGGAACGGGAACTCTAACATTGGATATCCATAGGTTCTCATTGCTTAAGTGAGTAACCATATATAAGTCTATGACAAAGACTTAAACACGTTCATGTATCGGTTACTTAAAAACAGTTTTATAAAAATAATAATGGAAATTAACTTCTCCCTGATTTATGTTTTTTTTTTAAGCTTTAATTTACACTTAATTCTGTTTTCCTGTTCCTCATTTATTAACAATGGATTTATAATGGACTCATTTTGGATTTTGTTCTGGATTCTATCTTCTTATTCGGTTGATTTTTACCAGATCCTTTTTCTCTCTTTTTCCCGTTTCCTGCGTTTCTTTCTTTCGTTCTTTCTTTCTTTTTTGAATCCTTATAAACTGTCACGAACTGTTTAATACCTTTGGGAACAAGTATGATTAATTTCATAGCTGTAGTTTGTTTTAATGCTTAAACCTGCAAAATGTTTTGTATATTTTGCTAAACTCTTTTATCTAATGAGAAGAATTATTGCATTTTTCGAAATTCCGCAGAAACAAGATCTATTTTCTTTTTTTTAATATTTGTAAGATAATTAAAATTGTTATACCTTCCTCATAGGTGTATAATGTTTTAAATGTTTTTGAAACTTTGAATAAATTATTAATAATAAGATTTTTCTTTCACACACACACACACATATATATATATGTATATATATATATATATCAGGTATAGCTGTATGTTATATATATATATTTTGTTCACACACATATATATATATATATATATATATATATATATATATATATATATATATATATATCAGGTATAGCCGTATGTTTCCGCACCTATGACAAAAATGCAGGTAAAACTGGTAAAATCAAAATAATTCCTCGAAATATCTTACTATATATTGAAGAGGAAGTATCAGTAGTTTAATCACATATAAACATGATATATTTTACCCTGAATGAAATGAACGAAATTTGAGTAAAACAATAAGAAAAACATTAAAAATAGGAAAATTAAAATAACATCGTAAATATCCGGTAAACATTTATATTACAGAAATGAAAACTTATTGCAAATATACATTATATCTTGTTATTGATGTTTTTAATCATTATTGAAATGAAATATAACCGTAAACGTCTTTGGTAAGAAAGAATATGGAAAAGACGTGTGTATATATATATATATATATATATATATATATATATATATATGTAATGCCAGAGAAAAGGTCATATTTAAGCGGAAAACACTTGAAATAATAAACTTTTTTAATAAAGAGGCGGTTTACTAAAAAAAAAACTTATTATAAATTTTGAATATTTTAATTTTTAGTCTGAAAAGTCACATTTAAATTACTTTTTATTAAATTCCTCTTTATTCTAGGAAATATCTATCTTTAATTTCGAAGTTCTTTTTAATTATAAGTAAATGCTTAAATTAAGTTTAAGGAAAATTATATTCAAATCATAATCTTTGTATGGACGTGTAAACTAAAAGTCACATTTTTATTTAATATACACACACTGTAAAACAAATTCCATTGATTCTGAACTCATACTTGTTTTCATTTAATTTGGAAATTATATTTTGTTCTGACAACACTACACAAGTAACAGTACGATTTTATCCATGAAGTGCGAACAGATTTCTGTGCCATCGGGCTACTATAAAAAATATTAACGTACAATTTCTTTATATACATTGTAATTATGCCGTAATCATAAAAAATAGTTATTAACAGTAAGATTGTTTATTTATTTATAATACGATTTAAGAAACAATCTTCCACAAATCTTTACGAATTTGAAAAATTACAATCGTAAAAAAATATGAGAAATTATTGCAGAAATTTTTTTAAAAAACTTACAAGCATATGCTACAAAAATTAATTAACGAATAATAAAAAAACTTTCGTGGAGCTTTAATAATTTTAATATATTTTCCAATTTCCTTTTTTCCGAAACATGCAGAGAAATCGTATAAATCGGCAACGATTGGAAGACCATATCTATCATATTTTTTCATTTAATTGTAAAAAAATGTGAACACGATCACTTCTCAAAAAAGAAATCAGATGAAAACGCGTTAGTTAGAGGACAAAATATAAGAAAAACAGAAATGTTATTTTAGTTTAGTTAATGTATAATGCATATCTTTCAAATGAGTTTGTAAAAAATAGGGAAATTGATTAATTATTTGATTTTCTAGAGAATTTTTGTAATCGCGTTGCTTTCATTGTTTACCTTAAGTTACGAAGTAATAACGTTAATTCATATGCTTCCCGTATTTTTTTCTTTTTGGTTTTATGGTAAATAAAGTATATGAGATTTTCTTATAATCTTTCTTTTTCAGAATACAGAAACAATTACGATGAATCAATTTTAATTGCTATTATTTATTGCGGAGGTCGACAATTTCGCTTTTACCATGGTCATATATACACTTGTGCCCGATATTATTCATACCCCTCGGATCTTTGAGATTTCTATAAGAATATTGCTCAAACCAGAAGGTAGACAATATTAAAGGGATTTCAAACAATAAATCAAGCATAAGCATTTAATTTAAACTCAACAAATAAATAAATTATGCAAGTTTGAAACATTATACAAAGAAAAACAATAATGGCACTAGTTCAAAATTATTCATACCTCTCTTACTAATAGTCAATAGCATGCCCTTTATTCTTAATAACTGCCTGTAACCGTTTGGGATATTTATCAACAAGGTTTTTACAAGCATCAACACTGATTTTTGACCATTCTTCAATGCAGTAGTTCTCCAAATCCCTCAAATTTCTAGGTTTCCGCTTTTTAACCTCAGTTTTCAATATGTGCCAGAGGTTTTCGATAGGGTTCAGGTCGGGACTCTGGCTAGGCCATTTCAAAACATTAATTTGATTATCCTCAAATTATTTCTTGACTATTTTGGCAGTATGTTTTGGATCATTATCCTGTTGAAGGATCCAGTTTGGTCCTAAATGGAGCTTCTCCGCATCCTGTCTAATGTTTTTCTGGAGTATCTCCAAATATTGCTCCTTCTTCATGGTTCCATCTATCCTTGAACAAACTACCTGGACCACTAGCCAAAAAGGAGCCCCAAAACATTAGGCTACCACCACCATGTTTCACCGTGGGTATGGTGTTCTTTGGGTTGTAAGCTTCTCCTTTCTTCCTCCAAACGTAAGACGCATCCATATGGCCAAACAATTCAATTTTTGTTTCGTCAGTCCACAAAATACTTGGGAAAACGGACTCTGGAGAATTCACATGGGTCCTAGCAAACTTTAGACGTGCTGCAAGATGTTTTCCGGTGTGCAATGGAGTCCTTCTTGGTCTTCTTCCTTTCAGACCATTTTCATGCAGAGTCCTTTGCAATGTTTGCCTTGATATTTTTATGCCAGAAGACTCCAGATTTTCTAAAATGTCCTTAGTAGTGGTGGTTGGATTTGCATTAACACTTCTTACAATATTCCTGGTGGCTCTAGCAGACAGTTTCCTTTTCCTTCCTCTACCAATCAAGTTGTTTGTTGTGTGGTGGCTCTGAAATTTTTTGATGATGCTCTGTACTGTTGCTGTAGGAACCTCAAATTTCTTGGAAATTTACTTGTAACCTAAACCATCCTTATGTGAATTCACAATTTTAGTCCTAAGATCATTACTAAGCTCTTTTTTCTTCCCCATTCTAATAATTTTTATTCTTTTATTGGTTTTCAGTTAATATCATTTTAATTTCTGAAAAATGCAAAAAAACGAAATGAAATTAATCAAAGGTTGTATAAAAGCATTCAAAATAAGAATAAAACAGGAAACAAACAGTCAGAAACTCGATTAATACTGAAAAAATAAGGGGGTATGATTATTTTTGAACATTGCAGATTTTATAAATAGCTGTATATTTCTTTTATTACAAGTATCCCGAGATTTTAAAATGACGAAAATGATCAGAAGAGGTTTATTAAGAATATGTATCAATATGGACGTAAACAATAAATTCTTACAAAGTTACACCTAATAAACTCAATTTTCAAGGGGGGGGGGTATGAATAATATCGGGCACAAGTGTATATATATACAACTCTCACCTATATATATATATATATATATATATATATATATATATATGCATATATCGACATTTAAAAAACGTGCTACATGGCATGAGAATGTTCGAGCTGTAGAATTGACTAATTTTTTCTTAAGGTATTTTCATTTAGATGTGCATATTGTATATTAATATTTCAAGACATATTTTAAATGATATTTTTTAATGAACACCTAAATATTTAAGGGTTTTAAATAGTAAATTTAAATGATTTGATATTTTTAACTTTCCCTCCAAATATATGGAAATCTGACATTACAAATTGATGTGCAATATCAACCAATTACATAATTGTGATTATGGATATCTGAGATGTAAAACTCAATATAAAAGGGTCCTCAGATAAAATTGAAATTCAGAGAAGCCATCTTAATGTGTGCCAAATTAATGTAGATTTAATTGAATGTCAATTGAATATAATTAAATTCATATATTGAAGCTTGTACTAGTAACACCCTCTAAATCCCTTTTAAAACTCTGCAAAATTTGAGGTATTAATTGATGGCTTATGTATATGAGTAAATGAAGTTTTCCACATTACTTCTAACCGTTTTTTATAGCATAGGAATGAAAATAAACTTTAACAAGTATATTTGATATCAGAACAAAACCCAATGCGTTTCAGGTCGAAATTCATAATTATCTTCAACCTATATCCGATGTTGAGGCCCCAGTTTGCGGGCTTTGGGGATTGTGGAACCAACCTTTAATTGCCATTGCTCTCAGGGCCACTCTGACCCAGAGTGGTAGTACCTGTTAGGTCCCAACTATTGGTTAAATAGAAACTGACTTGAAAAAAAAGATATATTCTATTAAAAAGATTTTCTTCAAAATAACTGGATTCGGCATTAAATAACCTGAAAAGGGTTGATATGCCGTAAAACAAAAACAACCAACACAATTATCTATTGATGAGTTTCACAGCAAATCATGTACGTACATATCTTTAAGCATATAAACATAATTGATTTAATAGATCATAATTTCATCAGGATCATGTTCATATCAGCTTTTACTTAATGTAACTCTTTTTTGCTAAGTGGTTAACGACACGAATAGAAAATCTGTGCGTGTCAAGTTCAAATGCAACTCGTGTTGAGAAACACTTCTATCAAAACCACATGTTTTATTTTCTGTAGGGGAGGAAAAATATTTTGTTTATAAATTTGTATATTTTTCATGCACATATTGCCAAGCTAAATATGATAATATTTATATGGGATACATCAGGGTGTACACTTCCTTATCATCCCAGGTCATTTAAACAGGCCTAATCCTCGAGAATAAAGGCAATTGATTTGTAGCTCTCTCTTTGAGTTCTTTATTCATCAAGTACTGATAATACTTTTAATCTCAACAAATATTATAGCCAACGAGATTCCGTTCTTTGAGAGGGTGTTTTACAAGTAAGTTTCCAATTATAAAGAGATGTAAGTCAGTTTAGAATAAGGATTAATTCATGTAACGTAATGTCGTCGGTGAGACAAGAGCGTATTGATCGCTAGTGGAATCTGATAGAATTTGATTTTTAAAAGGTGATAGCCTTGAAAGTATTTGTTTACCTTGGACTTGAAGATAATTACGTTGCAGTCAATATTAAAATAGGTTCCATGTACAACGTTCAGCTGACGGGCTGTTCTAGGGAAAATGCTCATGGAAATTGCGTTTAGCTTTAATCACACATTGTAACTCAAATTATTGACAGTGTTGCTAGTTAGACGAGTGTGCTTTTAAAATTATTTGCAGAAGAAAGCATAAATTTGATTTCAGTCGAGCATGGTTTCTGCTTTTCAACGGACCTCATGTCACATTGCCTCCCGTGGAAATAAGAGTACGGATTACCTGGGACCAATATCATATGACTGGAGCAGGATGATGCATGTGCACCAAAGCATGAGTGAATGGGGGTTTAGAAAATGTTCTTCTCATACATCCCAATTATTCTCTATCTATTCATCAATATCCAGATGAAACCTGTGTCTGCTTTCAAGCTGAACGCCTAGATGGTTTCCACTGATTTATTATTAAGGGAAAGATTACGCCACTGTAGCAGCCATGGATATGTCCCCCATCTATTCGATGCATTTTTATCCAATCGCCACGAATCAGTCCTAATCTTGGAAAGAAAATACCAAATAAAAAGAAAATCGAGCATCAGAATGAATCCTTCCAAGTTATATACGATGATTATTAGGGAAAAGATAAAAGAGAAAACAGCGACAAACGATCATGGAAAAAAGGCGACGCGTATTTGTGGTGTATTTAATCACATCTGCTGCCTTGCATGGGTAATAACAGGCGATTCCCTCAAAAAGAGATTCACGGACAGCCATACGTAATCGATGGCGGTGTTTGCAATTTCATCAATTTTCAGATAAAATGTCTTACGTCATCTTTCAGCTCATCAAAAAATTGCAGACTACGTGTCAGCAAAACAAAAAAAAAATGGCGTGACTAATAACACCAGATAGTTCGAGATATATCGCGTTGGTACATTGGTCATTACTAGAGGAACGCTCGGATAAATGAGATTTGACGTTTTACAAAAGTTAAGAATACACATGCATATAATTAATAAAGTATCCTTCATACAAGTGAGACCTGTAAATTTTCTACAATTGACGAAAAAAGAAACAAAGTTTTAATAAATAAACAAATTCAAATTTTGTAAAGTAATTTTATTAATCTATAACCGTCCTTATTCCCATCGTTGCCCAGAAAAATGCAGAAAATAATTTTACCGCTGGCGACTATGTTGAGAGGGAGCGACAAAGACTGGTGAGATAATACTACGTCAAATAAATCTGTTATTTTAATTCTATTTCAAGCTGAAGTGTGACAAACATAAATTCAAAGTAAAACGATCACCCAACAAATTAGTTGTTAGTACTTGCCGTAGTCCGGTATATTGATCATCACCATCATATCGTATGATTGCGAGGCTTTTATTGTAGGCGTTGCTTTCCATGATATTTTTGCAGGAAAATTATTTTCTATAAAAACATTGCGTCTCTGCAGGATACACCGTAACCAGGTTGCAACCATCCTAATCAAAAATGATTTTTTTGAACGAGCTGGATTCAAACAAGAAATACTCATCTTGTCTGTCCGTGTCTTTGACTATTTAGTCACCATTAATAATTAATAATGAGAGAGAGAGGATATGCCGAGAGTGTACCAAAAATTGATTGAAGTCTGAGCTCTTGGGTTTCCATTCTGCACCGTGTTGATAATTTTTCCAAAGGTAAAACTAGTCAGAATACTTTTTTTTTTTACACAGTGATCACCACTTATCAAGGCCCGGAAGCCACTCAGGTGTAAGGGTTATTGCAAGTACATTACGTTGGTGTGGAGATCTGATGAAGTGTTTAATTAAGGGGGAGGTTCATTAGGAATTTGTTCACATTGGACTTGAAGACATCCAAGTTGTAGTCCGGTGGGAAGCAGGCAGACGGAACAGAGTTTCACAGGCGTGCAGTTCTAAGAAAGAAGCTTTGTTCATGGAATCCGCGTTTTGATTTAGGCACAGATATAGAGTGGGGGAAATTTTTCACGGTGGATTAAGCTAGACGGGTGTTTTTCGTGAAAGATTGGCGAGGGGGGACCAGAGATTGGAGTTCAGACGAGCACCTGCCACGAAAATAACGATAAAACAAGGATAGCCTCGCAACGTCTCTTCTGTGGGAGATAGGTTGCAGGGTAGAGAAGAGGGCATCCCCCACTAAGCCACGAAGTTTATTTTGTACTCTGTCAATGCATGATAGGCTGCTTTTGGCCGCTCCTGCCCAGATATGGCAACAGTATTCCATCCTTGGCCGTACTCGGCTTATATATAGATAGAGAATTGCATCAGTAGTGAGATGTCTTCTGGAGCGGTAGAAGGATCCCACCATCTTTCCAGCGACCTTGGCAACAGACTTGATGTGCGTGTTCCATTTCAGATCAGGAGTAAAGGTCAAACCCAGAAGCTTGTCAAAACACGGGGTCTCACCCAGGCGAGAGCCATCCATCACAATTGATGCCAGATGGGGATCAGAGCGTTGATGATGTAAGGATAGGAGTTTGGTTTTGGATGCATTCAAGGTAACCAGCTACATTTTCCCCCACTGAACCACACGTTCGAGATCAGAGGAGAGAGAATCAGAGAGAACTTTGTCATTTACAGTCTTTGATGTGTTGCCGTAGATGGTCGTGTCATCAGCATAGATGTCAACGAATGATGTAAGTATGTGTTTAGGGAGGTCATTGATGTAGATCAGGAAGAGAGTTGGGCTCAGGATTGACCCCTGAGGGACTCCAGCATTTATATTGCAGGCCTCCAATTTTTGTCCATCTACCACTACTCTTATGAGCCTATCGGAGAGAAATGATTTAATGATTGAGAAAACATTTCCAGTTATATCGTAGCTGGAAATCTTGTAACGTAGACCCTTATACCATACCTTGTCAAAGGCCTTTGATATGTCAAGAGCAATTGCCCTAGAAAGGAAGCCTTTGTCAAGAGATTCACTAATCCTGTGGGATATAACCGTCAGCACATCTGCAGTAGATCTTGCAGAGCGGAAACCATATTGTGTGTCACTAAGAAGATTATTCCTGCTGAGGTGGTTGACTATTTCTCCATTTAATATGGATTCCAGCAACTTACTCATAACACACAGGAGACTTATTGGTCTGTACTGAGAGGGAGATGACTTATCACCTGAATTCTTAAATACAGGGCAAACTGATGAGGTCTTCCAGGGAGTCGAAAAGCACTACTCCTTAAGGCAGCGCTTAAATAGTTTCGTAAGTATGGGAGCAAGTTCTGGTTGAAGCTTTTTTAACACTATAATTGGGATGCCATCAGGGCCAGTTGCTTTACTGGAATCTAGGTTCTTTATTAGCTTTGCGACCTCATGCACGGATATTTGTATGTTACCTAGCGTGTTCTGTGTTATAGGAGGAAATATGGGGAGTTGATGGCCTTCGTCGCATAGGGTAGAATTAGCTGCAAAGTTCTTGGCAAATAGTTTGGCCTTGTCTGACGCTGACGAGATGACCTCTGGTCCATTGATAATGGTTGGGATAGAACGCACACTTCTGTTCAGGATCCTATTTGTTATTTGCCAAAACTGGTGGGATCCAAGCCGCTGATCAGCTACCTTGGATTTAACAGACTGGGCATATAGTTCTCTTGCGTTTTTTATTACTCTTTTACAGTGGTTGCTGGCAAACCTGAAAGCAGCTTTAGTCTCAGTGAATCTATTACGTTGGTAGCTATGGAAAAAGTGATTTCTGTGCGCGATAGCAGCAGCACATTCTGGGGAGAACCATGGCTGGCTGTTAGGTTTTTGTTGGAATTTTTTAGATGGTATGAATTGGTCTATGCCTACAATTAACCATTCGGTCAGATCTGATACTATAGAGGACATTCCTGTTTTTACATGGAGTGCAGAGTTAAATCAGATATGAATGTACGGAAGCTATCCCAGTCAGCCATAGAGTATCGGTATACAGTACGGTGGAGGGGTAGATGGAGATTAGATAATACAGTGGATGTGTTATCGGCAGCTCCAGTAACTCTCGCTTCTCCTATTTTGTCATTCAGTCCTCAGTCAATGAGTGATTTTTCTGACAAAGGGTGAAGAAAAATCTGCTTTAAGGTCGGTAGTACTTGGTGACCAGTAGTCTGAGATGTCGGAAATTTTTCTGTCTCTGTCTGTCCTTGTGGCCTTGTCACTAGTAAGGGTGCTGGAGGTAAACGTCTTGTCTGGGCTGACGTTATCCGCCTGATAGTCAGGGACCCGAACCTTGGATTAACCACTAAGGAGGCTGTCCTATCAGCAGGCGCAACGTACTGGGACTGCTGTATTGCCATTTGGTGAATGGATCTGGACCATGCAGTAGTCTCTGGTGGGGCCTCTCGATTCCATACTAGTGGGTAATTGTTACGGCTTTACCTTTTCGTGTGCTACAAAAAAAAAATTCCTGTCTTTTTCTCTCTTACTTCCCCTCTCTGTATTGCTCTAACCAAGTACGCCGACCTTTTCCACATTGCTGATTTAAACACTTATAAAAGCGTATTAGTTTCTTAGGGGCTCCTACAAAAATTTCACATACGTTGCGAGACACGGAGGAATGTATTCAGTATATTGGTAATAGAAAATTTACTTACAGTCCCCAGCCATAAGTAAACCTCTGCTTCGATAGCAGTCTGCTTACCACAGATTATCCACATATAGAAAAACAAGCCGACCATGCAAGTCGTATATATATTTTTAAGTGAACTATATATTAGTTTTAATATAACAATCGAAAGGAAATTGACTGTATAAATATAAATACGTAAATTTCATGAATTAAAATATATGTAAACGTAGGTTATGACCAGACAACTCAAGGCGACCTGCAAGTGCATATATATATATATATATATATATATATATATATATATATATATATATATATATATATATATGTATGTACGTATGTGTGGGTATGCGTGTCTGTGTATGTGTGTCTGCGTGTATGTGTGTGTGTACATTTTCCCGATATTAAATGACGATCAACGTATGTTCAACCCTCTCATATTTTTATTGTCATCGAAACTGGTGACATGGCGCATTTTGTATTCAAATCGATTGATTGCCTTTTCTAGTAAGGGTCCCATCGCCGTGCACTTGGAGGAAGCTTTAAATATCTCCTCGAATTTACTTAGTCCAAACTATATTTAAGTCTACATTATAATGTAGAGAACCTACACTTGAATTTAAAAATTATTATATCTATCTATATATAAAAGTGAACGTGTCTGTGTGTGTGTCTGTCTATGTGTCTGTGTACATTTTCCTTCGCAATAACTCTGTCAATTTTCAGTCTATTGACTCGAAATTTGATATAAAGGGTATTGAGATTTGGGAAAATCGATGTGATCGGTTTTCGGCCAGAAATTTAGTCAAAATTTAACGATTTGACTTTTGTGAACCCTAGCAAACTCCTCCAACAATTTTCGGTCTAAACACTCGAAATTTTAGATATGGGTTCCTTGGACATGGATCTAACTTAATAACTGGATTCCAACACAATAAATATTAAGGGGTCATAGTAGGGGTCAAAGTTTAAAGAATTGCTAACATATACCTCCAAACATGCGGGCAACGTCGGGCACCCACGCTAGTATATCTATAAAAGTGAACGTGTCTGTGTGTGTACATTTCCCTACGAAATAACCCGGTCAATTTTCAGTCTACACACTCGAAATTGGATATACAGGGTAGTGAGATTTGGGAAAAGCTTTGTAATTCGTTTTCGGCCATAAATTTGGCAGTAAAGGAGTCAAAGTTCAACGATTAACCTTTGAGAACTCTAGCAAACTCATCCGCCAATTTTGGGTATAAACAATTGAAATTTTAGATATAGGTTCCTTGGAAATGGATCTAACTTAATAACTTAATTTGAGCCCGAAAAATATAAATGGTGAGAGCCATAATAGGAGTCAACCTTAAAAAGTTGACCTGTGCGGTCTCTACTAAATTACTCAGACTATTTCTGGTCTAAACATTTGACATTTTACATAAAGGGTAATCAGTGATACGGCAAGCTTTTTAATCGGCTTGGGCCGAAAATTTGAGCTACCAATATATAAATGTATATATGTATGTTTGCATGTCTGCCTTAAACATTCGACAGAGGCAACTAATTTTCACAAGATCAGTATTGTTTGGAGCTCGACCGTTCAGACGACAAATATCGACAAATTGGCTTAAAAAATTAATTTCTTCACCCTCAACTGGCATTTTTCTAAAAGGAGGAGTCGTTTTTTCACTGATACTTTTGAAAGTTATTTCCTCTTTTCGATTGTCTAGCCTTTTTTAAAGCTCCGTCACTTTCGGTTTGGCAGTGGTCGTAACAGAAAAGACGTCACGTTTTTCCCAGTTCTTATCCTCCTTGGCGGCACGGGTTCGAGCCTGCCTTCCTACTACCACTTCTTTTTATTTGCTCAACACATACTCCAAACACCCGGACAACAGCGGGCACTCATGCTAGTATATATATATATATATATATATATATATATATATATATATATATATATATATATATATATATATATATATTCTCAAATGCCCTTTTAATGCAATCTGTATAAAGATGGAAACTTTGATCAAAATAGAATGGTCTTGCTTCCATCGGATTTTGTAGATTATCGATACTTATCGAAGACATTATGATACAACGTATCAAGAAACACTGCCATATTCAAAAATAAGATCTGAGAAAAGATTCATAAAAATCAGATTGGCCGTTTTTTTAGTCTATAGAGAGTTAACTCATACACACAAACATACATAAAGTTATTTTATAGTAGATATGCTCATATGTAGGTAGTAGATATGCTCATATGTAGGCATGCTAATGAATGTAGTAATCGCATGTTTAAAATACCGAAATTTGTTCATTTTCTGTCAGATTCATCAAAACAGGTTTTTGTTTAGAAATCCCATAAATAATTTTCTGCTTTCCTCTTTGAGAGGAGCGGAATTTAAACGATATATTTTACACCGTTGGTTTGTATTCAAAATTGTTTTAAAAAAATTAACATTTGGGGGTGTGGTAAACATAGTCGTGAATATTTTAGCTGCTTATTTCCAATAATGCGCAGCGAAATTTAAGGGATGGAAGATCGTATGCATAGTTTAAACACTCTCTCGCGTGCGTGGGTTGTATGAGTTGAATATGTACCGATTGCTCCAACGTCAAATAATCAGACATCGGTCCCGCCTATTTTTCATCATGACATTAACGTGACATTTCCGCACATGTTATCCGTACGCACGCACACACACACACACACACACACACACATACACACACATATTTGCAAAAGTGTGTATACATTAATGTCACAGAAATAAAATTATTTTCATTTGTATAATAAATGCAGTGTGTAATGTATTTTTTTTCTTTTTTTTGAATCTTTTTATATATATATATGTGTGTGTGTGTGTGTATGTGTTTTAAAGACATGCATTGTGTTCTTCTGCATGCTTTTGTTGTTATAAAAACAAAAATCATGAACGAAACGCTGTTAGAAAATATACTAATTTATTCAGTGTTTTTCCAGCTATTTATTGCTGCACCCGTTTCGTTTTTCATTTTCGATAGTTCAAGGCGCAATTACTTTTTCTACAACGTAACATCAAATATGTTTTCGGAAAGAGAATTTAAGTGGAGCCCTATCGGTGTAGTTCAAGTCATTGACAGTATAGTTGCGACGAAATATTTCTATGAGGATACTTTTTAAAACAATATACATGTCACGGTAAATAGCGTAATCAAAATGTGTTTGTGACAGAACACATTTTTGCCTTCAGCATGCAGGCGTATGCAGAATTCTGTTAGGCAGCCGCATACGGTATAACTAGACATGTCTTCTCTATTATAAAATAATTTCTCTTTGATAGGTTAATAAGAGTTATGGTTGATTAGCAGAAATCAGACGCTCGCAGTATTAATGCTGGAGTCCCTCAGGGTTCCATAATAGGCTTAACTCTCTTCCTAATCTACATCAATGATCTTTCAAATTATATCCTTAGATCATTCATTGATATTTATGCTGACGACACTACCATCCATGGCAGTATATCAAAGACAGTAAACGACAAATTTCTCTCTGATTCTCTCTCTTCTTATCTTGAGCATGTGGTACAAATGGGACAGAGGTGGCTGGTTACTTTTAATTCATCTAAAACCAAGCTTCTGTCTTTACATCATCAACGCTCTGCTTCCTATCTGGCGTAAATTGAAATAAATGGTTCTCGTTTTGAGGAGGCTCCATGTTTTGACAAGCTCCTGGGCTTTACAATTACACCTGATATGAAATAGAACACGTACATCAAATATGTTGCCAAGGTCAGTGGAGAAATGGTGGGATCCTTCTAGCGATCCAGTAGAGCTAAGTCCGTCCAAGGATGGAGTACTGTCGCCGCATCTGGGCAGGAGCTGCTAAAAAAAAAAGTATCCTGCCTTGATAGAGTTCAAAATAGACTTCGTAGGGGGATGCATTTCTCTTCCCTGCAACCTCTTTCTCATAGAAGAGACGTTGCGAGACTGTCTCTGTGTTATCGTTTTTGTCATGGCAAGTGCTCGTCTGAGCTCCAATCTATGATCCCTCCTCGCCAAACCTTCATGAGAAACACTTGTCTAGCTGAAAACACTATCTATAATTCCCCCCACTCCTTACCCGTGGCTAAATCTAAAAGTTGATTCCATGAACAATTTTATTCTTAGAATTGCATACCTGTGGAACGCTCTTCCATTGCCATGCGTTCCTGGTGAGCTGTTCCCTTTAAGTAATCCAATTTACCACATTTTCACTACTAACAATTACTACGACCTTGTCTTATTGATTACTGTACACTTATTAAACCCTATCCTCGAGTGGCCTCTGGGCCTTGATAATTGGTGACTCCTATGTGAAAAAAAGTTGACAAAATAAAACCATCCACTTGCAAATAGTTCGGGGATGTGTCCCGATCGACAAAGTCGACTGCAGTAGCGAAATTACTGAAACTTATAGCGATCAATTTCTGGAAACATTAAAGCTGTTCAAGGATTCTCCTTACAATAAAGATTTGCTTGGTGTATTAACGGTCCGGAGAAGGACTATATGGGCTTGACCGCTTTTTAGTTAATTTATGTCAGAAAAACCATAGACAATATTTTAACAAGCACGTTAATCACTGCATAAGCACTTACTGTCCCACTTAAGCAATCATTTCAATGTTGCATCGCACTAATAACCTGAAAAATAATTGCCTTCAATACTGAGTTGATAATCTTATGGTTAGTAAGGCCTGTTATAACTGTTATGTGTCAGCGAATTATCGCCACCATTTATGTTATTTTCTAAGAAAATTATTTACAGCAACAATCATCCCAAATCGAGTTGTTTTACCTTGTCAAATTGACAGATTTAAGGTGTTCTCCTGTATTCATAGACGAGATCGATATATTTTTTCTGGTTTATCAAATCGGCCAAGTGTTGATAGTGTTTCAAATGAGGGTTTCCTCTAGATGTATGGTTGATCTGTTTTTCTTGTTTAAGATATAACATCCTGTACTTGTGACCAAAATTTTAAAAACGTTCATAAAAGCTGAGTCATTTTCCATGCCATTTGCGACTTTCCATCAATAATGTACTTCGATTAGCATCAGCATAACGTTAAACTTCACGGCGTAGTTTTCTGAATTCGTGAGATTTGTTGTATCTGTCTTGATTTTCTCTTCCTATCATCTCAATTTTTCTGCTCGAGAACTGCTTTTAGCTGTTTAGCTTGATGGTCCTCAGACATTCCAGCCTGGTGACTAAGCTTGACAGTTTGACAAATCTTATCTGAGGTTAGACGATAAGATCGGTAGCAAGGAAACACTCAAGACAACCCTACGAAAGATGGCTAACTGAATAAAACCGAGCCATGATGGAAAATATTGCTATTCGTTAAAGAAAATCACAACAGTACATGGAAATCTAGTTCAGCACCTGAATAGATGCATCTACAAAGCACATGAAGCAGACGTGATGATCAAAGCTAGAACCACACTGGTGCAAAAAGACACGGAAAAAGGGGGCATAACTAGCAACTACAGCCCTATAACCTGTTTACCTAAAATATGGAAAATACTAACTGCACAACTGAGGGAACAAATTTCTCATTCCCTTCGTAACTGCGGACTACCCTCAGAGGAACAGAAAAGATACCAAAAACGAAAAAGAGGAGCACATAACCTACTATACTATGCTTAAAGGATTCGGAAGGATGTTTAAATAGAAGAACATAGCAATGGCATGAATAGACAAGAAGAAAGCACATGGTAGAATATTGCATGCATGGAATGTCTGAGAATGCACAAAATACGAGGTAACATAATCGATTTGATAGAAAATGCAATGTGAATATAGACATTTGAACTGAAAGCTGATGGACAATACATAATTATAAAAAAAACAACAAGCCGATTATTTATTCTCATTAATGTTAATTATAGCCATGATGACCCTGAACGATATACTAAGAAACTTCCAAGCTGGATATAAGTTCACTAATATATAAACAAAAATAAACCACCGTAATGTACATGGATCATCTGAAACTGTTTGCAAAAACAAAGACAGAAGTGGAAACGTTAATACACACGACCAGAATGTTTAGCAAGGATATTCGAATGGAATTCGTTATGGAAAAGTGCGCACTGATGCCCATGAGGAGGGTGAGCAACAGAAGGTATAGTAATGCCCAATCAAACAGAGATGAGGGCACAAATACTTGAGAATCCTCGAACACGATACCACCAAAGCAAATTGGAAAGGAATAACTCAGAAGACTAAGAAAACTCATGAAAATTAAACTATATAGCCAAAACCTAATTAAAGGAGTCATCACGTGGGGAGTATCAGTAATAATATACATAAGGACTATTTATAAGCTGGAGAACTAAGTAATGTCAACCAGAATATCAGGAAACTCATGACGATGCGCAATGCACTACACCAAAAGAATGATATTAACCGACTATATGCGAAAGGGAAAGATGGAGGAAGAGGGATGGTCTGTGTAGAAGATTCTGTAAATTAAGCCCCCCAAAAATTAGAACACAACATAATACAGAACCGAAAGAATAATGACTGCCACGTGAAACACGGAAGAAACAAACAAGGTAGACAACGAGAGAAAGAAAAAAGACGATGAAAAGAAAGGCGGGAAGGGAAACAGTTACATGAACGATTCATTAGAATTCCGAAAAGAAGAAACTAACGAAAACTCTTAGAAATGGCTACGAAAAGAAAACTTAAAACGTGAACTTGAATCCCTGACAACAGCTGCATAAGATAACGCAATTAGAACCAACCACATAAAAGCAAGGACCGACAGCACACAGGACCTCAGCTAATACAGATTCTGCAGATAAAGAGACAAAACAATAGATCACATAATAAGTGAATGCAACAAACTAACTCACAGAGAATATAAGCATAGATACAATCAAGTGGTGAAGGCAGTACATTGTCAAGTATGCAAACCTCGCATCTTGGACACTAATAAATTGTACAGACAAAAACATGCAGCAGTACTAGAAAATAAAAGTTACAAGATGCTATGGGACATAGATATACAAACGGGTAAACCTATCCAAGCAAGAAGACCGGATGTTATAATAGTGAACCAAAAGGAAAAGTCCTGCCATATTTTTGAGTTTGCCATTCCATTAGACCACAGAGTTAAGATGGAGGAGACTGAGAAGCAGGGCAAATACACTGAACTAGTCAGGGGGCTCAAAGTTATCTGGAAAATAAAGAAAGTACAGATAGCACTACTAATAGTAGGAGCGCTAGCAAAAATACCGAAAAATCTTTTTAGAAAATAATAATAGTTATTGGAATCAGAGGGATGACTGAGAAGATACAACGGATTCTAATAATTAAAACTGCAGAAATATTAAGAAACCCCATTGAATGTGGAGACTAAAACCACACATAAACTGTACGCTAAAACTGGGCAACGACTACAGATGTAAAATACAGAGGAACATCAAACGGAATCATGAAAACTGAAACTGTATAATTGTAAGATATATTCACAGCCCTTTCTATTTGTGAATGTCACCATACATGGACACCGCACTAAATAATGAGCAGTGTTAAAAAGGATGGAAAGACCGTGGAAAGAAAGTACTAGCGAGACCTCCGCTGGTTGAGTGCAAAGATAATTGAGACCTTGGAGAGGCTTATTGCCGCCCAAATTACAATGAAGACGAATGGTAGTTGCCAATGAGAAATTAATGGTGTACGGCTGTTGCGATAACGCAAATTCTTTTATCGAAAGAGGTTGAAAGTACTGGGAGTCTGAGTAGACTTGGTGTTACTACGACTTTTGGGAAGACCACAATTTGTTCTCAAATAATAATAATATAAATTGGCATACCACAAAATTATCAAGGAGGTTCAAGAATACGAGAAAAATCGAGGAGCAAAAGCACTAACCAGACCTCTGCTGGATGAGTGCGAAGAGGACTGGACCTTGAACTTGTTAAAACCGATTTTCACTACCAGCTAATTCGATAACGCAAATTAATTTGCAAAGCTTATCGAAATAAATAGGATGGTTACTCGAAATCTGATAAGACTTGTTGTCATTCAGACTTAAGGAAAGACCATTAGTTGCACACAAACCATATAGATCAAACAGAAAAAAAATGATGACAAAAATATCTGCATTACAATAGTTTTTTTTTTAAATCGACA
Organism: Euprymna scolopes; assembly: GCF_053919585.1. NCBI lineage: Eukaryota > Metazoa > Mollusca > Cephalopoda > Sepiida > Sepiolidae > Euprymna > Euprymna scolopes. The sequence continues at coordinate 159,727,782 of NC_136484.1, read as the reverse complement.
ATTTCAAACAAGCATATATATATATATATATATATATATATATATATATATATATATATATATATATATATCCTCCTTGACTTTCCTCAATGTTTATCTTTGGTCTTAGAAAGCGACTCAGTGTCAAAGAAAAAAAAAAACCTACCTTCATCTTTCTTAAACTGAATATTACAATATTAGAATCTTAAAAACGGACGTTGTTTACTAGCTTGCACCTACACCCAGACAAATACGAGGCGTAAAACAAAACTTACTTGCACACAGGTTCCCTGAGGTACCAATACGTGTTGACGGAACCTACCTCAAAGTATTTGGAAGGTTTCAACTACCTTCGTAGTAAAGTTAAATCAAGTGGAACTTTGGATGAGGAAATTCTCAATAGAATTTCAAAAGCGTCTAGCGCAATTGGAAAACTACGTCATCGTCTTTGGAATTGCAGAGGTGTTCGTCTTCAGACCAAAATCGAAGTGTACTAAGCTGTCGTGCACAGTACTCTTCTATATAGATCGGAGTCCTGTATCCTGTGTTCCTAGACAGAGTCAGCAGTTGGACATCTTTCACAGGGGCTGTCTCAGTGCAATCTGTGGATTAACCCTGTAGGACAGTAAATCCAATGCTGATTTTCTAATGATGTGTAACATTGATGCTATTGAGAGATTTATCTTGAGGGCACAGTTACGATGGATTGGCCATGTTGCACAGATATGAGATGAAAGAATTCCAAAGATTCTTATGGACAGTCAGCTTAAAAGTGAGCAGCGGAATATTGGTAGAGTATTGCTAAGGTTTAAAGACAAGCTGAAAAGTAATTATGCGGCTGCCAATGTTGCGAGCACTGATTTTGAGAATACTGCCTCAGACCGTAAGGTTTGGAGGAGTGCAAGTTATACTGAAATCAAAAATTTTTCTGCATACAACATGTTGTTTTGATCAAAAATTGTCAGGAATTAATATATTTTTAAGGGGTACCTGTAAGGCCATGGATATTTTAGCTACTTTTTCGTTATTCAGGAATAACAATTGCAGGATGAATGTATGAATATTTTGACACAATCTGATCGCGTGTGTATTTCTAAACAGAAAAGGTACGGACTGTTTTAACGAGAAACAATCAGACAGACTATGTTTTGTTGTTGTATTTGTAATTTACTTAAAGTTGACTCATTTCTTGTGTGAATAGATTTCCATAAATAGAATAGTTGTTTCATCATTTTAGGAGACGGGCGCATCGACCTTCCATCCATGGGGATGTCATTCTAAAATTTCCACACCATTTATAACTAGTTAACCTATCTGAAATTCCAAATGTATCTATAAATATTTATTATAGAAAGTGAAACTACAAAATGTTGCATTTTTTAATGAATAAAATTGTTTATTATCATATTTTATTGCTGAGAGCTTCGATATATAGATATCTAATTCAGAGAAATAGTTTGCTTTCTCTCCTAATTTTGGCATTTAGATAGAAATGAATATCAAGTTTACGTCAAATTTGTATGATGCGTTATATACTTAGTGGGACGTGTTTAAATTAAAAAATGCTAACATATTCTTAAGTATCATTTATGTTTGAATATATAAAATAAATATAAAATCCAAAAAATATTTATAATGAATTATATGATACAAGTATTAAAATGTATCATTGTTTTCAATTTCTTTTATAAACATTCATATATGCCTGATGTTTATCTGGGTTGCCTTAGTAAATGATGGTTCTTTAGTACAAAACGACGTATATGTCTGTTTGAAGTAGTTTATTCTTTCATTCTAGGATAAACTTAGTGTACATTACGTTTCAGATTAAAGTATAGATATTTGTTTGGTAGATCAAAAAGAAACAAAGTGTTGATAAATATCTTTGCTGTGTCAACAATATCAAAATACGCTGCAAGAAATGCACCTGGATGCCGACAATCTAAGATAACGTGATAAAATAATCGAGTAAAACAACCGAAATACTTGCCATAAACCTCGAAGACTTTTCCGCGTTTTTTTTTTGTGATAGAAAACAATATCTTTGTTTTATCGTTAATACCATGGCAGGTGCTCGTCTGAACTCCAATCTGTAGTCCCCTCTCGCCACTCTTTCATGAAAAACACCCGTCTAGCTGAAACCACTGTCCAAAATTTTCCCCACTGCTTATCTGTGCCAAAATCAAAATGTAGATTCCATGAACAAAGCTTCTTTCTTAGAAGTGCACGCCTGTGGAACTCTGTCCCGGTTGCCTGTTTCCCACCTGACTACAACCGGGATGTCTTCAAGTCCAATGTGAACAAATTCCTGATGAACCGCCTCCTTAAGTAAGACACTTTATCAGATCTCTAAAACTAACGTACTGTACACACAATAACCCTTATCCCCGAGTGGCTTCCGGGCCTTGATAAGTGGTGAGTATCTTGTAAAAAAATGTATCATTACCAAGAAAGAATAAATGAATAAATTCATACAAGAAATTTTATTAAAGGGTATTCTTCGTTCTTTTCATGTTTGTTTATCATATAATGTTGATCCATACCTGTAAATGTGATCGCCTTAACGGAAATTTTAATAATAATAAACGTGAATCAAGTTGTAAACAAATTTGTATTAACATTAAGATACGTCAGTTATATAATACATTTAACGAATAGATAAACATAGATTCACCAAAGTGAAATGTACTTGCATACATTTTACTTTTTTCCAATGTATATAGAAATGTAAAAAGATTAGCTTCATTAATCGATAACAGTTTTGATTTGCTTTTTTTTTATTTTACTTCATATCAACTTCTACGTGTAATTGAATGCTCAATGCGATAATCTTTGTCACAGTTTTAAAGCAACTGGTTCTCTATATATTCATATATTTATTCATTGTGTTCGGTTTGTGTTGCAATAGTTTTGACTAATGAGGGGTAGATATTTAGATTACTGCCCACATCACCAATATTTTACAAGGTTTGAAGGCGGGGATCGGGTGGCAAGACCTGGGAGGGTTGACCTCCTGAGTAATACCAAGGCGGCGTACCTCAGTCCAACAGGTGCTGGGCCGGTTCCCGGCCCCCCTACCTGTGGGGCTGAGTGTCAAGAACGGATCCTTGACGTGTACTCTAATCTGTCCCCCTGCAGCCGAAGCCGCTAGGAGACACATCCCCCACCACGACTTATGAGGGGTAGATATTTAAAGTGGAGCCCATATCACCAATATTTGACTCAAGGTCTGAAGGTGGGGATCAAAGCAACCTCCCCAAAAGGAAGGGAACTCTTGCAATCACAAAACCTAGCTGATTATCCCCGTCGGTATTCCCCGCTCAGGGCGCCTCAGGTGGCAAGCAATTAACTTGCCCCACCCGAAAGCCGGGTGGCAAGGCCTGGCAGGGTGAACCTCCTGAGTAAGACAGGAATTTCTATGATATAATTGCTGCAGTTGACTCTTCCTATTTATTTACGGATATTTAAACGTGCGTTGCCTTTAATACATTTACCATCATTTAAGTGCAAAGAGACTCGCTTTTTCTTGATAGACATTACATACCTAACACTCTCGCCAACCTTTTGACTAGAGAAAAAGTGAAATATCTGTTCTGGCACTGCACTTAGTCTGTTTTGTCTCTTGTCATTAGCGTGAAGATTCTCTAATACTTGGCACTTTTTTCAGTCTAGATTCCGCTTTGGAGAGCTGCATTTTTCCTTAATTGAAAAAACGACTATGTCTCACTTTACCATCGTGGGGAGACAAGTAAATAGAAACACTTTATTTACTTGAGAAGAAGCTTTTCACTGTTGAGCCTATTTGTGTGATTGTATGGCATCGTAATATTTATTATAATCACGCATTTTCTGAAAACTGAACATGGTTACTATTCCCTTTTGAAAAGCAATAGATACCCTTTATACAATATATATATATATATATATATATATATGTGTGTGTGTATGCTTCTTAATCAAGAGTTACACAATATGAACATCCATAAAACGAGACTACAATTGCACAAGGAAATTCGTATTTAAGTCAGATTTTTATTCGTCTTAGGCTTTCGATGAAACAGCCAGCAAGCCGTGCATATGAAAAGGACTCATATCTCTATTTATAACATAACGTTATTTGATTGGTTTGTACGTTATAACAATTTGAACATGTTCGAGAATGATTTTATTTTAATGGCACGTTTCGAATAACTTAAATAGATAATGTGTAAATTATATAAGGAACACAATTTGCCAAGAATATTATTATTGCTTTTGTAAAGATTGAATAAGTTTACAGATCCTGCCTTGTACGGCAAACGGGTAATAAAACATTTGTATATGATGCAATTCAGTTCCTAGAACAACATCCTAGTGAAACTGATCAGTACCAATCCCACACATAAATATGTACTGTCTTCGCTCTCTGTTATTCAGTATCGAAGCATGACTTTCCTGTTTGAAAAAGATCCTGGCATGCTCAAAACATAACCAGTATTAATGAACACTTACTGCTTGGTTACTGATAACTTGCAGCATATCATTCCGAACGACTTGCATTTCTACATTGACATTATACATTCCGATGTGCGATGGGAAGATGCTCGCCGAGTTAATATCAAAAAAGGTTATCAGTGATGACCGCCATTTCCTTCATAGATGTGAACATGCTGTTCCACGGCAGAAACCTAGAAGGAGCTTCCTCAGCTGTGGCAAACACCTAACAACATTTCATGACGATTATAGCTGTGGACTGAACCACTCTTCTATTGATATGAACTCTTTCCATTTTGAAGTTATCACCTCAGGTTAAGTAGTGGAAAAAGAAAACACTCATATGCCTAAGAACAGTATTGCTGGGATCAAAAGTTGTTATAACTACATAAGGCTACAATACTGACGTAATGATGAGAATCATATGATGCAACACTGTTTTGTGTGTATTCTACTGCCCAACATGTTCAGAATGGGATATCTTACAAAGTAGATCAATAATGCAAATATGAACACAAAAAGTAGGGGCATTGTTGTATGGCTACATGCTTCGAAGAGAATCAAATAAAAGAACATGATGTAAATGTTAGACGGTACTGTTCATTCGACTCAGCAATAGATTAAAAAATAAACGTAAGAGTTAGTATTAGGTTAGTATTAGGTTAGTATTAGGTGCCGTTTTTGGACCTAAAATTGAACGTCAGAAACGACATTAGTTTTGCACCAACCTAATAAATGTTTTATCTTCTTCGCGCCATATAAAATATGCAGGTTATTTCGATCCTGCTTATTATTTTCTTGGCAAAGACAGTTCACCTCGCTTCATTTTAATGCTGACTGGAATCTCATTAATTAGAACCAAAGACACATTTATTATATTTTCTTTACTTTTAGCTTTATCTTCGTGTCTTCAATCATTTCTCTTACTTATTACCTTGATGTTGCCGCTCTACAATAAGCAACAACAGAAGCGCAAATTGTATCCACATCTTGAACGCAGACATGTTAGACTTACAACGATGTTAAATAAAAAAAAATAAATAGAATTCATTAATTAAAGGACACATTTTTTCAGATTAATATATTATAATAATTAGAAGAAGGGTTCATGTCTACTTAGGGGTAATTATATCATACTATCAAATATTTGTTTATATTATACTGTCTTCCTATAATATACAGAATTATCTGATATATCCCATGCTTGCATTATTCCAGTTCGTTTGACTGGTTTGTTTCTGGGGTATGTGTTTGATAGCTCATTGGAATACAGATTCTCATTCCAGCAGATTCTTTCAAAGTATTTCTAGTGTGAGATAGTTTTGTGTTTTTTACCCTTACATTTTCCCTCCTACTTTTTCCTCCAGGGATTTTAAGACTAAGACCAATGGGCACCTTCTGTCTTTTCAACAATCACCCTTTGTATTTGATTCCTTCTTACCTCAAGTGACTTAACGCTTTGTTTGAGGAAATTTCGAAGTAAAATCTGCATAAGTTAATGTGAATAACCAAATGTAATTTCATATCATTAAATTATAACAAGGTTAATAATTAATTGTCATTTTCACCGAATAAAACGAATGTCTTTTATTTATTTAATTATATAAATTGTAGTTATTCCATTTGCTTTTAATAATAACATTGCTTTGTTACACATTTTAAAATGATTTAGCTACATATTCTTCAAATCATTACACCGGTGTAACTTATTGAATGTATTTGCTTAAAAGATGATTGATTTTTTTCAATTTGATAACATAATTGAATTTTTGAAAATGCTAATTTAAAAATTGCTTTACATCTTTGTTGATATAATTATCTCATTTTTAATGTATGAAATTATAAAAACTCACGTATCAATATGAAATGACTTAGCATATTATATATGTAGCTGCCGCTAATAGCCCCTTCTCCAATCCTTTATTGACCAATTGTTGCCGTCCCCTTATTTACTGCGGACTCAGGCGGTAGTGGGGAAAGGGGCAGAAAACTACTTCAGACCCCTTTTGACAGCCGACCCCGGAGAGACAACATGGTATGTGACACTCTCACTTCATTCCAAAACTCACTGAATTTCCTTGTTAATTTGATATTGAAATGTATTCATTTTGTTTCATTTGTTCAATACTATATTTTCCTTTTCAGTTTTCACGGTGTTCAATAAATTTATTAACATCAGTCGAGGCGTTTTCTTTTCCTTGAAGTGGTCGGCAGTTACAGTGAAAACATGCTTTCGTGGATCTACAGGTCAGAAAATGCAATTTTCTAGGCTATAATTGCCACAATTATATTTGTTTATCCAGTGTCATAATTTAAAAAAAAAAAAAACAAAAAAAAAAAAACAAACAAAAAAATTTACACGTGGTTGACGCCGCGTCAAAATATTAACGAACTTTGTAGAAAATGTATATAGTGTATATTCGGCGCGTTGTGGTTCTCATTGTTTATATATAAAAAATATATATATATATATATACATATATAATCTTCAAGCAAAAGAAAAAAAAAAAAAAAAGGCGTGTTTGGTTATCAACGTACAGCCCGGCATGGTAGTCGATATTGTATATATATATATAAAACAAAACAAAACACGACGCGTTATGTCAAAACGTAAAATCTTAACTTCATGTTAAAAAAAAAAAAAAAATAATAATAATAATAATAATAAATAACAACGTCGGGTGCAAACAACAAATATATGGACATATTTGTGTCCATGATTATCATTATATAGTCTGGCATAGTCGTTCCTTCCTTCCTGTTTAAAAAAAAAAAAAAAAAAAAAAAAAGTGTGTCCCAGTCTAGAAGGATTGACTTCATCAACCGACGCACACTTGTCACTTATTAATTTTAATAATTAGTGAGTTTTCTCCCTTTAACCATTCAACATCTAAACTCCCCTCAACTCTAATATGGAACAGTCAAAGCTGTCTGAAGTCAATAATGCAGATCCCCAGGAGACACAATCTCAAGAAGTAAGGCGGTCTGGACGACAAAGATACCAGACAGAAAAAATGGATTTCCAAAGAGAGGAAACAACTAAGAAAGAAAGGGAGTTTATCAATGTTTATTCTAGGTTTAAGGACGATGTGAGCTTTGTCAGGATAAAGCTCAAATCAGAGTGCTCAATGCAGCAATTAGAGAATTTCACCCAGATTTTAGAAGAAAACAGGAGAACAGTGGAACAAGCCTATGAAGGTGTACGAAAATTAACTACACCACTTCCAGATATAAGGAGGAAAATGGACACATGTACTTCGGTAACCTCTGAAGTAATATCACTTCTTGAGGAACGGTATTCGGAAGAAGTGTTCGATCCTGCTGGAGTTAAAAAATCTCTCTCGAACTTGTTACAGAGAAAAGATGCTAGGTCAGTTTATGGCTCCACTGTTTCCAGACTGAGTCGAAGCTCTGGGCAAGGTTCACAAATATCGCTGAGAAAGGCTGAGGCAGCTGCACGCCTGGCTTCTAAGCAAGTGGAAATCCAGCGAAATCAGGAAATTTCCAAATTAAAGGAAACCCTCAGAGAGCTTGAAAACCAAAGGGACCTGGAAATAATTGCGGCAGAGTACAACGCTTATGCAGAAGCAGATGGCAGCAATATACTGGAGAAGTCCGAAGGGGAAGATGCTTTGCAGGTAGACGAATCTATCCTCAGTAAAACCAGAAGTAAGACCCTCCAGACAGCCTGTGGCCCAATCACACCCAAAATTGAAAGAGAGGAGGCACTTGTTAAGGTATTAAGGGAGTCTTTACTGATATCCAAACTCCCCACACCAGAACCATCCGTTTTTAAAGGAGATCCACTTGAATTTGTTGAATAGAGCACCACCTTCAAATCATTGATAGAAGAGAGCTGTAAGAGCTCAGCACATAAATTATTTTATTTAAAAAAATATGTGGGCGGTGAAACCTTTTCAGCATTACAGGGTATGTTCTATCGGACAGATGAAGAGGCATATACTCAAGCTTGGGATATTTTACAGAAGCGCTATGGGCATCCCTTTGTCATCCAAAGAGCGTTTAGAGAAAAACTCAAAGAGTGGCCAAGAATCGGACCTAGGGAATCCTTCAAGCTCAGGGACTTCAGCGACTTCCTTATAACATGCAGCAGTGCAATGCCACACATATCCGGTCTGCAGGTACTGAACGACTGCGAAGAAAATCAAAAGCTACTTCGTAAACTTCCTGGTTGGGTCACAGACCGTTGGAATAGGTATGTCACTAGGGCCCTAGATAAGAACATGCCATACCCAAGCTTTAAGGAATTTTCTGATTTTGTGTCGGAGGAAGCACGAATAGCATGCAATCCAATTTCCTCCCTTCATGCTTTAAATCAAACTGAAAGGAGCTCGGAAAGAACACAAACTCGGTTGCATGCTAGTGCACTAGCAACATCAACAATCTCACCCAAAGGAAGGGACCCCAAAATCAAGGAAGGTCAAGATAAACCTAAACCGAATGGTCCAGAGATTGCTACATCACAGCCTATGCGGTGCCACTTCTGTGGGCACGCCCACTTCATATACAAATGCGAGGAGTTTCGGGCTCTATCACTTGACCAGAGGAGGAGTTTCATCCTGACCAAAAACATGTGCCTTAGTTGTCTCAGGGTGGGACATTTTGCAAAAGATTGTAAGAAGAAGGTTACTTGCAACATTTGCAGATTGACCCATCCCACACCACTTCATGAAGACAAGCCCAGGTCGAAAGAAGTCGAAATAACCAGGGAAAATAGTGGTGCTACAAGCCTATATTGTAAAAAGGCAAGCAACAGCAATCACACCTCCATGATAATACCAGTTTGGCTCTCATGCTCAGATCCAGCAAGTCCGGAAGTACTAGTGTATGCCTTATTGGATACACAGAGTAGCAACACATTCATCAATCGAGATGTTTGTGAAATAATTAAAGCAGACTCAGAACCTGTTCGGTTGAAGCTGTCAACAATAGCCAGCCAAAACACAATTGAAAATTGCCAACGCATTTCAGGTCTAAAAGTGAGAGGGTATTTCTCGCAAAAGAAAATAGAGCTACCTCCTACCTACACGCGAGAATACATTCCTCTGGAAAGAAATAGCATCCCTACATGTAAAACTGCTGAAGCATGGAAACACCTCGTTAATATAGCAAAAGAAATGCCGGAAGAGTTAGACTGTCCTATTGGACTGCTAATAGGGTATGACTGCGCAGCAGCCTTAAAACCTAGGAAAGTGATTGCAGGTAAAGATAACGATCCGTTTGCTGTCAGGACAGATCTTGGGTGGTGTATAGTAGGACCGAAATCACATTTGAGTGGCCCAGGAAACCCGGTGGGGTATTGTCATCGAACCTTCTCCAAAGAAATCCCGCCCATCAGACCTACCTCAATAATCAGAGCCTTGGAGATGATTATCAAAATAGAGACGGAAGTCGCTGCCGAACAAAACCCAACTAAATCCAAAGAAATGGAATCTGTTGAATTGGCAACGGCTCAAAATGTAGAAACAAAAGAAAATTCTTCAGAAGTTTTTTTTGAGGAAGCAAAGAAATCACCAATATTTAAAAAATCAAGTGTTCTTGGAACCGTGCAAGAAACTGAAGAGAATTCTGATGTTCAAGCAAAAATTGCTGAGAGAAAATCTCCTAGAATGAAGAAAAAATCTCTAGATATAAGTGAAACCGTGTTGGAACCAAAAGCTGAAATGGATTCAGGAACTAAAGAAATTGCTGAGAAAAAATCTCCCAGGATTAAGAAATGTCAAGATACAAGTGAGAAACTTCCGGAACTCCGAACTGTAACAAATGATTCGGAAGAAAAGGTTTTAGATAATCTTGAGGCCGTCCCAGACAGTAACGAGACTTGTGATGTACGAGCAAGAATTGCCGAGAAAAAATCTCCCAAGAATAAGAAATCTCCAGAGACACTTGAAGAAACCAAAACTGAAACTAATAAAGAAAATACAGTTTTTGAAGTCATTCCAGAATCTAAACAAACTCTTGGTGATAAAAAATCTCCCCAAAACAGGAAAAAATCCGAGACAATTCCAGCAGCCGATGCTGAAACACAAGATAAAACGGTCTCGGATAAAACTACGGAATTAGAAATTCCAAATTCTTCCTTGGTGGTCCATTTACAAAAAGAAATGGAGTCGCAATCTGCAGAGATGTTGGAAAGTGTGATTCCGGATCTTTGTAAATTCCCAGACATCGGAGAAGATGAAATTAAGAATTTTATATCAGTCTGCAGACATGAAATCGAAAAACAATCTGATGTCATGCTATTACCAAAGATTGTTGACGTATGGGCACCGGATGGGAAAGCGGTTAATGATGAAGACAAGGATGATATTATTCCTTTATTGGATGAGAGTAATGATAGCATCGACCTTCCGAAGAAGGTAACGACAAAAAGTCCGCAGAAGGATAAAATTATTGATTTTACCGTTGTTCCAAACACCTTTAGGGAACATTCTGTCTTTGATACGCCACAAAGTAGTCCAGAAGAAGCTGTCTCCTCGAAAACACCACAAAAAAAAACGATATGGTTTCCGAAACTCCAAAGACTGTTAAAGAAGACATTGGTTCTGCAAAAACTCTAAAACCCGCAAAGGAAATTCGAGGAGATTCTGATATGGACATGGTGGAACGTAGCACACCGAAGAAAGTTGAAGAAAGTTCACAGGTCAAGGATACAGTTTCCAGCTTAGAAACTCCAAAGACTCATGTTCAGGAATCAGATAAATGTCCGACATCCTTGAAGGAAGTTGTAGGATCATCTGATGGAAAAGATTCAAAACGTAAAAAAAAAGGCAAAACCCCAAAGAAAGCAGTTGAAGAAAATTCCGAAATCGAGAAAGAACTGACCAACCCGCCAAAATTTGGACAGGACATTGGAGAAATTTTAAAGATGGAAACTATCCGCCAAAATCTACAGACGATGGTTCAGATGTGGGAGAAATAAAACATAAATCTAAATCAGAAAATATTGAAAGTTCCGAGGTTCAGTGTTCGGTTTCCAAGTTAGACATTCCAGAGACTGTTGTAAAGGAATCCAAGAAAACCCTGAAGTCTGCAAAGATAGAAGTTAAAAATTCCGAAAAAGAGGAGGCAAAAGCGAAAACTCCAATAAAAAAAGGTGGGAGAAAGTTCCATGATTGAGAGTACTGTTTCCGAGTTAGAAACTCCGAAGATTGTAGGTAAGAATTCTGATATACCTTTGACAACTTTGAAAAAAAGTTTAATCTGCTGAAAGCTGCATTGATCGTCCAATCCATAAGTTAGTTGTGCTAGTAGAGAATAACGACACATAAATACAATAAATATAGTAAAAGAGTAGCAATTATATTGATATTGTAATAAAATTGTCATCGTTCAGTAACGGCTTATCAATATTCGATGGCAATTTGGTGGGAGTGTAGCTGCCGCTAATAGCCCCTTCTCCAATCCTTTATTGACCAATTGTTGCCGTCCCCTTATTTACTGCGGACTCAGGCGGTAGTGGGGAAAGGGGCAAAAAACTACTTCAGACCCCTTTTGACTGCCGACCCCGGAGAGACAACATGGTATGTGACACTCTCACTTCATTCCAAAACTCACTGAATTTCCTTGTTAATTTGATATTGAAATGTATTCATTTTGTTTCATTTGTTCAATACTATATTTTCCTTTTCAGTTTTCACGGTGTTCAATAAATTTATTAACATCAGTCGAGGCGTTTTCTTTTCCTTGAAGTGGTCGGCAGTTACAATATAGATAAAACAATATTACTTTTAAAAATCTTTTAACATAATATTAAAACCCGTAACCATGATTATAACCATATTAATGGCGGATATGATTGTTAATTATATTATTCATAACTTATACAGGGAGACGCGCCCGGTTTTGCCCCATCGTAAAATACGTTTAAATATGATATTTTAAGTTGGCCAAATTTCGTGTATATTATTATAAAGTAATGATTTCAAAAGTATAAATATTTTGGTGGTACCAGTTAGAATCGGAACCGACACTATAGCTTTCAAAGCTGGTGTCGTTATCACTGAACCAAAGTGAAAATCATATAAACTGATTAAAAATTACAAATGAAAAATTAATTAAGATGCTTGTACAAAATGTTTAACGATCTTTTCAATTTTAACCCATTGCTGACCACTTAAAAACAATTTTAACCGGCTATAGACCCAAAAAAGAACGACCGGTTTAAAGTGCAATCATTGGAGGCCTCTAGGGCAACTCTGTGACTATAAGTGTCGGAGAAGTTAGAGTTGGAAAATGTGGGGACATACAAACAGATAGATGGGCAGACAGACAAACTAATAGTTGTTTATATATTAGACTCTATAATAAAAGTATAGAAATTTAGTGATGAGCTAGTAGACACACATGTGACAGGATATTGAACAAATCTTATAACTGCAAATATCAAGGCGTCAAAGTAATCAAAATCAAAATAACATGCTAGGGGAAAACATAAAAAATAATAAAGAATATATCGAAAGCCTTCCACAGGTTCTCCACAAAATGTTCATTATGGGATATCTGGAAATGTCCTCTCAAGCATGAAATCATTTTTTGCCGATATGTCTATGAAAGTAGGTATTATCGAGCGAAAGTCAGAAGCACACAACATCAATATTGTCAAGCCGCAGGGCCTATTCAACTTCACATTTCCTTCCTGGCCATCGTAAATAAGCGTCCATATCTTATAGCAATATCATTCGTCAAATCTATGCAGACGACAAATTATCTATTGCTCACTCCGAAGAGCATTGAGGATGGAGAAGCTTCTGAATCTCTTTTTTTTCAGTTTTGGAGAACGTGAAGCGGTAGTGAAAGAAGTGACTTGTTAATTTAACATTACTATAAGGTTTTCTCAGTCAGACTAAATTCGTATCACATCAGTTAGACCCCAACCGTTATGAGTCACATTCCAAACCTGACATTAAAAAATTATATCACATATGTTGCTAATGATGCTGAAAAAATAGTTCTATCGATCCCGAAAGTATCAAGTGTCAGATTCAATATGCTACCACTATGAGCGCCAAAATTATTGTAAGATATAAAACAGCTATTATATCGAGGGAAATGGCTGCTGTTTTATCCTGTCTTTTCTGTCATCTTTAAAGAGAAAAACATATGCCTCACTATTTTGTATCTTTTCACTTATTGATTTCTATAATCATCAGTCAGAATAATATAAAAGAATAATTTGATCTATATGTACTTTAATATACTATTTTTGATTTTATAATAAAAAATATTTCAAGTATATATACTGGAAAATAAATATTTTCGAGGTTTATTTTCAAGAATTCATCGATGATACGTATATATATATATATATATATATATATATATATATGTATATATATACATATATATATATACGAATTATCGATGGCTACATATATACTCATACATATACGTATTATCGATGAATTCTTCAAAATACATATTGAAAATTTATTTTAGAAATAATTTCGATAAAGAAAGTGTCATTTAATATTGTGGTAAAAAAATAGAATTAATAATAAAACCTCAGTAAAATTATTATATCGTATTGAATTGACTCACATGATCTCTGACAGATTCTCTCTCATTCTCTCGGTCTATCTATCTATCTATCACTCATTATATATATATATATATATATATATATATATATATACATACATTCATATAGCCAATTCAATACAGTATTGTATATATATATATATATATATATATATATATATATATATATATATTATACCGTATTATCGATTTCGATACTTATCGGAGGACCTCTGCTGTAAGACTTACACAAATCAAGTATATTTGTGTGAAATTTCAAAAATATCGGTCCAAACATTTCGGAGCCATGGGGAACAAACTTACACTTATATCAACACATGAGGATCAGAGTTTCATTTATCTATGTTGTGGTAGGATCACCCTAATTAGCATACATTGAGTGTCAACCAAATAAATATAGTTAGTACCGGATAGACGGAAGAGACCCAACATGATACCCAACGGGAGACAACGAGATCGAGAGTCAACAACTAACCAGCCGACACTTTCTCTAGGGACGGTCTCCTCATGACTATACCAATGGACATTATGTAAATATTGTATATACTTTCTAGCTCTCAATATATCTGTTCTATTTTACTTTTGTGTTGCAGTTATTTATTTCCAGGTGTTCAGTCGAGTTTCAACAATATATTAGTCTCATAATAGTAATACGGTCTATATATATATATATATATATATATATATATATATATATATATATAATTAAATGGGAGATGTATATGCATAATATTAAATAAAAGACGAGGAATAAAAGTTATACTTAGTGTTTTATATCATCAGAACAATAGGTAAAAAGTCAGGGTATTTCGAAGCTAAATGCTTCTTATAACAATAGTAGAAAGAGAAAAAATTCTACAAAATGCAAATTTAGAAAATAACTGGCTCAAATATTATTTAGATAATAAATAAGGTTCAAAGAACACAATAATATGGTAAATATTTATTAAAAGTGTACATCATATAATGGTTTAGAAGAAGGGTAGTATTTATGTAAGCACTAGTAAAAAACATAGGGCACTATGAAACAATGGAGATCATTAAAAAAGAGCCAATAATAAAAGAAGGCAGAAAATAGGGAAGATAAGCGAAACTGACTAATGCAGGAGAGGAGATAGAAAATGTAAATAGGTTTTACGGAAATACATATAAATATAAATAAATAAAACGATATAATAATACAATTTCCAGTTAAGTTTTTAGTTTTCGGTTACGGAAAGCGAAGAATATGACAAATGTTTTCAAATCGAACAAGGTAAAAAATTGTCGAGCATCAAATTTTAGTTAAATTTTCGTATATATAAAAGGTATTCGTGCAATATAGCAAACTGTTTAGAATGCAGATAGAATTCTATGAAATTATGAATTATTATGAAAGATACAGGTAGGAATTCTCGGGACGGAAAGGTAAATAGTGGAATCTCAGGAATTGATGATTTTCAAGATAGAGATTTATATTGGGATATAAAATATGGTGTATAGGCAAGAGGCATATATCGGACCACTTCAAAAATAGAGGGGTCAGCAAAATAATTTTAAAAAGTCGGCGAAGTTACGTCTTTGTTAAATAAAATCTAAGTTGTAAAATCTGTAATTAGAACGTGGGTTGATCACATTTAAAATAAATCAATCCGAATTTAAATTCGATAGCAGGGAAACATTTTCAGTAAACTGACTTGGAAATTCAAGAGTAACGTTAAAAACAATCGAAAAAAGACAGTGGAAATAAATATAGTCACATAGACGATATATATATATATATATAGCATTAGAACTGGGAACAAACGACCCAAAATTCAGCTTTCAAATTTAAAGTTAATTAATAATTTTAAAAAGTAGCAGAGAAAAATGTTTTTTTAATTATTTTTTAAAGGAGGAAAAGGAAACGTAAAGACGAAAAAGAGGTGAAAATTAATAAGTGGCAATATGGAGAATAGAAGAGTGCATAGAAAAAAAGAAAAGAGGAAATTTAAGGGTACCGGCGGTTAGTAATTAACGCCAGGAGTATCAACAAATTACGAGTCAATATACATGAAATAAACGCGGAAACTAAACAAGGCAACAGACTAAACAAATAGAAAATCCAGATCAAAGATTCAAATGCGCTGGGTTGGAGAAAATGACAAACGCACCATATAGAAACATATCGCCACTTGGATGTAAAAGGCTACTATTTGGGACCATACCTAGGAAAGATTAACAAGATGTTGCTTTTTGCTATATTAAAATTTCTGTATATCAATACAGTCAGGGAAGCAGGTAGCAGAAAGGGAGTTCCAATGTGTAGTGTTTCGAGGGGAGAAACCAATAGAGTAGAAAGCTTTCTGGCATTTAATGACCTCAACAGTTAAAAGGGTGAGATTTTGTTCCTAAGTTGGTTTGTCGGGGATATATACGTTGAGGGGGCGCGACGAGTTCATTAACGCACATTCCATTTAAATAGTTCTAAAACAGACACAAAGATGCACTATTGCGGCGATGGGACAGTGGTTTGAGTTCTGTTGAAAAAGTTGGACCTGTTAGATTTGCAAACTCGTTTTTGGACCCCATCCAAAAAGGGGAGGCTAGTGGTAGATATACCAGCCCATATGTAGCAACAATACCCCCAGGCATGTACTAATGGATGCCTTGTAGAGGTACAGGATACGCGCAGGTGTATGTAGATTTGTAGCTCGATAGAGGGAAGCACGTTCTTTTTTTTTTACATGGAGGTCACCACTTATCAATGCCCGGAAGCCACTCGGGGATAAGGCTTATAGCCTGTACAGTAATCAATGAAATAGTATCGTAGTAACCATTAGTATTGGAGATTGGATAGAGTGTCTTACTTAAGGGGGCGATTTGAGAGGAATTTTTTTATGTTGGACTTGAAGACATCCAAGTTGTAGTGGGAAACAGGCAAACGGAGGCAGTCTTCGCAACGTATTCAATGTATTTATCCCATGTTATATTGCCCATGAATGATAGGCCGAGGAGTTTGAAGGAAGAATTCTCAGGTTGGGCGTCATGGATATCGGTGGTGTGAGAGACGTCTTGAAATTGTTAATGAAAAACATATTAGTCTTACTAGTATTTTTTTTTTTACACAGTGATCACCACTTATCAAGGCCCGGAAGCCACTCAGGGATAAGGGTTATTGCAAGTACATCACGTTAGTGAGGAGATTTTATGAAGTGTTTAATTAGGGGGGTGGTTCATTAGGAATTTGTTAACATTAGACTTTAAGACATCCAAGTTGTAGTCCGGAGGGAAGCAGGCAGACGGAACAGAGTTCCACAGGCGTGCAGTTCTAAGAAAGAAGCTTTGCTCATGAAATCCGCGTTTTGATTTAGGCACAGATATAGAGTGGGGGAAATTTTTCACAGTGGATTCAGCTAGACGGGTGTTTTTCGTGAAGGTTTGGCGAGGGGGGACCAGGGATTGGAGTTCAGACGAGCACCTGCCATGAAAATAACGATAAAACAAGGATAGGCTCGCAACGTCTCTTCTGTGGGAGAGGGGTTGCAGGGTAGAGAAAAGGGCATCCCCCACTAAACCACGAAGTCTATTTTGTACTCTGTCAAGGCATGATAGGCTGTTTTTGGCAGCTCCTGCCCAGATATGGCAACAGTATTCCATCCTTGGCCGTACTTGGCTTTTATATAGATAGAGAATTGCATCAGTAGTGAGATATCTTCTGGAGCGGTAGAAGGATCCCACCATCTTTCCTGCGACCTTGGCAACAGACTTGATGTACGTGTTCCATTTCAGATCAGGAGTAAAGGTCAAACCCAGAAGCTTGTCAAAACACGGGGCCTCACCCAGACGAGAGCCATCCATCACAATTGATGCCAGCTGGGGATCAGAGCGTTGATGATGTAAGGATAGGAGTTTGGTTTTAGATGCATTAAAGGTAACTAGCCACATCTTCCCCCACTGAACCACGCGCTCGAGATCAGAGGAGAGAGAATCCGAGAGAACTTCGTCATTTACAGCCTTTGATGTGTTGCCGTAGATGGTCGTGTCATCAGCATATATGTCAACGAATGATTTAAGTATGTTTTTAGGGAGGTCATTGATTAATATTAAGATTAGTATTAAATGTTACCATCAATTTGCGACCTCATTCTACCTTGAGGACATTTTCTGACGATGAGAGCTATTTCTCCTTCTGACCTTACTTTTACAAGAATCAACTTAGTAACAAATTTCTTTCATATACCTCCAGGTGCATTAAGAAATATGAGGCCACTCTGTTGATCTTCTACCGTATTAACCACAGTGCGAAAACCAGGAATTTCCTCATTATTTATGTGCGTGATAACATCAAAGAACAATTGATAGCTAATTTAATATGTCTAAGCAGTAATGAATGAACGTGCATTAGATCGATCAGGTGAAGTAAGACCCAAATCTGAAAATGTCTTACCATTCATCTTTTAAGCCATATCTTTAATATTAACCAGAGATATATTGAAGATTTTGTCTGAAAATGTTATATTAACTTCAGGATGTTGATTGCGTTCCCTACGTCGGAAATTTTCATTGAATGTTTTATTGTATGTATGCCAAAGTCCTGCGCATGTAGTAAACATGATGGTAAACAAATGTCGAAAATTATGCGTTGATTTTGATGTAGATGCTTCCTGTAATGTAGCATCTCAGTGGTTATCATCATCGAGTATTGTGTATGTACTACATGCCTCCATCAACGTATTCAGAACTTGACCATTAATAGTTTTGAAATCATTAAACCTCTGTGGACTAATAACATGGTGTATAAACAGTCTCAAACAGAAGAATTCGAATTGATTTAGATGCACTGTGTATATCCTGCCTTAAAGTTATGTTTTTTAACACATGGATAGCCTGAAACTTACTGTAATCGTCGCATGAAGATTTTATTTATCGTGTCCCGTGTATAATACGCAGGTACTTAAACATACAGAAGTGTACGTGCAAAGAAGTCTGTTTCACATGAATTGTAAAAAAAAAACGTCAAAGTTCTTTAAGGGGGGTTTGCAACTCTATTCGTAAAATGTATTCGCTGTCTATTTTCTAGATGAACTGACGGGTAAATAACCGTACATGTATGGGGAATTAGAGTATTCGCCAAATGGATTCATTACTTGAAATGTAACGGCCAGTTTTGTAAAAACTTAATTTAATTAGAACATTATTTTCAATTGTGAAGACAGATTGATCAATGCCTTTATTTACATATTCAGAAATGGATTTACTTGATTTCACACTCTTACACTATTTAATATTTATATGCGCGTTAAAATATCTTACAAAGGAGTTTACTATATGGTACAACCCATCAGTTGTATACAGGAAATTTTACGTTACCAAGGAGAGTTACTGTTTTTTTTTTCAAATCCTTAAGCTACTATAGAAATTCGTCGATATAGTCGGTAACTATTTTTTCCGACTGAGTTTAATTCAAAAGCTCTCTGGAATATCTTGTAGAGCATTGGCCTTCTTTGGGACATGAGGCAGACTTGTTTGGTGTATAATGATATCATGTAAAACTGGATCTGGCACAAGGTCGCTCATTTCTGCGCTGATAACCGAGTCTATGTAAAAGGATCTAACCTTTTGTTCAAGCCAGACAAGACAATGATCATGTGACGATTCTCTTTTCTGCCACTCGCCGGTGTAGACGTATGCTACTACCACTGCAAAAATGTTTCCTTTTTTAGCGAGGTTTATACGGATACCTGGATTCAGTTGAAAATCCCCATTTTATAAGACCATGCCGCTCATGTGGCTGTTGATTTGGAATGTTTTTTTTTTCACAATATAAGGCCATTACGGATTGCAGGTAAAATATATAAATAAAATTTCAGTTTCATGTTTTCTCACATAGATTATTGCATCTTGTGTGCGTTCATGCATATACCGAGATCCTCCAGTAAAGGTTACTGGTAGAGTAATCAATTAACCTACATAGTCAGTGTTGCCATCAATAATGGTGAGACTTTTAAGTGAATATAATCGGAATCTCTTCTTTTGATGAGTTTTAATGTAAATAAGCCTCTGGTGCTCTATTTTAGCATACATGTTTACTATATTCGTAGAAATTGTTACGTGTATTTTTTCTATTACTAACACTTTGTTGCGAGGATTTGTTTGCCACACCGAAAAATGATACCCTTCTTAACCTGCCCAATTAATGATAGGGTAATGTGGAACAGATGCCCAATTGGTCTCAGCGATACATTGTAGTTGATTGCTTTAGAGACACAAAATTATGTCCCGATGATGAAACTCCTGACTTGCTATTACAGCAGCAACATCACTTGTCTCGGAAACATTAACATGACGTTCATGTTCATGTCTCAGAGTTTTGTCAGCATGTATAACCACCTTCAAGTAATCACATGATGCATGCTTCATAGTTATCTTAAAGTTTGGAAACAATGTATGAGATAAAGCATGCTTTTTATTTTATTTTTTTTTTTTTTTTACACATTGATCACCACTTATCAAGGCCCGGAAGCCACTGCAGATCAAGAACATTACATAACTTTGTGTTGGATATATAGTTATATCTCGCTTGGTTTTTTTCACATGAAGGTCACCACTTATCAAGTCCCAGAAGCCACTCGGGGATAAGGGCTATTTTGTGTACAGTAATCAATGGGATAGTGTAACAGTATTCATTAGTATTGGGGATTTGATAAAGTGTCATTACTAAAGGGGGAGTCATCACATTGTTTTATGTTGGACTTGAGGACATCCATGTTGAAATCAGGAGGAAAATCACCAATGAAATAGATCTAAAGATACTGTGGATTTCCAACATCAACGGGAAGCAAGCAACCAACTCTATGACAAATATATCCACAAACTTTTAATGTTAGCATAAAGACATCTTCACGTATTCATTTGGCACCAAAGCTGGTCACACTAAAGCAGTTATTATAACTCCGAATGTTCTTAAAAAAATGTAAAGAATTGTGCGAAGTGTTATCAATAAGTGACCCTAATGATTCTGGGTGAGTACTTTAATCTGGCAAAAATATATTTCCCACCTGAACAACATAGGTTTGGTGATTATCTAATCCATTTTCTCCATTAAATTCTCTACAATTTTTTCAATTATGTTCTTCGACTATGTAAACGTTTGTTGTTTATGTAATATTATTCATACTTTTAGCTAGTGCTACCCCTAAAACAAATGCAAACAATAAAGATTTTACTTTCCCAAAAATGGAAGTTCTTATTTTTTATTCTTAAATTTACTTATGTCTGTTTATTTAATCTCAACTGAACTGAAGCGATTTTTTTATAAAAATTTGAAATTAAAAGTTATTATTCAGTGTGCCAGTGTTAACATGTAGTTTCATGAAACGTTTGTCTCCCTTGTTCTCTCGTGTTTTTCTTTCTCACGTGCCCCTATTCTGAAAGTGTAGCAACCGTAGTCCTACTGATATAAGTAATTGCGCAATAAAAAATAAATAATTACAAAAAAATCGTGTAAGTTTTAGTTTCATATTATTTAAAAGACAAAATTGGTACTCACGCAGAATTTGACCAGGATTCTCGGAAGTTTCCGTGAATTATGGTTCGGGCAGTACCGGCAGTCACCGAATTAAACCGAACAAAGTAACAGACGCTGACGAATTTCAAAACAAATAAACTGGAAAAAATAGAAATACAATAAAAAATAACAAAAATCTACTGTAAATTTAGTGAATATATATATTTAATTCAAGAGAAATTGCACTTTGCATTGTACTTTTATTATTTGGAGGGGAATTTTTGGATCGTTTAACAACAGTACTCAGTGTAGTATAAACACCCCTCACGTTCCTATGTAAAGGGCAGCTGCCGAAACAAATACTCCCAACCCTGAAAGCAGATCTTATCATGAGAAGGTTAGGGGTGTTTATTTCAAACGCCGTTCTTAACGTGGAGATGTTGGGGGTGTTCATACTACGCTAGGCACTTACGCAAGAAATACCTAATGTTTTAATAAACATAAGATTTTTTTCAACACAAGATAAATGATATTTTTACCGTAAATTGTTAGGTGAAAGTACAGTATTTTTCAAGTAAGCTTATAATTTTTTTACCGTTGCTACAGAAAATTGGCAGTACATGATTTTGTTTCTATTGTAAACAGAAGTTGTTTTTATTTACGAGAAAAAGATGAAATATTTTATGAAAACCGAAAATTGTTTAGTGAAAGCACAGGAATTTTCAAGAAAATTTACAAATTGATGTTTTCGAACTAAATGTCAAAACATAAACAGAAACCTCTTCACCACCACAAAAATAATTTTAAAAATTCTATTTCTTATATAAAAAAAACAATAACATTGCGCCATTTTAGCAATGTTCGGCTTAATCATGTTTTTTTATGCATGTTTTTTTAGGAAAGCCGAGTTTTCTATGAGTCAGATTTTTATGGGGTGCTTCTGTTGACTGGCCTCAGAACATAGAGTTTTTATATAGGAAAATGATCAGAAATAAAATTTGCCTCAATCTAGAAGGATTCCACCTCCATTTATCTAGGACAGAAACAAATCAGTATAGCATCAGAGTAGAAAGTACACGTTTCTCGTTCCCCACAAAAAGTTGATATAAAATAGCACGGTAACTGTTTGTTACCGTTCGAAAAAAAAGATTATGTAATTAAACCCGTTAGCTATGTTGGCAAAGGGAAGACATCTGCTGTGAGTGAAGAAATTACAAATGGATTTAGTCATTTCAGTGGCAACAGTAAATGCGCTTTGACTGAAGGAGTTTACTGCTAAAGAGATTTTGTAGTGAATTGTTCGGGAGAGAATTAAGTGAATTTTAGTATATTCATCTATGACACGAGTAGAAAGTGCGTCTGTCAGGTTTCTGGCGCCATATTGGAGCAAATCATAACTGTTTTCCCACATAACAACAGAATCGACGTGCATGAATTACGGAAAGCATAACGTTGGACAATCGATCCGCTGGGAAATTTGTGAGGCGGAGAGGTAGGGACCGGTCATTATTTCTGTGTATTATTAGGTGTGTTGAAAGTATAAGGATAGGTAAGGTTTGAAGAAAATAAAATCAGTCGTTATTTACTATGAAGATTTTGCCCTCGGTGAATGATGGCTATGGATGAGTAGTATTTATTTAGAGAGGGGCTACCCTGCGACTCTCTCTAAATGTTACTTGCATGAGAAAGTGAATGCGGATAGAACTGAAGTAAGAATTTTACAGTAGCGAGTCGAATTGAAAGATATTTAAGCAGGTCGATGGGGAAACAATATGCGACTAATGCAAGCATATTGTAATTTTACATGGCGTGCGTGTTTGGAAAGCTACGAAGTCATTTTCTAAAGTAGAAATCTTTCCAGTCATGTTATTATATATGGAGATATAAACGAGGTGCCCTCAATAAGTTTCCAAACTTTTTTGTATGGACATTTATATTTATAGTATACACTTATAACTCTAGCGCCCTCCGAAGTAATTTCATCCGGCTGTAATGCATTTGTTGTACTGTTCTAACAAACCTTGAAAGACCCAATAAAAGTCCTTTTGTGTGAGTGTTTCAATAGCCTTCGTCACCGCCTCTTTCACCTTCTCAATTGTGTTATGTCGGCAGCCTTTAAGGTTTTTCTTGAGCTTTAGAAGTAATCAAAAATCACATGGAGCAAGGTCTGAATTATAGCAAAGGTGCGGAAATATCTTAAGGACCATCTTAGGGAATTATATGTGACTGAGGTAAAGTTGTTGACTGGTATATTCGCGCAAATTTACCACATCTTTAGTTCCTCGTGAATAACTGTGTATACAGTTCCCACACTGACCTTAAATTCTGCAGTTAATTTTTTCTCTATAGACTCACGGCGGTCATTATTCATGAAACGCTTTATTTTGCCAATTAAATCTGTTGTTCTGACTTTCTTACTTCTCCCACGCCTCTTAGCATCCCTTACAGACTCCCTACCTTCCTTGAATCTATCATGCTACTCAAAAACTGATGCTTGATTTATGCAAGATGGTTAAAAAAAAAAACAGTCCAAAGCATTCCATAAGTTTCCGAAACCGAATCCTATTACATTATTAGTCCAGATTTACTATTCAAAATTCATCATCTGTGATAATCAGGCTTTAGTAAGGTGTATTTTAATTCCTGCTGCAGCATTTCATCCAAAACTTGAAATAATAAAAGTTGATCAATCATTTTATAAAATGTATAGCAATAACATACTTCATTTTCATGCGTATACGCTTATTTTTAATGTCAGTACAAAAATGTCTGGAAACTTATTGAAAGCACTTGTACATATATACACACATACACACATGCATATATATATATATATATATATATATATATATATATATATATAATATAATTTTAGAGTGTGTACATTGATTTGTGAAATTTTATAATGAGTGATTGGCGTATGTTATTGGGTGTGTTTATGTAGAAGTTCTCAACTTATATACTACTATTTGATTTAAATACCTACGTTTCCAATGAAAACCTAATAAGGTATTAAAAATGTCAACTAATTAGAAAAGCTTAAATAAAATGCATGTAATATGTAATTATCCAATACTTTATGCGAATCAATGAAAATAATTAGTATTAGTATTGAACGATTCCTTTAGTAGATAAAATTATCGTAGTCACTCATTGATCGCAGCTGCAAAGAGTGCAACCTATAATGGCCTTGGGCAGCGACAAATTCGGACATTGATCTGAACTCACGCGATACGCCTAAAAGTTTGCGCACTTTTCAAGATGTTAAATGTTACAGCCTGGTGGCAAAAGAGGCGCCAACTTGGGGATAACTTACAGTCAATACGACACGCATGATATTTAAAGTCTTCGTTTCAGTCGGTGAGTGTCTATTTCTGAGTTGCATAATATGGGTTCCGAGTAGACTGCCATTGACTTTTAACACTCACTAGTTAAATCTGAGCAGTTTCGGATTTACAAGCTATCTATAGATATATACATAGATCTATAGATGGAATTGGAATATTAGAAAAGTTGATCTGTCTATCACTTTGAAAACGGCCTAAAATTTTCCGTGTCCCTTAAAAAGCGTATTATGAAAAAAGGGAATCGCACATAAAGGTGGATACACACAAAACTTTATATTAATTAGATGAGAGGGAAAAAGAGAGAGGGAGAGAGATAGATGGGAAGAAAGGGAGGGAGACGGAGAGGGAGAGGAAAGGGGTTAGTGTGGCTGTCATTTTTGGCAGTTACAGAGGTACATTAATGGGTTTCGTGGTCGTTGTTCATTTCATAGTGGGTTGTTTTTAAACAGTTAAGTGTTAATACAGACGTTGATGCACGCATAAGAGCGTATAATACATATCCATACATATTACAGACACATAGGCAGATACATATAAAAAAATGCCTATGCAGATATACATGGGTCTACATGCAGTCATATACACACATACACGCAACTCACGTACACATATATACACTCGCACATATATACATATATGAGTGCATGCTCACACATACATAAACATACACACACCCATCCGAGTACATATACGTGAATACACAGATCTCCAGTAAGAAGTAGATGCATACATACACATACACAGACATATATATATATATATATATATATATATATATATATACAAGTACACACATACGAACGCGATCATGCACACGTATACACAATTACCTAAAATATAAATTTATAAAATATAAATATGTAGACCCATATAGACATACATGTATATACATACACACAAATATATGCATAGCTATACATACACATATAGACATACGCATACCGGCATGCATATATCTATGCCAAATAGATAAAGTAGAGTTAGAATAAATAAATAAATAAATAAATAATAATAATAATAATAATAATAATAATAATAATAATAATAATAATAATAAATAAGTGAGTGCATGGTTTTATTTAGTTAAGTTATTTTAGTTAATACTGCAGGATTATATAATATATATAAGCATATACAAGTATACACATTCATAAAAATACAAACATACATACACATACAGACATATATACATATATACACAGAGATGCGTATATTTATGCTGAGTATAATATATACATATATGTATATGTGCGTGTGTGAGTGAGTGTGTAGTGTGTGTACGTGTATGTACCTGAGTATGTATGGGCACTATTATAAACAGATATCTTTTATTTTATGACACATTCCTTTTTTTCGAATTTTCTAATTACAATATCTGTATGAAAATAATTTTAAAATTATGCTTAATAGGAGCCAATAACGTTTTTGATTCCGGTATAGAAGCCAAATAAACGTGTGTGTTGAAAAAATTAGAAATAAAAGAAATTAAGAGACGCCAATTGATTTATATATATAATACAGCCTTTTTATTCATTCTCATATTCAATTAAACTTTAAACCTAAAATAGTCTTAAATCTAAGTACTACAATAACGATAATCTGTAAACATTACTTGCCACTAATACGAAACTAAAATTAACCGTAACGTTATTGCAAGGTTGTTACAGCCAGAAATAAAATTTTAAAAAATCTTTTTATAAAAGCAATTAAATATTTGGGAAATAAAGAAACAGCGAGATCTAATTTAGGAATTCAACGAATGGGATATATGAAAAAAGAAATTTTAAATGGCTCAGGGTTTTCTGAGAAAACTTCTCATGACTCTGTTCTTAAATGAAGATACGAAAATTTGGCGATATATTAATACTTAAATGGGTGTTTCGGTAGCTACAGCAAAGGTAAATATTTCTCACATGTTTTTCCCGTTAAGGGATATGTTTTCCTTTCTCTTTAAAAATACTATATTCTCAAAAGTGCGTTTATTCATACAGTCTGAAGAAATGCTGGTTTGGGAAAATTTTCAGACGATATAATGTTTGAAATTGTTCGACTGGACATGGAAACAATTGTAACGTAAAATGAAATACACTTTTTGTTGCCATCAACACCCTGTTTGAAGTCTTGATTTTTTCTACAGTATATATATATATATATATATATATATATATATATATATATATAGAGAGAGAGAGAGAGAGAGAGAGAGACAGAGAGAGAGAGAAAGAGGGCCTGACAGACAGGCAGAAATAGATACAGATATACATATATATAAGACAATATCTATATAACAAATGAAAAAAAAATATATTTATGTATTTATTTTATTTCTCTCTCTCTATAAATATATATAAATATATATAAATACATATATATGTGTGTGTGTGTGTGTGTTTTATGCACGTAATAATATTTAATAAGAAAAAAAATAAATACCTACAAATAAATATATGGGCGACTCATTTATATTTATATATATATATATATTTATATATATATATATATATATATATATATATATATATATATAATGAAGACAATAGGAGTTGGAAATGAAGACACATAACTATATGTTGGTGGATATAAATTGGTTCATTTATACAATAAGGGAATACAATCAATTAGTTGGGGGATAGAAGGGGATCTTTATGTCAAGGCATTTCGAAGGAAAATGCTTCTCATAAGAAGAATAGAAAAGATGCTAGGTATAAGTAACATAGTTGGGATGCGGCATCTAGCGTTGGATTAATTAGGAACTAAATAGATCAAAACAAATTAAAATTATAGATTATGTTGGGGGGGTCTAATTCTAAGAAAAGAACGAGCGTATTATATAAAGTGTAGTTCAGAAATGTGTATAGAGTCTTTATCATAGTCTTAAGTGTATTTATTATATGTTTTAGGGTTAAAGTTGGGGCTTAACTGGATGCGTGGTGGTTCTAATTTAACGGCGTGTAAGGTGTCTATTATCTATGGAGGGGCATTTTTTACATGTGCAAGCGAGATGACATCACAGTCGTGATTTAAGGCGAAAGGGGTAGGTCTGGGTGGGTAGTTATAAGGCTATAATACTGGATTTTCAAAGTATACTGTATGCTAGGTAATATGTGGCAATATTTCTATGTTTTCTTTTTTATAAGGAAAAGGTAGAGAGATAGGATGGCAGATTACTTGGGGGTTTCTAACAGGACAAAAATAGAATTTTGGATATGGACGATTGGCGTAGTGGAGTAATAGGGGGATTTTACTATTAACCATAACAATATTAATAATAATAACAGTAATAACGACGATGGCAATAACAATAAAAAATGATTATCATAGTAGCGATAATAATAGCGATGACGACGATAATAAAAGTTAACAAAAATAATAGTATTAATAATAATAATAGTGATAATAATAATGGTAATAATAACTAGAATTTTAGTAAAATTAAGGGGTACAGATAAAAAGCAAGATCCAAGACACATGAAATATATTTAAGGGATAGAGGGTGGAGGGTAAAGTAAAAAGAACAAAAAAGGAAAGATGAGGCGAAAAAGGTATATATATATATATATATATAATAAGATAAAAGAACAAAAATTATAAAAATAAAAAGTTCTTAGTTTCTTTAAAAGGGGGCAGTGTTGGATACTTAAATGAGGTATAAGGGATTAGAGTAGTGTATATGCACACATACCTATACACACCCACTTATACATATATATATGCATACACATATACATATATATATATATATACATATACATATATACATTCACGCATACACATATACAATAAGGTTTGCCGGCAGAAACGAATAGTTCAGAAAGTAGTATCCTGTGTTTTTTAAATATGTCTTTACAGAAGAGGGTATGTAATAATCCACAATGAATCACGAGAATACCCTATCGGTAAGACCAACTTTCTATGTTATAAATGAATAAGACATAAAACAACAGAGTACGTACATGCTCGTTTCTAAACAAGCAAAAAGTAATTTCTGAGTGTTGTCCCCTTGAATTGATTTCTTATTCTTAGAGATATGTTGATGGTAGACATACTCTAAGCGTTTGAATATTCGTGTTTGTCTTGCAGATTTTTTCTTTTTATATAGTTCAGTTGGTATTCGTTAGTTGTGCGGGTGAAATATTTTTTTTTTATTCCTCGTTTGTGTATGAAATGGTAGAATTCAGGTTTGGTTCAAAAACTGTGACGGCATTTTCTGGAAGTAGTTGCGGGCATTTGTATTCTTTTCTAATGAAAGAATAAAGTTATAAGTGGCAATAAGGTTAGCTGGGTGGGTGAAGAATTTGCTGACCGCCAATCGGCGTGGATGGGAAAAAGGAATATGTCTGTGTAGATGCCGGGGGTGAGAGGGGCTATATTGAGTGACTGAAAGTCGGGGGACCTTATTGTAAAGTCAATTTCAGTGAATTTAATATTAAATAGGAATATTTCTGGATTGAAGGGTTAGTATTATTTTAATTGCATAAGTTTATATGTGCTGTTTTTTATTATTATGGGGGGATTTAGATTAGTGCGATTAATAGGAGGACGGTTGCAGGTAGGGGGCAATAGTTCTTATTTACAGATTAGAGGCCAAGGGAGGAGAGAATTTCGAAGTTACTTTTCATTATGCTATGGCCTTAAAATCGGTGAGGGTATATGTTTTTTGGTGTAACTGGTGTTAATTGCTAGTTTTGTTGTAGCTGAATAGGTGGTGTCAAGCGTAGATGAGATTTGGTTAGGGATAATTGTCTGAGAAGCTGTCAGTAAAGTAGTTGTAACATTAGTACGATTTTGCCGGGGGCATGTGGTTCAAGGAGGAATTAAAAAAACAATTAAAGTTCAATAATCGTTATATATTCAGGGTGTGTGATAATAGTTTATATTAAAAAGTTAAAGTTTTAAGCATTTAAGCGAGCACAACTGATAACGAAGTCTTAGTGTAGATTGCAGAAAAACATTAAATATGGGGTGTTAGCTAGGGGAGAGGGGCAGCGAGGGAGGGGGTTGTGCTTTAATATTTGTTATTGTTAGATGTGCTAAGTATTAGTTGGTTTCTGGTGGTATATTTTCAACGGGGATATTTGTATTTCCATACTTGAACTTTTTCTTATGCCTACAACTGAAGATTATCTCTGGTTTTGAGTTGAGGATGTTTAATTTATTAGGTGCCGCTATAATCTCAGTCGGCTCTGCGTTACATAATAGGCAGTATTTAGATCCTGAGGTATAAGATTTGGATTTTCTTAATATCTTCCATTTTTATGAGAAATTTATTTTGTTTAGTTTTAGAGTTCTTACTAGGTTAGATAGGGTGGTTTTTGTTTTAGGGGTCTCTCTAGAGAATGATTGTAGATGGTTCGCAATTCTGGTTTATATCAAGAAGGGGGATAATCCTATGTAGGTCTGTATTTTTGGGTTTGCGTGTGGTGCATTTAAGACATTTGATTTATCTGGGGGGTAAATTGAGTTTCCATTTTCCGGCTCACTATCGCCTATTCCTATCGGTTGTATGATCGGTTGTACAGTTAGTGTGTTATAATTTGTTGGGTTATGCGGTTACTAGGTGGAATAACTGGTTCTATGGGTTGTGGCTATCTGGTTATTTGCTGTCGTGTTTGACGGAAGGTCAGTTACACCCTATCTCTCTACCTTTTCCTTATAAAAAAGAAAACAGAGAAATATTGCCACATATTACCTAGCATATTGTATACTTTGAAATCCAGTATTATAGCGTTATAACTACCCACACAGACCCACCCTTTCTCCTTAAATAACCACCATAATATCCCTCCCAAAAGTATACACTAATGCATTGTGATGTCATCCTGCTTGCATATGTAAAATACGCCTCTCCATAGATAATGGACACCTAACATGTCGTTAAATTAGAACCACCACACATCCAGTTAAGTCCCAACTTTAACCCTAAAACATATAATAAATACACTTAAGACTATGATAAAGACTCTATACACATTTCTGCACTACATTATATATAATACGCTCGTCCTTTATTTAGAATTCGACCCCCCTCCAGCATCATCTATAATTTTAATGTGTTTTGATCTATTTCGTTCCTAATGAATCAAACGCTAGACGCTGAATCCCCACTATGTAACATATAACTAGCATCTTCTCTACTCTTCTTATGAGAAGCATTTGGCTTCGAAAGGCCGTGGCATAAATAGTCTCTTCCATCCCTCAACTAATCGATTGAATTCCCTTATTGAATAAATGAACCAATCCATATTCACCAATATATAGTTCTGTGTCTTCATTTCCTACTCCTATTGTCTTCATATATAAGCTCCATTGATACTTGTTGAGCTTTATAATGTCCAGATAAATTTACTCTCATAGATTTGATCTTCTTCTTTTCTCTAATGCTATAAATATATATATATATATATATATACCTCATTATTATTATTATTATTATTATTATTATTATTATTATTATTATTATAATTATTATTATTATTTACAATGAATTCTATCTGTCCGACTACGAGAGGCACGAGCTGTCATGTTTGAATGTTAAATAACATATTAATCGGTAATATAGATTGTTTTTTAACAATCAAGCTTTATATCTTATAAAGAATTATTGGTAAAATTATTTATTACAAGAAATGGAATTAATAGCAATTAAACGTAAAACGGATGTAAGCGTTACACAGAAAATAACACACATGCCATTAAATCAATATATAGATTATTATTATTATTATTATTATTATTATTATTATTATTATTATTATCATTATGATTATTATTCGTATTCCTATTCTTTTTAATATTATTATTATTATTATTATTCATTTTATTATTTATAATATCATCATCATCATCTTCATCATTATTTATTATTGATTTTATTATCATTATTATTATCATTATTATTATTATTAATAATAATAATCTTATTATTATTATTATTATTATCGGGGGAGATTTATTATCGTTATTTAAAACTATCACGTGTGACATTAATACTTTATTAAACTATCATTATGATAACTATTAATAACGTTTTTTTTTTTTTACCTTTCAACAAATTTATATCATTTTCCAATTATTTGTATACATATTGAAATCAATCGCCCCTATTTTTTGCCGTTGGAAGTAAACGCTAACACGTTTCAAAAAAAAAAGTTAATACGGCATTCTTCTTCCGCAAATGGTAAAAATAATTTTTCAATATTGTTGTATGGAATGAACGTTGTCCATACTACGATTTTCTAGATTTTTCAACATCTTTCATTTTAATTTCGATACTTTTTGTGGCCAAGAGCAGAGGGCCGCTTGAAATGTAAAAAAAGTAAATATTAAATACAAAATATTACATCATGTTACTGCTATCAAAATAAAACCCTCATAAATTTGAAATCACTTTTCTAGAACCATGAATTAACTTTAACTATATATATATATATATATATATATATATATATATATATATATATATATATACTTGGTAATTAGTAAAAACTTGAAGAGAGTGCTCAATACTATTGCAGAGCAAATATGTGTTTTATTTTTTATTACCGTTTTATATGTTTGGCTACATATGTTTCAGATGTTGAACCATGTTTACGATCCAACAGCCCTCGTCAGGTCTCGCAGAATTGCCCACTTCTGCGAGGCCTGACGAGGCTGGTGGATCGTAAACATGGTCCAACATCTGAAACATATGTAGCCAAACAGATGAAACGGTAATAAAAAAATAAAACATATATATATATATATATATATATATATATATATATATATATATACTATCAGAAAGGCCCGACGGTCGACGTTGCCCGGGATCGAATGATGATCAACGAATGCTCCGCACTTCCTGTACATTAATTGTCTTCGAAATCGGTAAAATCACTTCTGTATCAATCAAATCGATTGATTGACTGATACAGTCGGGTGCATTGCGAAACACTAAAATACCCCCTTGAAGTGGCTTGAACCACAGGATATTGTAAGCTGCATTGAACTGTAGAGAATCTACTGTTGATTTCATATAAGTAATTGTTTACTTGCTTGAATAAAACTTCTTATTATAATTGTCAATTATCATGGTTCAATTGTGCTCTAAACAGTAATATTATTTTGTACCCCCCCTTTTCTTACCAAATAACCTACGGTTGATTTTGTCTGCCAGGATGTTGTTCGATGATATGATTTCTCAAATGCACTTGTGATGTTAGACTCTGTATAATTGTGTACTTTGGTTGAAATGGGACTGTTTCCTCTTCAATTTGATGTCTGCGATTATGGATTTTCCAATACAAAACCTATCCCAATAAAAATCTCGAGGTCATAAACTGCATTTGTGTGAAAGTTCACATAAATCGACCTAGCCGCTTTGTAGTTTATATGGAATACTACTTAAATTCACACAAAGTCCATTATATATATATATATATATATATATATATATATATATATACTCTATTTATATTAGTCCTCGAACGAAAGAGCAGGACACAAAATGTTTTAAATAATAATATAATAATAGAATAACAAGAACAAAGAGTTTCGCTGGCTATTATTGGCCGTAACCAGTTATACAAGCCTTTTGAAATTTTCATCTCTATTTTTCTCGTTATGTACTGAATATTTCTTAATTAAACCTATATTAAATATTGTTCTTATTAATTTTTTAAGATTTTCTATTCTGAACGAAGTTTAAAAAAATTAATCTAAAAAATTATTTTAAAGTTTTTGTTAAAATAATTCAGATTTGCTTATTATTCAGACCTGTAATTACAAAAAGGTGGTTGCATAAAATGAGTTGTGGTGTGAGGGGAAATACATACAAACTGAAACAGAGAGAATATTCAGACCTGTAATTAATAAATAAATACAAAGAGGGGGTTGCAAAAATGATTTGTGGTGTAAGGAGATGCACAAAATGAAATGAAATTTAAAACTTTCCTTCTCTCTTACAGGGAGAGAGAGACAGAGAGAGACAGAGCAGACAGGAAAACAACTGACAATAGTAATGGGAGGAGTTAAAAGATAATATACTCACTAACATACTATTATACTTTAAGTGAAAGGGGGAGGCGAAACACACACACAATTGTATAAGATAGAGAGTGCAGTTGGAGGGATTAAATAGATCGTATTACTAGCGCTGATATTACTTTATTGTAAACAATTTTTTTATTCCAGAACGAATTAAAAAAATTTTTAAAGTGAAACTATGAATATAAGACAAATGTCCTTATGTTAACGAGCATCTCCCCCCCTCTCTGGCTTTCTTACTCTTTCTATTTTCTCTCTCTGTGTCTCTATAAGAGAATAGAGAGGGAGAGAGAGAGAGAGAGAGAGGTGAGTAAACGTGGAGGTAGACACGTTTACCAGAACCAAAGGTCAGCTGACCAAATTACATATGTGTGACGTGGTTGGCTAGATCTGGAGATTTGATTTGAGCTTTGAAGAAGAAGGGCGTTTTCCGTGGTCTCCCCCTCTTAACTGGGGAGGGGGAGACGAACGCTGACGTGTGTGAAGAAGAACTAACACAAGCCGATTTCACTTCCACTTCTGCAGAACCTCTGGGGAAAGTGAAATAAAAGACTATAAAACCATTTCATCGTCTTGGAGTGATAAATCTTCGTCAAACAGGTATCAAGTCTCCCTCCAGGATGAGAATTTTCCAGATGATCCGTTTTGCAGAAGCAGAGGTAGGTTCATAAATTACATGTCACACACACGATTCCCTTTATGATAATCAAACACACAACCATTTATATCACACGGAATCTTTCTTATGTTATATCACACGGAATCTTTCTTATGTTATATAGAAAACGTAAAAAGTGCCCCTAAATGAAGAACTCTATATAACATATTCAAATGTAACGAAAGCTCAATTTGGTACCCCTCAAGGATAACCTCGATGATTGAATATATAACACTTACATATTTAGTTGGAGCTAAGGTTATCAGAATATATAATTTTAAAGCAATCCTGCGTTATTTTTGGTCAAATTTAAAAAATATAGTTGAAAGACACCATTTGTTTGGAGCATGTGAGACTATCATGTGGGTTGGTGCAGACTTGTCTCAATATAGATCCCGTCGATTTTTGCCACAAAAAAAGAATTAGATAATCTGTATTCTGATTGTATAGTCTTGTACTATGGCAATATTGTTGAAATATAGACCTCATTCAATGGAAAGCAAAAGCTTATATTATGTTGCTAGAAATTATGATAGAATCAAATATTTCAAAATAAATGATCAAAGTGATGAAATGAAACTTAAAAATAACTTTGGTTATTTCTGTAAAGGTAAAGAAAACGTTGTTAAATGTAAAATTATCTTCAGAGACTAAAGAGCGCATTTTTTTTATAATCTATTGATGTTGTTCAAACCATGGCGTCTAGAAGAAATTGATTTGCTTAATGGTTGTAATTCTTATGCTGAATCATTTAAGAAAAATGTCTCTTTCATATCTGAAATGAAGAATTATGTTATTGTTAAAAAATTAATGAAGCAATTGAAAAGGCCAAAGATTGGGAACAAGAAGCCAAAATATTCATTGAAAATAACAATGATGAAGATGATGAATATGATTGTGATGTTCAAATTAATGTGATTGGAAAAGATGAATTTGATGGTGAGGTGGATTTGAAGATACTCAAATAATACAAGTTACTCAAGAAAAAGTATTGGCAAATGAGCAAAAACTCAACCAAATTCAAAAGGCTTTTTATGATGAAATTATTGCAAAAATTGAGCAAAGAAATGCCCATTGAAATGAGGAAAAACCAATTCCAAAATGCAATTGTGATGACTGCCCACAAGTGCTAAAATCTATTAGTGGTCAAGACGGTATGGGAAAGTCCTTCTTGATCAATGCATTAGCAGAAAAATTATCATTAATTTATCCAGCTGTAAATGGTCCAACTGTCATAATTTGTGCCCCAACAGGTGTCAGTGCTTTCTGGTTGAAAGGATCCACTTGTCACAGAGTGTTTAACTAGAAGAGCAGCATGGTTCTACACCAAAGTATGAAGAATTGTCTAAAACTAAGCTTAAGGAAATGGGATCTATGCTTAGTTATGTGAGATTGTTCATCATTGATGAAATAAGCATTATTAGCCATTTGTAATTGGCATTTATTCATCAACGTTTGCAAGAAAAATTTGGTGATTCAAGAATGTTTTTTTCCATTTGCAAAAATGTCCATAGTTACTTTTGGCGATTTATTTCAGCTTCCTCCTGTGAATGAAAAACCTGTATTTTCAAACATTTCAATTTATGATGCAAAAAAAACAGGAATAGCTGATCTAAATTTATGGTCTTATTTAGATTAAGATGAATTGACGATTAATATGCGACTAAAAGATGATACTGAAAACTTTGGTGACATTTTAAATAGAATTATAACGATAAATGATAACGATATTAAAATTTTAAATTCTCACAGAATTAATTCCAAACGAAAAGCTAATCTATCAGAAGTTGATAATCTTTTGATAGAAAAGCAAAAGGAAATGAATATAATTTGTATTTTGCCAACAAATGAAGCTGTGAAAGAAATTAATAATAAAATGTTGGAAATGG
Source organism: Euprymna scolopes (assembly GCF_053919585.1). Classification (NCBI taxonomy): domain Eukaryota; kingdom Metazoa; phylum Mollusca; class Cephalopoda; order Sepiida; family Sepiolidae; genus Euprymna; species Euprymna scolopes. The sequence goes on along the minus strand of NC_136484.1, from coordinate 159,691,383 downwards.
TGGAAATCAATAGCATTAATACAGTTGAAATTGCAAATTTAGACTTAAATATGACACAAAAGTCATCTAATAACAAAAAACTTTAAAAAAAAGCATCCTAAAAAGCGTAAAGCTAACAAAGTGTCCATTACAGCTGGTCGTGAAACTGTACTGAGAATTGCGATTGGAGCTCGGTGCATTTTGAGGCGAAATATTGATGTAAATAAAGGTCTGTGCAATGGTACTATGGAAATAATTACTGATATTAATTTTAAAAGTGGCAATGTTTTTTTCTGTGACTACAATTTGGCAATATGGATGAAGCTGTGTACATTGAACATATACAAGTTGATTATGAAGTTTCACCAGGACTTTTTGTCACTAGAAGTCAGATACATTTGTCATTGAGTTACGGTCTTACTGTAAATAAAACCCAAGGAATTTCGGTTGATGGCATTATAGTTGACTTAGGATCTGATGTGTTTTCAGCTGGAATGACCTATGTTGCATTATCACGGGCAAGAAAATTGTGCACTGTTTATTTAATTGATTTAGACCCTTATAAATTATAAATGTGTGACAAAAGTGCATGAAATGAATATAATAAATATAGAGCCAAAAGAAATCGACTTGATTTGCCCCACTTGATCCATGTTGTGTAAAGCCACCTAGTTTGTCATTTTATAAAACAAATAATTCGAAAAAGCTCAAAAAAGATATTGATAGTGAATTGCTATTAAATGAAAATCCTCCTATAAAACACCTCAAAAGAATTGGCAAGAGTGACAGTGTTCAATTAGATTTAAAATTAATTAATACAAGAAATTCTTGTTTTGCTAATTGTATTATTCAGATTATTTATCAACAGCTTCCTTATTTCACTAACATTATTAAACCAGGTCCAACCATAGAATTGACAATTCAACAATTGATAAGAATTGTTATTCCTGGAAACCACAGTGTTGCTGATTTAAGAGAAATTATGGGTGGAATATTAAATGATGGAGGACAATAAGATGCTCTTGAATTTTGGGAACATTTATTGACCACATGTCCCCACAGTGCTCAAGAATTATATGTTTTTTGAGGAGAATAGAACCAGAAAATGTATCAGAAAACACGAGGGTTATTGTAGGAGTCTGGAAAATGGTCAGTGCATCTGTAGACACCAAGTTGGTTGTCATTTACAGACTATTCTAATTGGAAATAATACCAAACAAATAACTCTTACACTACATCCCATTGATGGTCGCCAGCAATTTAAAAATTTACTTAAAACTGATTCCTATGTCATTAAATATTACAATGAATGTCAGCAAAATACTGAACACTTGGTAAACTTTACTTATACTTTTCCTGAGAGAATGAAATATTTTTGTGTTGCACTTGACTCATTTTCAATCAGTAATGATGGTTTTAAAAGATTAAATGTTGAAATTATGTATTTTAATACAAAAAAGCAAAATATTGTTGAAACAAATTTCAAATTAAATGCTGCCATAATGCGTACATTGGATAAATATGATTTTGGTCATTTCACTTATATTGTGAAAAATGAAGAAGAATGGAACATGATTAGTGATTCTGAATATATGTTTCTTGTAATATGAAATTTCCTTCTAAGATAAGTAACATTACTGCACTATTTTTTGAAAAAAATTGCCTTTTTACTAAAATTTAATGATTTAATTAAATTATAACAAATTAAAAAAAAAATTAAGCAAAATTGAAAAAAATGTCTGGTTTTCATTTTCTAGATTTCTTATTGTTTGTTCAATATCTTTATATAAAATATAAAACTGTTCTTTATTTAATTGTAAACAACTTTCCTTTTAAAGTATCCCAAAATGTTGCATTTAATAAAAGCATTGTAATTATTTTCTAGTTAATAATTATTATTTAAGATCTTTGCATACCTATCAACCAGTGGATTTCACAGGTTTCATAGAGACAACTATTATAATTAGTAGTAGTAATTGTTGTAGTAATCGACTTTTTATACAGGTTGGAGAATGGTTAGAATTAGAAGGGAATTGGGTAAGATAGAGAGAGAGTGGAGTTGGAGGGATTAAACAGAGATTAGCTGAGAGAGAGAAAGTAGACAAATATAAATACAAATAATAAATAGAATTAAAGAAGAAAAAAAAAGACAGAATAGTAGATTTAATTGTGTGTGCTTCTTTGTTTTGCTCTTTTTTAATGTTTTAACTCAGATTCTAATGCTTAAAAAAACTTTACTTTTTCTACTGAGTAGAATATTGAAAAAATAAATTCAACTTGTTACATACATTCATATTTTTAATCCAAATTAATAAATTAAATAAAATATAATCTTAAAAAGATCAGATACAAGTTAGAAAAGCATTTCATCCAAGGCATGAAAATTGTTAAACAAAATTCTTTTTACTATAGGCTTTAAAAATAAAGGTTAAAGATTCAATCTGAAATGTATTTATCTTCAAAGTGCACTTTTATAAATTTTAGAAAGTAAGGTATAAAAATTAAATTTAAATTGAATCAAAAATTACCTTGGATTTATTTTATGTAATCTACATTTTGTTGCATTTTAAAAACATTATCTTTCATCTAGCAATTAATGATATAGAAATAAATTTTCAATGTTTTTTAAGTGCAATAGAATGTACATTACATAAAATAAATCCAAGGTAATTTTTTTATTGAGTTAAAATTAAATTTTTATACCTTACTTTGTAAAATTTATAAAAGTGCACTTTGAAGATAAATAAATGTCAAATCGAATCTTGTACCTTTACTTTTAAGGCCTATAGTAAAAACATTTTGTTTAATGATTGTCATGCCTTGGATGAAATGCTTTTTTAACTTGTATATATATATATATATATATATATATATATATATATATATATACTAATACTACTACTACTTGGCAACCAGTATCTACAATTACAATCATCATAGGTCAATATGTTTTTAATAGAATCGTAGATATAGATGTTAAGTTTTTCAAAAGTCACCTGTTGTGTTCTGATGTAGAAATACTCAAATTTGCGCATAGTTCGTGTTTACATGGAAATGTTTTCGCCATTTTGACATTTGATATTTTAGATTTATGACATTTACATGTTGTTGCTTTCTCACAGAACAAGTTTTACATTGGCATATTGCTACAACGAGGAGTCGAAATCAATAACTGACTAATACTTTTCAAGAAAATATATGAACCCAATATTTCCCCTTCAGCGATTATGAACATAGGAATGTAATTCTAATCACTCTTTTACAATTACCCTTTCATAATAGTTATTAAATGTCGAGATTAAAAACGGGTTAACATGGTGCTTAATATTAAATCAAAGCAAACTTTTATATCATATCCAATTTAGTTGATATTGACTATTTTCCTGTCATAAATTCATAGAGTACAAAATTATGTTAACCAGGGTTTTTTTTTTTTTTTTTACACAGTGATCACCACTTATCAAGGCCCCGAAGCCACTCAGGGATAAGGGTTATTGCAAGTACATCACGTTAGTGAGGAGATTTTATGAAGTGTTTTATTAGGGGGGCGGTTCATTAGGAATTTGTTAACATTAGACTTGAAGACATCCAAGTTGTAGTCCGGAGGGAAGCAGGCAGACGGAACAGAGATTTTGATCTATGAGAGTTCCTACTCTGGTTTTGTATACGATGATTCGAATATATTTTGGATATTAGAGATTCATAGATTTCACGATGAATCGTAATTTATATAAATAAAATTTGCAATGGAAAATATTTTCTCTTCTCAGTCAGTGAAATTGAAATAATTCCTGACTTGATTTTACATTTTCCCCAAATCAACATTTTCATGCAATATCTGGATTATAGATTAACCGTGTCGTACTGTGCCCCTGTGGGATAACAAATATATTAATACAAACGCCATTTCATAGATTGTTATCTATGCGATGAATTACGTACCATAATATTGATAAGGTTTTTTTCCTCGGCATTGTTTGTCGATAAATTCCACGAAAACATAAAGAAAAAGTAATCATTCTTAATCCATGCATTCCTAATTCAATATAAAAACACTGCAATTTGACGTACTTTTTTTATTAACAGAATAACTTTTGTAGCTTGCTTCGGTTTTTTAACTTGATATCGACCAGATTTTATTTACTTACTTTAAAATTACCATTGATTAAGGGCTACAGCAACTTGAGGATAAATATTAATGAGAAAGATCGATTATCATTTAAAATATAAGGAATATTTTGAGAAGATTGTAAATACTGAATGAAAAATGCAAAATTTAATTTTCTATGAGGATGATTCACAACAAGTATTTGTTGAGATCTTATTTTAAAGAGTAGTATGTTGTAGCCTCTAAAAATCAGTTTAATGGTAATATATTACCTACCTCATAAATTCCTGCCGAGAAACTATATTTATAGAAATTCTGATTGCAACTAGATACATTGAAGCAAAATGAAAAGCATTTACAGTTGCGACAGAAGGCGAGGTCTTGCTTTGAATGCCACAGAAAAAGACATCAGAGAGTGGAGTTCAGTCGAGTAACTTCCCTGACATAGCAATGGCATAGAGAAATATTATCAAGATTTATTCTCTGAGAACGTTGCTTTAAAGAACGCGGTAGTTCATTGTCATTAGATTATGATGTCGATTATAAATAAATAATAAAACAAAAATATAAAGTAAATAAGAATAAAAAGTTAAGCTTCTTTAAATGATATTATAATAAGATCATTTTCCCAGGGAATTAATCTAAACATTATATGTGACTGCTGGAATCATTTTACATTATATGTAAGTGCTGGTATCATTTTACATTATATGTAACTGCTGGAATCATTTTACATTATATGTAAGTGCTTGAATCATTTACATTATATGTAAGTGCTGGTATCATTTTACATTATATGTAACTGCTGGAATCATTTTAGATTATATGTAAGTGCTGGAATCATTTTACATTATATGTAAGTGCTGGTATCATTTTACATTATATGTAAGTGCTGGTATCATTTTACATTATATGTAAGTGCTTGAATCATTTACATTATATGTAAGTGCTGGTATCATTTTACATTATATGTAACTGCTGGAATCATTTTAGATTATATGTAAGTGCTGGAATCATTTTACATTATATGTAAGTGCTGGTATCATTTTACATTATATGTAACTGCTGGAATCATTTTACATTATATGTAAGTGCTTGAATCATTTACATTATATGTAAGTGCTGGAATCATTCTACTAATCCTGGATGTATTTAATTCCTATACAATCCGTTAAATGTTTAAATAAAAGTTTCGATGAGAAAAATGTATCTCCTAGCATATGGAACAATATGGCTCGGGGTTGCTTTATAGCTAATTTAAATTTTATCGTTTGCAATACAAGGTGAACAAATTATTGTTGACCCGCCTTTTTAAATACTCGAATTCTGTCAAACTTCCAACATCATTACCAACAATCATTGTATTGTCTCGCCGCCAGTTGACATTCATAAGCTCTTATCATCGAGTGATTTTCCTTGATGAATGGGACGTTTAGTATAAAACAATATTTCGTTTTTCGTTTTGCGTGTTAATCAATAATAACGATAATGATTTGTAACGATTTTTTACGCTTTATTAAATCTTAGCATGGAGCCCCGATCTTTGTCCGGAAAGAATGAAAATCAACGAAAGTTTCACTTTTCCCTATTTTATTGTTATCCAAACTGTTTAAATCGCCCATTTTTCAATTTTCCACAAAGTTACTTAATTAAGAATGCATTGTAGTCTATATTGCACTGTAGAGAACCTACTGTTGATGTTATAAAATTATTTTATGCATAATTGTTTGATTTAAAGTTAAGAATGAAACTATCAAGTATCATGGGTCAATTGTGCGCTAAACAGATACCGTCATTCCAAACGCACTCATGTAATACCTAAAATCTTGTTATCGCGCGTTTTTTTAATAGAATCAATCATTTTGCTACAGAGTGTTTACTACGTAAATTTTGTTTGGTTTATATAAATCCCCCCACTTGCGCCAGCTGACTTGTTTATCGTTTCCTTGTCGTTACATCATACTTAGAAGTGATAGCTGTCAAAAATAAGTATGATATATTTCCGAAAACTGCAGAGTTGGATTAATATTTAAATGTGGTTGTACGAAAAATTATAATATCAGAAATGATCTCCATACGTAAGTAAATAAAAAAATACATTATAGCTGTAAAATTATAGCTACATATTCAGAAAGATACTTCAAGAGTACGAAGTTATATATAGTGGAGTAAAGTGTGATGTTTTTATCTGAACTGATTGGATCCATTGTTTTCGCTAAGCTTCATAATTGTACACCCCCCTGCCATACAAAAAAAAACAGGGAAAATAGATTGCTTATGTGTAATCTTACTGCGTTGTGAATTAATGAAACTTCAAGGAACAGATGATAGCTTAATATAGTTTGATAAAGTGGTCCGTTCTTCTATTGTATATATTATCGCAGCTTTCAGATGAAAAATAAATGCAAACTTCGGTTATCACTTCATCACTGAGACGATAGATAATTAGCTCTCTCAAAGGTAGGTAGGGAGTTTTTTACAGCATATCAACCCTTTTCAGGTCATTTAATGCCGAATCCAGTGATATTGAAGAAAATGTTGTTTAGTAGAATACATTTGCTATTTTTTTTCAAAGTCGGTTTCTATTTAACCTATAGTTGGGACCCTAACAGGTATTACCACTCCGGGTCAGTGTGAACCTAGGAGCAATTGCAATTAAGGGATGGCTCCACACTCCTCAAAGCCCTCAAGCTGGGCCTCACCATCGGATATAGTATAAGGTCATATCCAGGACCTCTTTAAAAGGACGAATGGCGTTAACATTATGTAATGTAGTTACACAGTTGTCTTTTAGGAGTTGTTAGCCAATGGGCAAATTGTTGTACCTATAGATAATTAATAAACTCATTCTTGTGGTGGAAAATCGAGACTCAAAGAAGAAGAGTATGAAGCGAGCTCTCTAGAAAAAAAACGAGACCTCGAATAAATAGGCATTGTATGATCAGCGTCGACAGCATTTTAGATAAGGGAGACTCATGCAATAAGCAATAAACGTAATCATTGTCAAAAGTTTAGAAACCAAGTGATTCGAATTCCTAAAACTAGTAAAGTCATACCTCAGAGCAACAGAGAACTGGAGACTGGCCACACTTATGCCAGCCTGAGTTTATAACATCCCCATCCCGCAGAGCAATGATAATATAATCTAAGGATATATCATAATTAAAAAGCGAAATTAACGTAGGATTTGTTAAATAACAAAAAAAGATAGACGATTCGGAGCACTACAATCCATATTGAAGAGAATCAGAAACAATTATTTGCAATACAAAATGCATAATTAAATAAAATATATTTAAAATTAAAGCATTTTATAATTCAATTTAAATTTAAAGCACTCAGAAAACATCTCTAATTCTAAGCATATCAAAAAATAATACAACGTTGTTTTATGTTTCTTAATTTTATAATTGAATATTGAGAGCTTGCATTATTTAGCATATTTGGATTACTATTCTCATCTCGGTAGTTATTATCACAACGGTTTAGCCGAGTTAACAGTTCGCCATATTCGTTTTATTAATGTTTCTTTGGCATCCTTTTGTGAGATTCAAAAAGTGAAGAATACATCGAAAATACGTCTTGTGAAAATAACAAAGAAAATGGGAACAGTAGTCCGGATAATGGAAATAATAAACATAACACGGTGTCATTTTTCTTTTTTTCATCATCAGATGCGGTAATCAATCATCGCGTATTGTTTTTCCTTCATTACATTAGGCCCAGTTTCAAGTCAACCTTCAAGCGTTTTCATCTTCCAGCTTTTGTATTCGTTTCTAATCAATCAGCCTCGTCTCATCTTTAATCCCCGATCCGTTTGATAATGTTTTCTTTACAACCTTCTTTGGTACTTGTGGTTCTAGATTTTTTCTTGCCGCACATTTTGATAACTTCTAAGCTGGATTCTGATGTTTTAGTCTTTATTTAAATATCCATCTTCTTTTTTTTCGCTCTGTTCATTATCAGCAAAACACATTTCCGGCAGCAGAATTCTATTCCGATGCTTTGATTGAAGACTCTGCGTGTTTGCTTTAATGATTCCACTTCTATCTTGTTTTTAGCAAAATATTTCAAAGGTATCCTTCACCGTAAGTGATTTATCCTTCGCGGCGCATATTTCTAAATTCATATCTTTCATATAGAGGCCATGATGAATCACAACAAAATTGTGATTTCAGTGAAAAGTAATCCATCTTTTTTACATCTTCACCTAAGGTTGCCTCTCTTACCTTTAAGTTTTTCATTGTATTTCTCTTGGAATGATTTTACTATTTTTATCGAATAAATTTACCCCTTTCACCGAATGTTTTTTTACTATTTTACCTTGCTTGCTATCATATTAAAATTGGCAATGGCAAAATAAAAAAGAAAACATTTGACCTAGCCGAGCGTATTTGCGCTCCTTAGGACGTTTATAATTTAGAAGTTGCTAACATTTATAATTTACAAGCTGCTGATATTCAAATTAGCATTGTTCCCGTTCTAGTTAAATACATAAAAACAGTAATACTTGATCACCATTTTTAAATTTATTTTAGCCAAAAAAATCTATTTAAAAATTTCAGAAATCACATTCCTTCTCTATACACCACACGTATATTTTAGCATTCATACTTTTCCCCATATTTTTCTACAGCTGCGATTATCGAATTTAATGTCGTTCAAGTGTCCACATAAATAAACTTCATGTAATGAGCTAAAAGAAACATAAAATATGTAGGACAAAGACAAAAGTTAGCTTTAGTTTTAAAAGAATCAAGGTTTCATGTAGACGAAAAGGATTTAACAGTAGCAGGTTTCTACAAACGTGCGGTTCTTGAAAATGAGTTAGTGGAACAGAAAAGTGCATTATAACAATGTACGTTAACAGCTAATTGATTTGTCCCAAATATTCAATCTTTTCCATACCAAGATTACGTTTTTCGAGAGCCACTTTAAATCCGTAGTCTTCTGTTTTCTCGAATACCTTCCGAATATGGTTTTATGTTCTTAAACATTTTTGCTTCTCATCAAAATGCCTGGCCATTGCAAGATCCAAGACTGCTAGCATGGCATCCATAATTTTTTGGAATAAATTTGGTGCTATTTCAACCCAAACGGCAATCGTTTAAGGAAAATAATCCTTTATGAGCATTCATTGTCAGGTATTTAGAACAATATTCGTGGACTTTGACCTGCAAATATGCTTCTGACAAGTCAAATTTGAAAATTTTTCCTCCATTTAACTTAGAAAATATTTCCTCGGGGGTAGAGAGTGAATAGTTATGACCCTTTAATGACTCATTCAGTCCCGTCGAAAAATCTTTATATACCCTGATTTTTTAAATTTTTATTTTTCACATGAACTGTGGGTGATACCCATTCAGAGTAGTCCACTTTTTTATTACTTTGATTTCTTCGATTCTATTTAATTCTTTCTCGATTGTTTGTAATGCCGAGTACGGAACCTTCCTTTTGGGTTTAAACACCGGTTTCGCTTCATCTTCTAGTTCAAATTTCACTTCCGTTTTAGTGCAGGAACCCAGACCTTCAGAAAATCCATTTTAAAAACCCTATATCGAATCCCCAATAAATCTTCCTGGCAGTTTGGGACTTGCAGATCCTGTCACATTTACTCTTTTGCAAAATGAGTTTATTGGTTTCTCCCATGAATTGAAAAATATCTTCAAATCTATACCGTATAGATTAGAATTTTTCACGGTATCACATACGTTTTTGTGTGTAACGTCTTTTCATTCAGGGTCACATTAGTATAAAATTCACCCTTAAATTTTAATCTATTTTCTGACGTTCTTCTGGCAATTTTCTTTGTGTTTTGCAGCTTTGGAGAACCAATTGTCTTCCATGTTGTTTCATCAATTAAGGATATGTTACTTCCAGTATCCAAAAGACAGTTTACTTCCCGGCCATTGTTTCTAACTTCAATATAGTTCCTTTTTTTACCAAACATGGATTCTTTTTTGGAATCAATGGTCTTTATTTCAGCCTTACAATATTTCTCCTTTTTGCATACTGTTGACTTGTGTCCTTTACGCCCGCACTTATAGCATATTTTGCTTTTGAAGTAGCACTCTTTTGTGAAGTGATTCTTTCCTCCACATGTCTTACAGTATTTATTTAGATAGTGGTCCCCTTGCTTTACCCTTTGTATTTTGTCAACATTTTTCTCTTCGATACTAGTATTATCCTGTTTTAAATTAAACAGTTTCTGCCATTCCTCAGTAACGTTCTGTAAGGTTATTTATATGTCCTGGTTCATAATGGATAATATTCTAGAACGAATCTCTTTATCCTACGAGGATGTTAACCCTTGCACAAATATCAAGCATTTAAACATGTCCTCTTTTAGGTCTTTCAACTTAAATAACTCGCATTGGGCATTTACTCTCCCAGCATAGGTGATAAAGTCTTCATCATCTTGTTTCAAAACATTTAAACACCTGCAACAAGTAGTAAATAAGCTATCCCGTTCCCCGAAAATGTTCGATAAAATTTATCTAGTCTCTTTAAAAGAAATATCTTCGGGTTTCCGTGGAAGTATAACATTTGTATACTTGGTATTTTTATGGGAACCCAGTTTTTGCAACAATAAAATATTTTTTTCTTTCTCCGACCAGGCCTGACATCGTTTGGAAAAAAATATTTTCATATCTACGATAATATGCTGGAAACGTTAAGCCTTTAGTTGGTTCATATAAAAATTCTGTCAGTGAATTTGCAATTCCTTCCGAAGTGAACCGACAATCCTTTTTTCTTCTTGTTTCATTAATATTGTTTTAAAGGCGTCATTTTGTTTTAACTGTTCTTTTTTTTTAAATTCCATCTGACTTTGCTGAGCTGACAGTGCTAATTGTATCGTTTTTGTAAACTCGGCTAATTGTTCCATGTTGAAGATTTTTTAACACAGTAATAGAACAAAAGCTTAACAGTACCTACACAAAGTATTAAATAAATTTACTGAACAGTTTTTTTTAAACCACAAAAAATACATTCATTTGTAGACTACGTTTTTGCAACACTGACGAAATTGACAGTGAAACACATCCTATATGTATTTTTTTCGCCGTATTATTTTCTTCTCATGAAACAAAAGAAATTTGAAATGGACACTTTCAAAAATTGTTCCTTTCAATGCTTCATGAAATGTCAATTTCTCTTTATTTTTCAACAGGACCGTAACAGACGGAATTAAAAAAATCTGACATACTTTTTGTATGCCTTAGCTTTTTTTTCAGTAGTTAGAATTATCCGTGCAGTATTTTCTTTTCTTCGCTTTCCAATATTTTTGGCTTAAATTTCCCTTTTTGTCAGTTTGAATCCTGTCGCCATTTTTTATATCTTACTTTACAGCAAGAAGTCCGGGGTTATCGGTTAAAGACAAAAGGGGGTTATTTACAAGGGAATACAGGTGACATAAGAGTTACTCGACATCTTGTCTTATTCTTTTCCTGTCTTTTTCCTTCTCTCTCAGTCACGTGAGAAGGTATAGTTCATTTCATCTATGAAGAGATGTAAGGTTATTCCATTGCATCAAATACGCAGTGTGGACGACCGAAAAATACAATTGTGAATTACTTAGGATCTATATCCACTCATGGCTGACGGAAGAAGAGAACCCTACCCCCATTAAGAAAATAAAGGAGTCCGTTTGGAATTCGGTTAGACAAAAACATTCCCGAATCGACAAGATGCGCCTGAAGAGGGTCGGGTGTTTCGTCAACCGAAACGTATCAAAATCTCAGTCAAGATGAGGCCAGTAGTCCGATAAATAATAATACTAATAACTCATCCTTATCTCAGAAAATCAGAAACGTCATTAAAACGCTTTAAAAATATTACACGCTCTGAAACTTGATTATTTAAGTTTAACTAGAAATAAAAATAGAAAGAAATGATAGCGATGACAACGCCTATGTGTGGTCCTAACTTAATTAGTAAAGTTGTTTTTATATATTTACAATTGTTTAATTAAATCAAACGACATATGGATGTCAGATAGGGAGATAAATAAAAATATTTTAAAAAATAATGATTTTGTCTGACATATTTTATTGTTTTTATTGTTCATTTCCGATTTCGACAGCACACAGAGATAGATGTATATCGCCAGCAAGGATGGAAAAATTAAATAAAAGACAATATCAATACGGAAAGAAAGACGTTTACACTAAAAAAACACAATTTGAAAACTCTAAAACAAACAACGCCTTAATGCTAAACTCAGACAACATATTTAATGAACGTTATTCACCATTTCTTTCATTTTACTTTGGTTAAAGTTATCGGAAAGCAATGTGCCATTATTGGATTTTAAGATTTTATTTCTATGTGACATATATATATATATATATATATATATGTGTGTGTGTGTGTGTGTGTGTGTGTGTGTGTGGATATTTCATTATTCTCTTTATCAAACAGTGAATTAATAAAACGGTTTACAACATCAAAGTTTTCTTCCCATTTTCCAAATCAATTATGTTTTAAAATATCCATCTTACATTTTCTTGAATTTTTTGGATTTCAGGCCAAGGATTCAATCTAGTCTGGCGAAGTATCAAGCGAAGTGAGTTAACATTACAAGAAAGAAAGTGAACAATTACTCAAATGAGCCAACGTTAAGTTGTATGAAGAGCATCTTATTTAGAATTCGAAAATGTTGTTATTTTGAATATATGATCAGCTTTGCTTGTGGAGTGAAGTATGCTAAGTCCAGGTTTGCCTGACAAACTCTTGTGTAAAGAGACCGAAGTTTAGATAATTTAAACTCTATCCTATTCACAGATTTATAGAGACCCATGTATACATAGGGTCATTATTGCTTTAACGCGCTACTGTTAAAATTATCCAGCTCATCGGATATTAAATGCATAATGTTACACAATCAACTGAAATATTGATATTATTTCTCAATTTCCTTTGCTCACAGGACGCCAGGTTTTCGCGTGTGGATCAGAATCTTCTCACTCGACACCTTTTCTTTCTTGACACGCGACTCGTAATATTTCATTTCGGCTTTTCTGACCCCACGAAAGAATAGACCGTCTCCTAATGTGACATTGAAAACGCAAGGGTTCTCTCCCCCCTTCAGTGTTCAACGCCTTATTCTCCAATTGTGTATATATCCTACTGTAAGCTACACAGGTGTCGACTAATGTGGGTATTTCTGATCAATATTGAACCGTAGCTACTTTTCCTCTTAATAGAAGATGGTCATGTCTGAAATTGCAGCTAAGTACATTCTCTTTCAGTAGAGTTCTGACTAGTGGTCCGCCGTCCAGAAGTGTTCTTGCTGATATAATCTTTAATAACCAATTTATTAGTCGATGGGTAAACATAAATGCTCGTGGCTAATGAAGGGTGGGAGAAAAATTATGTACAGACATTTAAGTGGTTTTATGTTGTTTTTTATGCATTAATAAATGATGCATCAGTTCAGTTTAAAATTAATTTTCCTATTTTATATGAATGACCGAAATCAAAACAAGATGCCGAGCGAAATAATTTGATGTCGTGTGATTTAGTTTATTCAAATAATGTAAACAGATTTCAACTGTGCACTTATCAAGTATGCATGGATAATATTAAATTAAATTTAAATCAAAACGATTCCTCCTTTTGTAAATGCTCCTATTTTTTAGTCAAAATGATAAATAACTACGAAGACAGGAGTAGTATCATTTAAGCAAGTGACCTTTTATGCTCCGCGGTTTATTTCGCTATGTAGTTTCTACCATGCTCAATGCGCAGTTGGAGCGATTGAGGTTTGCTTTGAGAGATCGTTTTTAAAGTAACGTCTTTCTTTTTTACGTAAAAGATTAAGAAGCTATGTAGACGGAGGTTATACCATTAAAACAAGCGAACCTTTATGCCCCGCAATTTATTTCTCTATATATTCACCGCCGTTCTTTATCCAGTTGCGAGCCCCACGCAAAAGGTTAAATACCTATGTAGACAGAGGTTGTACCATAAACATGAGCGACTTTATGTGCTCCAGAATTCAATTTTCTACCTAGTACACACCATCCTCAATGTATTTTTGCAAGGGATTACAGGACGAATCTCTACTTCTGGCATATTTTTGAGGAGTTGCTGTCTTACACTCTCATGTCGTTTCTATGTAAAATCGTGATGAAATTTTCAGGTTATGAATGCCTTAGTTAAGCCAACAAAAAGAATGTAATTAATAATATTTTTTGGATTCTTTCGAGCGGGCAAAAAGAGGCATAACACCCCATTAATGTAAGAAAAATAAGTACATTAAGTTATATAATGCCTATATAATGTATAATATATATATATATTATATAATGTAATGCCTATACAAAATTTTTTCTCGTTTTTTCTGGCGGCGATCTTAAATGGTTGTCGTAGTATAAACCGATGTGAATTGACCATTGTTTTATTTCATAGCATTATTATTTATTTATCTATTTAGTATATATGACTAATTCATTTAACCACATAAATTAATATACGGAAGTATAGATGTATGCATAAACTTTAAGTATTTACTTCAACAGTGCTCAATACGGTGGTAGAGCTAGTTATTAATTTATAAAATATATATGGCGATTAAGCTACACAGAATATTCCGAGTTTCGTCCAGGAAACGCGGAATAATCTGTGTAACTTAATCGCCTCTATAAAGAGAGAAAGTTTCAGTTTCTGTTTGTGATGTGTGATCTTTTCCAATAATTATTTTTATTCTATTTCAAATTACATTTGATTTATCCGTATCATAAAAAAAATTTGCTTTGTTTATGTACAAGAAGATTTATTTATTCAAAAGTTTTCTTAAATTACGTGATTTGTAATGTCTGAATCCAACTGTCTTAGATATACACATTGACCAAACATAACTATCCTAACTTCTGTAATAATTTGTCACATTCACTGCATTGTAACTATACTCAAAGAATGTTAGTAGAGGTAATTCCTTATCAAATAAATGACAAATACATATGATATTAAATAACGTTGGAATGTGTGTGTATATATATATATATACATATACATATATACATATACATATATATATATACATATACATATACATATATATATATATGTGGATAGATAGATAAGTAGATATTAATAGCGAAAACTCAACACAATCCTACATATACTCTATAAGTTTTCTCAGAATCTGTTGAACAGATCTGGCTGAAACTTTGCATTTACATTTATAATGATAAGTATAAGAGCACTCTCTATTACGGTTTCTGTTCGAGGCCGATTAGGGAATAACAGGGATTTATATGGAGTAGTATTTACTAAAAGATAATCGCAAATTTCATTATATTTTACCAACAATTTTCCACTATGCATTGATACTTAACGGGGTTTAGTTGTGGTCAACCTAAACGCAATATTAAATATCCAGACTTCGTATCGGTAAATACTGTTAAACTGTTTATTGTTCCAGCTGATGTAACATTCATATACACTTTTTTACATCGATTGCTGTGCTTATTTCTAGTAAGCTAGAGGCAGAATACTCGCCAACAATATCAAGGTTGGCTCTGTAACTAGATTCAAATGTCTCGACCGGCAGTAATACTTACTTTATACATTGATTATTGCGTCACCATTATAATAGCGTTTCACACCATCTCCAGTTCCATCATCAGGCATTTTCTGAATCATTCTGCCGGTATACATCGGAGCATACCCCACTTAGTGGACAGTCTGTAAGGATGTGCGATGGTTTGCACGTCGGCGACGCAGAGACACCGAACTCAACTTGTACATGTTGTTCTGTGTTTGGGTCCCGTTGAGTGTTACCTACTATTCTCGTGGAAGTTCAGAGTCTGCCGGACTTTTTTTTTTCAGGCACCGAAAAATCGTCATTATTGCTGTCTTTTACTGGGACCTTCCACCAATGGAAGCGGAGGGACGCTCGTGTTGTTTGCCCGAGACATGTGACAGTGACGAAACTCTTGCGAGAAGGTAATCGCTGCGGAAACTCTCGGTGCCCAAATAGGTGATGACGGTTTCCGTTGCTCTGCTTGTCATGATCTGACTTCGCTATCGCCCCTCGACGATTTTACAGCGGAGCGATTTTTGACATCCTTTAGAAAAGTAGCATGCTGGTCGATTTCCTCTTGTCGGGAGTCGTTCTGCACGGCTTGTTGTGCTAAACGTCGACCTTTGCAGCTTGAGCAGAACGAGCCCATACCGCTGGACAGTATTCTGTGGTCGTGTAGCACAAACCATATAACTGAAGGCGTAGTGTCTCAGCCTGGGCTCCCAAAGGGCTATTAGCCACCAACAGAAATGGGTTCTTGCGCGTCAATAGCTTCCTGCTGAAGTTCTCAATGTGGATTCTGCGTGACAGTATTCTATCAAGTGTCACGCCGAGGTATGTTGTGTATTTAGTTCTTTCCAAGACTTTACTACCCTAGGTGGTGTTGAGATATCTTTGGTTTATGTGGTTTTTATGCGTAATAAACTTTTTTTTTATCTGGGTTCGGATTGAGGTACTATTAATCATAGCGATGACGACTACATGGGCGCTTACATCAATCCACTGTGGATGATTTTGAAGTCGTTTTATTGGATTGCAGTGGCACAGGTATTCCGCATAGATGGATTTGCGTACGTTACGGAATGTTGCCATGTCATTTGTTATATACGTCGCACAGTTAAAGGTCCAGATCTAAACCTCGTGCAGTATGGTGTGACCGCCTAGGGGAGCGATATCGCTCCCCATTGGGGAGATTAAGATCCCCTAAAACCCTGAGAAAACCAAGTAGATATGCCGAGATTGTCTGTTAAAAGTTGATTGAATCTTGGGCAGCAGCGGTTAACCTACCAAAAGGGATGAATATATTGTGTTTTGTAAAAGTAGACATATATTTTATTGTTTGAGAAAAGTGACAGGAAATGCCAGATTAATGTTGAATGAAATCATACATTTGTTTGGCCTGATAAACACCTGTTCAGACTTTCTGGCTTGCTGAATGGGAAAAGTTACAATGTTGACGTTTTGGGGTGTGTGGATAGAAACTGAGTTTGGATCCCAGATTCGCAGGCGATGAAAGTCCGCTAGGGTTTCACACACGCAAAATTCGTGAATTCCCCGCTTGACGTGTAGGACCTGGATTGGTCTAGCAGATTGCCCCAGCCAACCCTTTCCCTTGGTATATAAGCGAATGCCCGGGCCGAAATGAGCAGATTGAAGCCAACACTCGAGAGAAACATACGCTCCCAGGGAACCGCCGAACCCCTGGAGAACGAAGAATAAGATTTTGGAAAATCATGATGTTTCTGTTATAATCTAACTGAACAATGTATATATGTAAAAACCTGTAATTTTCGTGAATTAACTTTTTAGTTGGCTAGAACACTCCGGTCTATTTTCCTTTTTAAGTGCATGCGAAGCTAATTGATTTTAAGCAGAAATCGACACGAAGGCTGCGACGATAAGAATAAGTTGAGTGCTCCCGGAGTAAGACGAACAACGGCCAATAGAGTTTAACATGGCCATAAGTCATCTGCTGACCTGGGCCGGGAGTCTCACACAGGGGCATTTCTGTGCCCTCCACCTGCTTTTCCAACTCCATCTCCACATAAAAACCGACGGTCTTTCTAGAAGGGATTCCATGATATGAACTATGGGGATATCTATAACCATTTAGCTTACTTTCAGCAAATGCGCTCAAAGGTCAAACGTGTCCTAGGCTGCCCTTTGATCTATAAATACGGTGCCATTTACGATTCCAGTTTGTAGCCCATGCTCTGTGTGTTGGGATAATTTCAATACTTGAACGACATATGATATACCGCCCAAAAACCAAATTGGTCAGGAGATAGATGGGCTGCATGTTTGATCAATTCGGAAGAGAATGAACAGTTCAAGCAGCTTAGATATGAAAAAAAACGGAGGTATATGCTAGTAGCTAGGAGCTACGTTTATTGCGTAAACATGAAGCAGTAGTATTTGTTAGTGTAAACAATAATTGTTAATATGTATTGATAAAATATTATCATAATGCATATGTATGTATATACAATAATATACTTAGATTATTATTTATATATTTAGGTATATATATATATATACACATATATATATATATGTATGTGTGTGTGTGTGTGTGTGGGTGTGTGTGTGTGTGTGTGTATTACATGTCCGTGGATTTGATTTTGAACATTGTTTTTGTATACTAGAATAAGACTTCAGTTTTTTTCATTTGATTTTGGTATTAAATTTATATTATTTCTTTCTGATATGACGCAGTGAAAGATTCGAATATCCACTGCTAAAAACATGCAAATGTAATATTAATGTGACTCTATATATTTTTTTAATATTTGGACTAGGGATTTGCCTCAAAAAGAAAAACCCGCATAGAACGCACTTAGAAGGTTATTTGAAAATTTCGTGCGTTCTTGATTTGAAATGTTACTCACTAAGAAGTTTCCCAAATTATTCATAGCAACAACACGACTTCGAAAAAAATGGCATTAAAGTAATAGACGTGTACGGCATCAAATTTTTTCTAATTAAGTTTCCTAAAATATAAACCAGTATATAACAAGACGAAGTTGTTTCTTAGTTTAAACATCTCGCGGCGTTTCGCACGCATTCAACCTGAATATTTTGTTACGATTTTTCAAGTGATTCTTAAAACTAATTCTTATCGAATTTTAGCATATATGAATCACAGGTTCTCATATAGCACTTCGGATTAAATATAAATATATAGAAATTCCACACGTTGTATGCGTATATAATTAGCCAAAATTTGATACAGTTTTTAATACACAATTAATGTAAGAAAAATGATTAACACATAATTTGATATGCAGAAAAGTATTGATATGAAACAAATCGAATTTCCTATAGTGATCCCGTCATGTTTGAATTTTTTTCAATCTTGTAATCTTGTAAACGCCTGGAAAATGTGCAAATTAAAACCCATATAAAAGCACTAAATCCTGTTGTTTTCTTGTACCAGACATTGATAGCATACGACACGAGCTCAAATATTATCCTTAAGATTTCTTAAGATGACAAGATTTTTCGTGTTCTATAATAATTGGCCTACTTAAAAGTTTTCATCGCTTTATCTGTTCTATGTTCCCATATATGCTGTCTGTTTTGTTTTTAACAAATTAACTTCTGAAGGCTTAAATCATAGCAGACATATCAACTAAATATATAAAATAAATTAAATAAAAGTAAACGTTTTTTTATTTGTTGTTCATCTTGAATTGGTATTTTTCTTGAGTAATGATTGCATGACAAGCCCCATAACCAAATTGAATTGTAAATAAATGGCTCAAACATCATATGAGATAAAACAGAAGCTTTTACTTAGCTAATCATAGCAAGTGCTCGACTAAACTTTAACCTATGATTCCCATTTTCACATCTTAAAAAATAAACACTCGACTGACTACAACAACTAACAACGATTTTTCCCATTCTCGGGCTGTACCTTAATCTAAACACAGATTTCATGAGCAAAGCTTATTTCCTAGAATTGCACGTTTCTGGAACACTGATTCGCTGTTCTGCTTCCTTGTTGAATACAACATTGTAGCCTTCAAATTCAATGTAAACTGATTTCTGTTGAGCCGTCCTCATAAATTAATAAATTCTACCTAAGTTACACCATTAACGAGTAATATACTACCATCTTAAATTCATTAATCGTTATTCTCGAGCGGCTTTCGGGCCTTCGTAAATCGTGACTCCCGTGTAAAAATAAACTTTATTTGAGACAATATTATTCAATATTATTTTAAGTAAAATTGTTATCTGTTAAAAGCAGATATGATTGCATCTCTAAAAACATAAGTATTCTTGTGAATGATATTCTAATTGCTTAAGGATTTCCGAGTGGAAAAACTTCCAAATCACATAAAATATTAGGTTTATGGTATGGATAAACAATAACAAGAAATATTTATCAAAACTTACAAGATTCAATGAAATAAACATCATTATATAATTAAATAAGATGATTAAATAATATGTGGAAAACATCCATTAATTCTAAGTCATAGCAAAATCTACTCCGTTGATTACAATATTGGCCTTTTGGTCAAGATCAAAGTGTAGTATCTGTTCTTCAGATGCTGCACTTCATTTTCTTGTTCTCTTTCGGTGGAGGAGAAATCCTTCACGACTGGGACAATTTTTATTTTTGTACCTTTTCTCCATGTTAAAAAACGACCCTGGTGTCTAACTCTGTCCCGTGGGGAGGCATAGTAAATAGGTACAATCTTTGTTGTATAGATGTGACTCTACAAATAATTCTCATCATGCTAACGTTTCTTTGATAGGTTACCAACATTTTTACATGTTCATAAAACCACTTACGTTGCTCTTCATTCACATCAACTTCGTTCTCTAGAGATTTGTGGAAATGGCGGTGTAAATACGGAATGGAACGATAATTTTGTCACCCTAAAAACATCGCTACAACTGAATTTTGATATTTTTCTTGTAAAATTCAATTCAAGTAACTTGATTATGTAGTAGAGTTGGTATTTATTCAATGCAGTTGCCTTCAGTCCCAATCTCCACTCCGATGCGAGTGTGGAACTCGGAGCATGCCTTTTCCGGCGGGAGCTTGGGAAATACACGGCGGATGGCAGCGATAAGGTTTGCTTTGGTGCTGTGGAAGGTAACATTGATGATGTTGTCGACGTATGGCAACACGACGTAGTTTAGCGGATTCAGGTTGAGGGAGGAGGGGTCCAGTGAAAGAACGGTACAAAGTCGTGGCACTCCTTCTGAAGCCAAGCCTGGGTCTCTTTGGACTTGTAGGCTAGCGCTGAGTCCTGTTTCCACACCCAGGGTCTACTAGCAGCCAGCTGATTGTACCAAGTAATCCCCGCACGCTTTAACACATCTACAGACACTTTGCTGACGACCTTCAAGCCATTTACAGAGATGTAAGGTGGCATGATGTAACTCTGACTTGAAACCACACCGAAGACCATCACCGGGGCAGATAACATTGTTTTCATCACTGTGCGAACGTAATTCGTGGCAATCCAGTAATGCATTTTGAAGGTGCTGTCAACGGCCCTGTTAACATAACTTGGATCGGTAGAGAACATGAGTTCTCTTATATCTCGCTCATTTTGAACATTGTGTCACTTTAAGACATGATAGAAGGCTCCTATCGCCCTTGCAATTTATACACCATTGGCTTAGGAGTAGATAGTCAGTTATAAAATGAAATCCGGTTTTCATCAAACGGAAACGGAATCAGTTTGATTTTTTAGGACGACAATTTTATCACCCCAACCTGTACTGTATATTTATGCTCATTTTCCCATAAAGTGTTTAAAATGTTAATTAAATTTATAATATCCGTGTAGATGCAGTTATCCCTGTTCCATAAAGACCTGCATGTATAACGCGATTTTTTTCAGGTTGCATAATATCCTTTAGTCACACTTGATTTCATTAAAGCCTTTAATAAACAGACTCCTCTCTGAAGAAAGGCCTTCGACAAGGTATGGCATAAGGGTCTACTTCACAAAATTTCCAGCTATGGTATAACTGGAAATGTTTTCTCAATCATTAAATTATTTCTCTCCGATAGGCTCATAAGAGTAGTGGTCGATGGACAAAAATCAGAGGCCTGCAGTATTAATGCTGGAGTCCCTCAAGGGTCAATCCTGGGCCAAACTCTCTTCCTGATCTATATCAATGACCTCCCTAAACACATACTTAAATCGTTCGTTGACATATATGCTGATGACACGACCATCTACGGTAACACATCAAACGCTGTAAATGACAAAGTTCTCTCTGATTCTCTCTCCTCTGATCTCGAGCGCGTGGTACGGTGGAGGAAGATGTGGCTGGTTACCTTTAATGCATCTAAAACCAAACTCCTATCCTTACATCATCAACGCTCTGATCCCCATCTGGCATCAGTTGTGATGGATGGCTCTCGTCTGGGTGAGGCCCCGTGTTTTGACAAGCTTCTGGGTTTGACCTTTACTCCTGATCTGAAATGGAACACGTACATCAAATCTGTTGCCAAGGTCGCTTGAAAGATGGTGGGATCCTTCTACTGCCCCAGAAGATATCTCACTACTGATGCAATTCTCTATCTATATAAAAGCCAATTACGTCCAAGGATGGAATACTGCTGCCATATCTGAGCAGGAGCTGCTAAAAACAGCATATCCTGCATTGATATAGTACAAAATAGACTTCGTGGCTTAGTGGGGGATGCCCTTTTCTCTACCCTGAAACCTCTCTCCCACAAAAGAGACGTTGCGAGTCTATCCTTGTTTTATCATTATTTCCATGGCAGGTGCTCGTCTGAACTCCAATCTCTGGTCCCCCCTCGCCAATCTTTCACGAAAAACACCCGTCTAGCTGAATCCACTGTGAAAAATTTCCCCCACTCTTTATCTGTGCCTTAATAAAAACGTGGATTCCATGAACAAAGCTTCTTTCTCAGAACTGCACGCCTGTGGAACTCTGTTCCATCTGCCTGGTTCCCACCTGACTACAACTTGAATGTCTTCAAGTTCAACGTTAACAAATTCCTAATGAACCGCCCCCTTAAGTAAACACTTCATCAAATCTCCACACTAACGTACTGTACTTGCAATAACCCTTATCCGTGAGTGGCTTCCGGGCCTTGATAAGTGGTGAACACCGTGTAAAAAAAATACAAAAATGAGAAGACATTTTTTATTAAGTTATTAGAATAAAAACTTTCTTGGAGTTCGGAATCTTTGTTAAAGGTATTAGTAAATAACTATATGAAAATTCAACAATCATTTTCTGAGTAACGAAAACACTTTCAATTCTGTAGAGAACTATCTGAACAGATCATTCAACTATTGTTTACTAGACAACTCATGGTTAACTAATGTCCGATTTAAAAAAAAATATCAAGTTAATCACCTTCATATATAATAGTCTAAGAAACCGAGGAATTCAGCATAAGTTTCCTGGTAGCTCAATACATACGGGCACAAATAGTTTCTCACAAGATGCAAATGGTCGAATGGTCAGTGGAATAATTAGATTTGTCAATTGTTTTGTAGAGTGTTATTATTAGAACATCTGTATATAGAATGTAGTACTGATAGTTTTTAAAATAGTTTATTAGTTCCCTGTAAGAAGTTTGCATACCAAACGAATTAAACACTCCTCATTTAAAACCACGTGCGTGAGGAGGAAATCCTTTTCTTCTTGCCCATATGTGGTCCGCTAAAGGACGTAAGCTCTATAATAAAATCATTAATACTAGCGGGACCTGCGAAACTTGCACAGCGGTATCTTTCACATGCACTTTGGTTGTGCCTGGTCTTTCTTTCTCGTTGTTTTTCCAATAAGAGTAAACGTATTGTCTGAAAGCAATCCATTCCCACGTATGCCACGCCTGATTCCTCGATGTTTCGGGAGACGTTCTTTACACTTAGTACACGTCGACCATCCTCGGCGAAATTCTGGCGAGTGAGCTCTTGTTTATTTTTCAAGTTTAGAAAGGACTCCTTTTCCTATCTCATTCAAAATCGTCCGCTGATAATTCAGCTAGCCGAAAATCGATCGTCACAGTGCTTGTTTACAATAGATTTGGAGGTGAGATTGTCTTCCTCGTCGCGGTTTGCCAGGTTAAAACACTTCCATCCCTTGTGAAAAGGTGTATCGTTCGGGTTGAAATATTCTGATAAGAGCTTAACCGCTTCAGAGAATTCTAGCTCGCTCGTCATCCTGCCATATAGTCAACAAACTTACTGTGCTCTGTGGTTCCTTACTTGCGTAGAAGTAGACGTAGTTTTTTGGCATTGCTCCATTCTTGGCAGTCAACAGTGAATAAATTCTTGTATCTCTTATAACAACCGTCACACGTCATATCTTGCTCGGGTAGGTAGTTAAATGTATTGATTGAATTGCATGTGATGTTTTGGAAAAATGCGGTGATATCATCATTGTGTTATTTAACACTTTTAAAAATAATTACTTGTGTCTCTTTGTTGAAGTATCAATTTCTCATCTTGTTGTTTTTTGTCTCCTCAAACATATGATGTCACTGGTGTTGTTGCTGGATTAGGTCCTTTAAACTTTCCTCTAACCATTGTTGGTGATTCATCCGACCCCTTAGTAATTGCGCAATTATGACCTTAAAGTCTTCCATATCGGATATCCTTCCCATGCGGACGACAAAAATGATTTTTATTAAAACTGGGCAATGAAAAATCTCGAAAGTGGCAAAAATATATCCTTTATTTGTTTGTGTGTGTAAACGGGGGTCGGGGAATTTTTTCAAAGATTTACTGCAAAAAATGGCTTATTTGCCTGTTAACAAATAATAAAATGTCTACGTTTCAATAAAATAACAATCTTCCCTTCTAATCCCAAGCAAAAAATAAATATTCAAAACTCGATACAAAAAACTTGAGTGATTCAGTTTTTTATTTCACAGCAATAAACTATTATTTCCAACGACCGTTAGGAGAAGTATAAAACATATATTAAAAATTCGAGGAGAAAAAACTGAACAATTTAAAAGTTTAGTCCGCAATGAACCAGTCTCGAACAGATCAACTGGGAAATGCGTGTGCAAAACGAAGGGGAGCTATAAAAATGGATAATTTCGTTTTGTTTAAAAGGGACGGTTGCGTTTCTTTTATTCAAGCTGAAGCTTTATTTGCATAAATGTGGACAGATATATAAAAATTTAGGTTATTTTTTTCTTATCTTTACAAAGCACAACGTAACATTCTTTTTTGATCAGCGTAAAAAGTTCACACTATTAATGGTTTATAACAGAACGTCGAGGTGGGATTTTTTCGGAGACAAAAATTTATTTTTTTCCACAACTAGCAAGCAATGTTATCAATACGTCAGGTTTAAAGGGTGTTTTATTAGGACACAAGGCGGTTTTATGATTTCGTTCAACTTTCTCGCATTTAAAGACGAAGCTTACTTGCATTCTTTTCTTTTTCTATTTTTTCTTTACATGATCCTCACGTAAACTGTTTCAAATAGTCGCTGACTTGTTATTTTGTGTAGAGCTGAATTTTTTCGTCGTGAAAGTATTTTGAGGGGTTTTGTTTGGTGGGGGGGTGAGTTCTAAATCCGCCGTCTTCAGTGTTGTGGTATTTGTTGTTGAGTAATTGTTGGGGAATTCACAGTAACAATTAAATAAGTATGTATTAATAAAAATACATAAAAAGTATCTAGATTATCTCCAAATCACCATTTATTTGCTAAGAAAATATTATATTTGTTGGGTACATACCCCTACTGCATGAAATAAAATAACTATTCTGTAACATCCGTCCATCACGTCACTTCCGGGAAGCGAGAAGTGGTTTACTAAAGTAGTCAGAGAAAGACACGTTGAGAGTATGGTTGTCATCAGTAGTCTAGGAGTGAGTAAAGTAATAACTTTACTCACTCCTAGACTACTGTTATTACTTTACTCACTCCTAGACTACTGATGACAACCATACTCTCAACGTGTCTTTCTCTGACTACTTTAGTAAACCACTTCTCGCTTCCCGGAAGTGACGTGATGGACGGATGTTACAGAATAGTTATTTTATTTCATGCAGTAGGGGTATGTACCCAACAAATATAATATTTTCTTAGCAAATAAATGGTGATCTGGAGATAATCTCGCGTTGTTAAGGTAAAAAATCCAACTATGTTTTGATAAAATTGTCAAAATATGTAAAAACTGTAAACTGGGTAAATGGCACCGGACGTTTTAATAGCTGACCGGAAGGACGTGTCTGTCTGTCACGTGTTCTGGTAAGCTGGACCTAGATTTTAGGTGAAGTCAGGACGTCACACAGAGCGGATCGCCTTCCTTTCCATTTCTTCTGCGAACGACACCTGGGAAGTGATATTAAAACTATCAAATATCAATCGTCGTCTTGGATCGTTTGAAACGTTTTCGTTTACAGGATCCAGCTCCATCCAAGAACAGATAGAATTCTCAGGTAGACCAAAAGACAGACGGCAAACGACGCAGTTGAAAAGGTATGTCGAAATACATATCTGACACACGTACGCATCAACACTTAGACTAATCACGGAACGTAAATAGACTGTAAGACAAGACATAGCTTACTGTTCAGAAATTAAAGAATACGACATACATTTTAGTGACACGTAACACAGTGACACACAAGGGCACACACACACACACACACACACACACATATATATATATATATATATATATATACATATATATATATATACAACAATTGCAACACTATTTAATTAACACTTATTGTTTTTGGTTAGAACTAGGGATGTTTTACATTGGAAATTGCATTGCTACAATTATGAACTGAATAAATACTCATATGCTTTATTTATTTAAATAATATATAATGATAATCAAAGAAGAATTATTTTAAAAATTGTATAAACTGTAACCAATATTATTATTGCAAAATGAATATAATCATAACTATTATTATTTATATTATTATTTATATTCTTATTGTTATTATTCTTATAAATAATGTGATGAATACTATTAATGATATGATTATTATTATTATCTTTATTATTATTCATATTCATATTCATATTCATGTCCATATTATTATTATTATTATTATTATTAGCATTATTATTATTATTATTATTATTATTATTATTAAAGGTGAACTATACGTAAAAAAACACTGTGAAATTTAAGCGGTGGCACATTAAAAAATAATTATACTTCAATTTATTAATGATTAAAATCTATTGAAAATAGCATGATAAAATAAAAAATAAAAGGTAATTGCATTTTTTTCCAATTTCGGATATTGTAATCAAGCACATATTCATTTCATTGTCTTTAAAGTGATTGATAGTTACTATTAATTCTAAGGAGTTAATGGTATTGATTCATATAATAAGTAAGTTAATGAGTTTGCACTACGTAATAGTTGCTTTCAAGAATTGTTAATGTCAATCTAATTATAGGAAAAACAGATGATCAACATCATGAAATTTTGGACATCGACTTTTTGCATTTTTTGGTTGTATGCTATTTATTTACATTGCATTTAATAAATTAAGGATTAGTATTAGGTGTGTGTGAAAATAATGTCGTTTTATATATATATATATATATATATATATATATATATATATATATATATATATATATAATAAAAAGTTTTAGTTACACACGTCTGCATTTTCTTAAACGAGCTCTATATAAATGAAGTATAAAAGTCCTGAATTTATGGAGAGAGCTAGAAAACCGCGGCTGGACTGGAACAGGGAAATAAGGGGACAGATAGTATAATTCAGGAGAACACATGCCGTAATCATATTTATTGAAAAAAATAAGACAAATAACCTCTCCTAGATTGCATGAAAGTTGGATATAACCGCAAATCTAAGATCTGGTTCGACTTAAGCACAGTAAATTTAGCTTTTCATTAAAATAGGTGACCAGTTTAATATTATTTTATTTGGAGTGCGATCTTTGCTCATCATTACAATAGCTGCTCTTCATGCAATATCTGCTCCTCGGTTTGAAGATTTATGCATCATAAAAAGCCTAATTTGTTTTTATTACATTTTCACCCCAAACAAGGCAAATTGACACTTTGGTATCAGGGGCAACAACTACTGGGGTACTATGTAGGGATTTGGGCGGCAAGATGTAGGTTCACGTTGCACTTGAACTTCTGCACGTCAGTACTGTTGGGGAAGCAGGGACCTGGAATGGAATTCCAGAGTCTAGCGGTTCTGGGAAGAAACTATTGGAGTAGAAAGATATTTTACATCTAGGGATCTCTACAGTGTGGGGGTGGGATTTAGCAGTCTGTCGGGTTTGTCGAGGGTGCTCACAAGTGCTCACAAGTGCTTGCAGTTCGTCAGAGAATTCACCACTAAAATACTTGTACAACAGGCAGAGGGATGAAACATTTAGTCGATGGGGCAGAGGCTGAAGCTTAGATGCCAGTTCAGGGCTTATAAGGTTTGCGACTCTCTTTTGAACCTTGTCAAGGAGCGAGAGACTAGTAGCAGATGCATCAACCCAAATGTGACAGCAATACTCGATATATGGGCGAATGGTGGCCTTATAGAGGTACAGGATGCTTTCGGGTGTTAGTAGTTGTCTAGCACGATAGAGAGAGCCCACCTTTCTTGCAGCGGCCCTGGCAATGCCTTCAATGTAATTGTTCTAACTCATGTTTCCCGTGAACGTTAGGCCAAGGAGTTTGAAAGATGTACTCTCAGATAAAGAGTCGTTGGGCATTGTTATAGGTGGTAGAGAAGGTTTCTTGTAATTATTGAATGAAACTAGTTTAGTCTTGGCGACATTGAACGTGACTAACCATTTTTGTCCCCATTCCACTACAGATTGGATGTCTTCCTCTAGTGTTTCTTCCATTTCTATAGAAATGTGTTCATTCGTCTTCCTGTCGTGCTTGTTATAGAGTGTACTACTAATCATATGTATCGGATACAAACGGGTTACTCAAATTCCTTAAGAATATATTTGTACTACAAGACTTTAACATATAGTTATATTCTGTTCATCAATAAACATGGGATTCATTTTTAAAAAAACATTAATTATTTTAATTGATTAAGCATTCTTAAGACATTATTATGTAGTATATATGATTTACTTTATCCCTTTGACATATAATCAAATTCTTTCAACCTACAAATTACTGCAGAAAAATGTGGATCATTTTTCGCAGTTCAAACTCGTTAACTGGCTGGTTCAAATTTACGTTGTGGGACTTTTAATGTTAGATAGTAAAATTTTGTTTCATAACTGTCATAAAATCGGACTTTCGCATTATGTAAGTCGGTAAGTCGACATATATCCTCGTTAAACGTGACTCGCTTACGTAAAGTCTTGTTTAACAATTCCCCAAAACGTTTCGGCTCCAATTCAAAAGCCGATGCAATTTAATTACATCTGTTGTTTAGGTCGCTGCAAAATTCTTAGATACTTCTAGTGATCAAGAATATTCTTCTTTCAAGGTGGAGTCACCCTCCTCTATAATAGTCAGCTACGTCCTCAGAAAAAGCACAGCTATTATACTTGTAGAGGTTCAACTCGTACCTCATTTTCTCTCGTTTTAACAGAGTAAAAAACGGACGTCAATTTATTGATCTAATTGTTTTCTGCCTGAAGGTACCGTATTATTATATTTAGGATCGGTCGAGCTATGTGTATGAGGATCATATTGCTAAATGATTTGTACGGTAACTTTATCGACAAAGCTGTTCAAGGGAAACTTCCAATGATATGAAGAAAAATATTTTTTTTTAATTTTGGAGTTCATTCATTAAACAACAGTCGTGTTCAGGGTCGCTATTCTCAAAATAAATTTTCGGTAATCTGAAACTTGCTAATCCTGATTTTAACGTAGAAAAGAGTTTGTTTTCGGCAACAAAATGTTTTCTTTTAAGCAGGTGTTAAATTAACTTTACAAGTCTTATGAATAAATAATGATTCCTGAAAAAAACATCCCTATTTGCAATTTCTTTCTAAACACCGTTTCAGGTTTACAATTCTTCAACAAACTAATCACGCTCTAACATTTTTTTCTAATCTGTAGAAGAAAAATGTTAGCACACATTCAAACCTGGTTGTTAAGAGGATTGAACGAACGGCAAATAACATAAGATGATGTAATGCATCTTTCAAGCTTATTTGCATGAAGGTGCTCGACTGAGCTCGAATCTCTTTTTCAATATATAAACATATACATAGCAATAATCGTCTTTAAAAAATGCACATAAATTTTCTTTACTCAATTTTCGTACCAAAAATCAAACTGAATCTACGTAAACAGTTTCATTCCATTTACGAAGATATTACAAGACTGCAAACTAAATCATTGTTTCAAAGTCCGATGTCAAGAAATATTTGATGAGCGTTCATGTGGAATAATCAATTTTTGATTAATCTATTCATCGATTCAAACTGTTTCATATTACTGTTCATCATTTAATAGAAAATAGCATTAATCTTAGTTTAGTGAGTTCTGGATGTAGAAAATTAGGAGTCATTGGTATTACATACAGCAAAAAAAACTCACATTTCAATCTAAAGCTTAGTAAACAAATGAAAATAATATTTCTCACGTTAGTGATAGTAAACAAATGAAAATAATATTTCTCACGTTAGTGATATGGTTTTAATCACCGATTAGTGCATATATCAGTGTCATCCTAATGAAATCAAACTCTATTTAGCTGCTTATTTTTAAAGTGAATACTCTAGAACATATTTAAGGGGCATGTCATTGGTGTACCTGTAAGAGAACGGTCAAGATTGAAAAAGAAAGATAGATAGATATGTATTTTTCTACACCAAGCTAGGTTTGGCCAGCGCGTTTTCTTGTGTGTTTTCTTTAAACGCCAGAAATAAAATCACGATTGGAACTTACCATGGTTCATCAACTACAATCTGTGGTTATCTTTGACCTATAAAATGTCATGTCATTCAAATGGAGTCACATTAATGTAATAATTAGATCCATATATTGTTTGTTTTAAACTATTATCATTTTACTTTCGTCTAAGTTCTCAGAAATCAACACTTGATCTCTATGTAATATACATAGATATTCGAATATTCAATTGCAGTTATCATTTACTGTTAGAAACTGAATAAAACAGTTTGGAAAATTATTTTCCGTTTTTGTGTTGACCATTTAAATATGTTATAGTATAGTTTTTTGTGGTATCTTGGTCTCACTGGATTTCAAGACAAGAGTTCATCTAGTCTGGTGGAATAACCGGCTTCGTGCTGTTACTCTCATTTAGAGAAGGTGCATCATTACTCGTAAAAGCAAGTGTGGGTTAACAATATCGAGGGAATCTTATTGGGTCTTTATGTGATTTTGAATATTTAGTCTTGGTCTAGTTGTAGAGAAAAGTATCCTAATCGCAGTTTATTCTGACACTCTTATACAGATATACTTACACACTCGAGGATAGTGTCTAGTAGCATTCAAGTTGCGATACGAATCCTTATTAAACTGATACATAGCATTGCGTCCTGCCGCCAGACAACGCTTTTACGAAGCAAATGTAAAAACTTGGTAAATTAACTATTTTAGCATTCTACAACAATACCAACTTGTTTAATTTTAAAACAACAAAAAAGAAACAAATCGCATGTAACCGTGTCATCAAATACCCCGCACTATACATTTTTGTCTGCTTATATTCCACAAGAAAAAAATCATGTTTTCTAGAGTTCATAGGTTAATATATCATATAAAGCCAAGGCTAAAGAATTTCCAAAGAAGTCTTATACTGCTCCCATCAGGGCCAATAATGATAAGACTGGTGACATGTTCCATTAAGGTTTTTATTTATAAACCATTACGAGAGATGTCATGGCTGTCGACTAAGCATGAGTTGAGACGAATTATCAATTCCATCGAAAACACAAATGGCCCCGATGACAACACACCCTCATTTTGTCTTTCCATGAGTTGACGCCCATAACATTATAAGATCCTATTGTACGCACACACACACACACACACATACACATACACACTTATAAGTATATATATAAGAATATATATATGTATATACATGAAGAGAATTAATAATAAGAAAGCATCATACTGTTATATATATATATATATATAAGAATATATATATATAAGAATATATATATATATATATATATATATATATATATGAAACGAATTAATAAGGAGAAAGCAATATGCTGGTATATATATATATATATATATATATATATATATATATATATTAATTTTATTTATACAAACATTAATGGCTACATATGTGCATACATGTTTCTGTAATCACCCACGTCGGGGGATTACGTCTTCAGGCCAAGAACTACCTTCAAAAGTGACATTTCCACCAAATACATTTTTCTATTTCGTTTATCAAGTTAAAAATACAACCTGGGTGGGAGTCAAAAAAACAAAAACGGTAAAAGGATGAGTGAGGTCTATGAAGATGATAAACATCTTTTTTCTTTTCCCCCTCCCCCATCTAACTTAACTTTTGGCTTTTTATGGCATAGGGTACTTGAGAGTTTCGTTTTCTTGTCTTAGAGTCTGTAAGTTAATAACCTTAGCTATGGTCAACCAAGTACTGCCCGGTGCCTTTTTAATCTACCTCCACCCACACATACACGCAACACACACATAACACATCCATACACAGACACTGCCAACACACACAGTATACACACATTAATCCATATATTCAAAAGCGAATCCATGCTAGACACTTTTTGTTTTATTTACTGAAACTAGACAATGATTCTGAAACTACGTAGAAGATAAAGTAAAAGTTACATTAAGGTAAATAAAAAAATATAAATAAATAAAAATAAAATACATAAATAAATAAATAAATAAATAAAAATAAATAAAAAATAAAAAATATATAAAAAATACAATAAAAAATAAAAAAATAAGATAAATAAGAATAAAAATTAAATTAAATTAAAACAAATAAACCAACAAAATGTGAATAAATATAAACCCGAAAGTTATCTAAACCCCACATGTACCTATATGCGTGTATCAATACACTTATAAATGTCTAACATTTATCCACACCCGCGCATATATACACACACACACATTTCAGACATACAGAGACAAATAATAGTATTTTTCTTTACTTATGTAGCGTGGTAACATCCTCGTATATGCAATATTATGCTACCCGACTACAGACGGGTGTATATATATATATATATATATATATATATATATACATACATACACATATATACACAAACACACACATACATACATACATAAATACATATATATATATATACATATACACATACATACATATAAACACACACACAACAGACATACATATACATATCCACACATACATACATATATAACATTTATATAAACAACATTCGGACATCCATACATTTTTGTAATCTATATTGTTACAACAATTCTATACGAGGCAGCCTATTCTAATAGTTCAGAAATATACGTGTGTATACATATATCTACATACAATAGACACAGAGACACATCCACATACAAACATACACACAGATACATAGATACAGATATATATATATATAAACATACAAACATACATGCATACGTAAAATACACTTATATATCCAAAGTCACACAAATATAGACATATATATATACATGCATACATGTACCGTGCCACCAAATGATACATCTAAAGTAGAAACAGACATGAATACACCTACTATATAAATTCACTTTTTCTATCAAATTCCACACGTCTAGTTATGTTTCATGGCCCCATCCGCTTGTTACACTTTCCTAAGTTGTAGGTTTTTACCGTAAAAATTGACACTACGTAAAAATTTATATTGAATTCAGCATGAAGTTCATAGGGTTATCCTAATATTTAACAAAGATTCTTTCGATGGTAAGGCAGGTATACATAAGATGTATCACGACACAATAATAATATATAATAACATATGACAGAAATCAGAGTATTTAGGTTATACAAACCTAGTATATAAGCTTATATATTGTAGTACTTACCTTCATCTTTGCTTATTCACTCTAATACCCTTATTCCTTTCTCTTCCATTCACCCTTCATTCCTTACTTTCTTTCATCTATTTATTTCTTCTATTTTTTTTTTTTTTTATATTAATAAATTATTTTTCCTACCCGGGTATATAAAGATCATATATCCATACATGCACACACCCAAAAATATCCATATGCATACATTATTACGAGCTTCACTCAAAACGATCTATTACTCATTTAGTTCAAATATACCTTCATACAAGTACTTATTTCGGCTAGTAATACCATAACTGCTCGATGAAGTAGAATATTAAGTGACTTACGTAACCCATATGGGTATGATTATAGTTGCGACCTCACTTATCCTCTTTGTGGGGGGGTTATTTGATGGGGGTTAGTTGTACTTATAGCAGTTCCATTATCCTAATTTAGAGTTCCTTAAGTGCATGTATTCTGAAATGTTTGCAGGATATAGCAGTTTCTTGTTTAATATTCAATAATTTTTCTCGGTCTTTAAACCTAGTTATCTCAAGTTTTTCTGATAAGCATAATAGACATGGTGAGTTCAATGAGTGGCAAGTATTGGCCCTTCTAATAATATTCCATTCTATACTAGGTGTTTTATTTTCTCTAACTAATTTCCAGTAATATAACGATAAGGAAGTGTCCTTTTCATATGTTTGATTATTCATCGAGCGTGTATGTCCATAGAATCTATTTTTGAAAGTCATTTGGGTACTCCCTATGTAGAATCTTTCATCCCTTGGGTTCTCCACCGGGAATATCCTTGCTTGGTATACAACCGATGAGGTCAGACATTCATTTTTTATTGGGCATTCCTCAGGTTTTTTACAGTTACATTTATTCACCGCAGTGTTTGCACTAGTATTCTCCCCTTCTCTATTAGTCGTCTTTAAAATTCTTCCATTATGCTTTTTTATAATCCTTTCCAAATTATCACTACAGCTGTAACTTAATTTTAATGTATTTTTATTAAATATTTTATGTAATATATTATTTGGTGGGAAATGCTTATTAATAAGTTGTAAAAATTTTGCACCAAGTTTTGTTTTCAACATAATGTTAAAGGGGGGTGTGAACCAAATAATTTTCCTACCACGATTTCTAGATCCATTTGTGCTAGTGTTATTTACTTTATATTTTATCTCTATGTCCTTATATCCACTATTTTTAAGTGCTGTATTATAAATAGCTTTGCAATTATTGAAAGTTACTTCATTAGATGAATTGTTACTTATTCTACTTTCAATAGATAACGGTATATGTTTAATAATGGATGGTGGATGGTTAGACTGCGGGTGTATATAAATAGGATTAGCGTTATCCTTCATATATGGTTTATAAGCATTTAAATCCAGATCTAAAGTAACGTCAAGGAAATCAACCTGTTTTAAGTTAGCATTAACTTCTACTTTTAGGCCAAAATTTTTCATGTCCCTATGGATTGCTCTTCTAATCTGATCACATTTAACACTTGTAGCATTCTTCACTATTATCAGCCCATCATCACGATATAGGCCCATGTCCCTTCTATCAATAATATTATCGTTCGTTAAATTATGAATGATATAAAGTCCAACGAGATCTGTTGCCTCTGCAGAGTCCAGCGATCCCATTGATACCCCGAAAAAGTTGTTTTGCCCATTTTTTGCCCATTGTTCCCCGTTATAGACAAGGACAGTTGTGCGGCATTTCATAATAATATCCAAATCCTCCTCGGAGACATTAGTATAGGTCTTGGCAAATTCAATTGCCTTTCCAAAGAGATCCTTTGTGATTGACGGGTAGTAATCCATAATGTCAAATTGCACAAAGGCGCAGTTTTTCTTGTTGGCAATGTTAAGAAACCATTTTACCGGATCCGCCGTATTTATCCATAGGTTCAGGTTGAACTGCCGTTTTAATTCTAGATTGATTTTCTCTAATATTCCAATTTCGGGTCTGGTTGGGTTAATCAATCTTGTTGTTGGTTTTGTGTTGAAGCTGGGTTTATGATCCTTTAAAAGGATATACGCTTCGTTTTCTCTAAGTTTATTTACTCTATCGCTGATTTGTAATTCATCCGTGATTTTTTTACTGTCCTTATTTATCAAATGAATTACGTTGTTATTTTTTACCTTGTGATAGTCTTTTTTCAAATTCTTCTGGACCAGGTCATTATATTTCTCCCTGTCTAATTTGTAAAAGTTTCTGGTTTTATCAGCCTTAACAAGGATATGTTGTGACTTGTTGATCTCCTTTACAATATTGTCGAGTTTTTTTTGGAAATTGGAAAGATTAGTAAAAGAATATTAGAGAAAATCAATCTAGAATTAAAACGGCAGTTCAACCTGAACCTATGGATAAATACGGCGGATCCGGTAAAATGGTTTCTTAACATTGCCAACAAGAAAAACTGCGCCTTTGTGCAATTTGACATTATGGATTACTACCCGTCAATCACAAAGGATCTCTTTGGAAAGGCAATTGAATTTGCCAAGACCTATACTAATGTCTCCGAGGAGGATTTGGATATTATTATGAAATGCCGCACAACTGTCCTTGTCTATAACGGGGAACAATGGGCAAAAAATGGGCAAAACAACTTTTTCGGGGTATCAATGGGATCGCTGGACTCTGCAGAGGCAACAGATCTCGTTGGACTTTATATCATTCATAATTTAACGAACGATAATATTATTGATAGAAGGGACATGGGCCTATATCGTGATGATGGGCTGATAATAGTGAAGAATGCCACAAGTGTTAAATGTGATCAGATTAGAAGAGCAATCCATAGGGGCATGAAAAATTTTGGCCTAAAAGTAGAAGTTAATGCTAACTTAAAACAGGTTGATTTCCTTGACGTTACTTTAGATCTGGATTTAAATGCTTATAAACCATATATGAAGGATAACGCTAATCCTATTTATATACACCCGCAGTCTAACCATCCATCATCCATTATTAAACATATACCGTTATCTATTGAAAGTAGAATAAGTAACAATTCATCTAATGAAGTAACTTTCAATAATTGCAAAGCTATTTATAATACAGCACTTAAAAATAGTGGATATAAGGACATAGAGATAAAATATAAAGTAAATAACACTAGCACAAATGGATCTAGAAATCGTGGTAGGAAAATTATTTGGTTCACACCCCCCTTTAACATTATGTTGAAAACAAAACTTGGTGCAAAATTTTTACAACTTATTAATAAGCATTTCCCACCAAATAATATATTACATAAAATATTTAATAAAAATACATTAAAATTAAGTTACAGCTGTAGTGATAATTTGGAAAGGATTATAAAAAAGCATAATGGAAGAATTTTAAAGACGACTAATAGAGAAGGGGAGAATACTAGTGCAAACACTGCGGTGAATAAATGTAACTGTAAAAAACCTGAGGAATGCCCAATAAAAAATGAATGTCTGACCTCATCGGTGGTATACCAAGCAAGGATATTCCCGGTGGAGAACCCAAGGGATGAAAGATTCTACATAGGGAGTACCCAAATGACTTTCAAAAATAGATTCTATGGACATACACGCTCGATGAATAATCAAACATATGAAAAGGACACTTCCTTATCGTTATATTACTGGAAATTAGTTAGAGAAAATAAAACACCTAGTATAGAATGGAATATTATTAGAAGGGCCAATACTTGCCACTCATTGAACTCACAATGTCTATTATGCTTATCAGAAAAACTTGAGATAACTAGGTTTAAAGACCGAGAAAAATTATTGAATATTAAACAAGAAACTGCTATATCCTGCAAACATTTCAGAATACATGCACTTAAGGAACTCTAAATTAGGATAATGGAACTGCTATAAGTACAACTAACCCCCATCAAATAACCCCCCCACAAAGAGGATAAGTGAGGTCGCAACTATAATCATACCCATATGGGTTACGTAAGTCACTTAATATTCTACTTCATCGAGCAGTTATGGTATTACTAGCCGAAATAAGTACTTGTATGAAGGTATATTTGAACTAAATGAGTAATAGATCGTTTTGAGTGAAGCTCGTAATAATGTATGCATATGGATATTTTTGGGTGTGTGCATGTATGGATATATGATCTTTATATACCCGGGTAGGAAAAATAATTTATTAATATAAAAAAAAAAAAAAAAAAAAAATAGAAGAAATAAATAGATGAAAGAAAGTAAGGAATGAAGGGTGAATGGAAGAGAAAGGAATAAGGGTATTAGAGTGAATAAGCAAAGATGAAGGTAAGTACTACAATATATAAGCTTATATACTAGGTTTGTATAACCTAAATACTCTGATTTCTGTCATATGTTATTATATATTATTATTGTGTCGTGATACATCTTATGTATACCTGCCTTACCATCGAAAGAATCTTTGTTAAATATGAGGATAACCCTATGAACTTCATGCTGAATTCAATATAAATTTTTACGTAGTGTCAATTTTTACGGTAAAAACCTACAACTTAGGAAAGTGTAACAAGCGGATGGGGCCATGAAACATAACTAGACGTGTGGAATTTGATAGAAAAAGTGAATTTATATAGTAGGTGTATTCATGTCTGTTTCTACTTTAGATGTATCATTTGGTGGCACGGTACATGTATGCATGTATATTTATATATGTCTATATTTGTGTGACTTTGGATATATAAGTGTATTTTACGTATGCATGTATGTTTGTATGTTTATATATATATATATATCTGTATCTATGTATCTGTGTGTATGTTTGTATGTGGATGTGTCTCTGTGTCTATTGTATGTAGATATATGTATACACACGTATATTTCTGAACTATTAGAATAGGCTGCCTCGTATAGAATTGTTGTAACAATATAGATTACAAAAATGTATGGATGTCCGAATGTTGTTTATATATATGTTATATATGTATGTATGTGTGGATATGTATATGTATGTCTGCTGTGTGTGTGTTTATATGTATGTATGTGTATATGTATATATATATATATATATGTATGTATTTATGTATGTATGTATGTGTGTGTTTGTGTATATATGTGTATGTATGTATATATATATATATATATATATATATATATATATATACACCCGTCTGTAGTCGGGTAGCATAATATTGCATATACGAGGATGTTACCACGCTACATAAGTAAAGAAAAATACTATTATTTGTCTCTGTATGTCTGAAATGTGTGTGTGTGTATATATGCGCGGGTGTGGATAAATGTTAGACATTTATAAGTGTATTGATACACGCATATAGGTACATGTGGGGTTTAGATAACTTTCGGGTTTATATTTATTCACATTTTGTTGGTTTATTTGTTTTAATTTAATTTTATTTTTATTCTTATTTATCTTATTTTTTTATTTTTTTATTTTTTATTGTATTTTTTATATATTTTTTATTTTTTATTTATTTTTATTTATTTATTTATTTATTTATGTATTTTATTTTTATTTATTTATATTTTTTTATTTACCTTAATGTAACTTTTACTTTATCTTCTACGTAGTTTCAGAATCATTGTCTAGTTTCAGTAAATAAAACAAAAAGTGTCTAGCATGGATTCGCTTTTGAATATATGGATTAATGTGTGTATACTGTGTGTGTTGACAGTGTCTGTGTATGGATGTGTTATGTGTGTGTTGCGTGTATGTGTGGGTGGAGGTAGATTAAAAAGGCACCGGGCAGTACTTGGTTGACCATAGCTAAGGTTATTAACTTACAGACTCTAAGACAAGAAAACGAAACTCTCAAGTACCCTATGCCATAAAAGCCAAAAGTTAAGTTAGATGGGGGAGGGGGAAAAGAAAAAAGATGTTTATCATCTTCATAGACCTCACTCATCCTTTTACCGTTTTTGTTTTTTTGACTCCCACCCAGGTTGTATTTTTAACTTGATAAACGAAATAGAAAAATGTATTTGGTGGAAATGTCACTTTTGAAGGTAGTTCTTAGCCTGAAGACGTAATCCCCCGACGTGGGTGATTACAGAAACATGTATGCACATATGTAGCCATTAATGTTTGTATAAATAAAATTAATATACCTGCTCTGTTCACTCATTGAGCACTATTTTGGTAGACACGTGTTGTTTCATTGGATTTACTTCTAGGAAACTAAACTCTACTGGCTATATATATATATATATATATATATATATATATATATATATATATATATATATATATATATATATATACATGAAAATACTTTTTTGGATACAAAATTTAATTATGTCTAATATATAATAATAAACATAATGATTAAAATAAAAAAAAATAAAAATAAAGGCTAGACAACCGGGTTTTGTCCCTAGCTTAACAGAGCTTAATTGAGGAAAATTAAGATATTAAAAATTGTCAACAAGAAAGCGTGCGAGAAAACAAATAAATAAAAAAGGAAAATTAAGCGGGAAATATAAAATAGATATCAAATTAAGGCATTTTCTTTTAGCTTGCAAAGAGAAGGTACCATGGAAATACTTTCTAGAATTTTAAGATGATCAGTGAGGACGACTTACTCGAAATCGTAAACGTTAACAAGATCGTATATATATATATATATATATATATATATATATATATGTATATATTATTTATATATATATATATATATAAATATACATATCCATATATATATATGCATGTATATATATATATATATATATATATACATATATATATATATATATATATATATATATATATA
The DNA here is from genome assembly GCF_053919585.1 of Euprymna scolopes. Classification (NCBI taxonomy): domain Eukaryota; kingdom Metazoa; phylum Mollusca; class Cephalopoda; order Sepiida; family Sepiolidae; genus Euprymna; species Euprymna scolopes. The sequence continues at coordinate 159,651,082 of NC_136484.1, read as the reverse complement.
TACTGTGCATGTGCTTGCATATATGTGCGGGAATATATTTTCCTATCTTAGTTTAAATTAATTATTATTGTTTTTTTTTAATTTATATATAATTTATTTATACTGTTGTTAACTTTTAGTATGGCATCTTATTCATTATCTTTCATTTTTTAAAATTGCTTTTACCACCTTAACGTTCTATTTTCATTTATATTAATTGTTAATTTGTTCTTCTGTTACATAATTTTATACGATCAAAATGTTTTAATTAGATTCGAAACAACATAATGTTATCTTTTTTGTCTGTTACGAATATTTAGTTTACTAGTTAAAATTGATTTATTTAATAAATATACTTGTTATCCTTTAAATTAATTATTACATTAATTCTTATAGGTTTAGATTTTTAATGTTTCCTTTTCTTTTCATTTACGTTGAGCGTAATTATTTTTATAATATGGATTATTGGATGTAGATTTTTTTTCCAATCTATTGGTGAGTGTCCAAGTTGTAGCACCGTAAACAAGGACAGACTACACAATATTAAATATATCTTAGCAAAATCATGCCACGAAGCAGCAACTTTATAATAATCTACCTGCCATATCTAATACCATCAGAGAAAGACGCCTACGATTTGCCGGTCATTGTCTGAGGAGCAGCATGAATTGGTGAGTGATGTATTGCTATGGATTCCACGACACGGACGTGCAAGCAGAAGACGACTTAGATCCACGTACATCCAACAAATAGCACACAACGCCAACTGTGAACCTGAAGATCTGAGCCAAATGATGGAAGACAGGAAACTCTGGAGAGGAAGAGTCACATTGGTCTAGGCAAGGAGCCCGTCATGATGTGATGAAATTTTTTTTATTTTCTATAATAAGTTCATAAACAGTAAATGAGAAAAAATAATCTCGAATCGATTTTTCAAACTTATTTACAACTTACTTATTATACTTAAACGTTTTATTTGGTTGAATGTAATATTGTTTATTCGTTTGTTAAGTTATTTCTTCTATTTAGCAAAAAATATCTAATTGATTTTACGTTTTGAATAGCCCTTAGTTTAATACATTCCATAATATATTCATATTGATTAAAGCTTTTCAATTTTATGCTCCTATATTTTCTCGCGATGATTTTAATTACTATCCAACATTGTGTGCGGTCGGCACCAACCCTATTCAGGATTTAACCGGCTTTTTCCGAATGGGAGTATGAAATTCACAAGCGGTCCACAGTCCCATGCATATCCCCGTTAGGGGAGATGACGGCGTAAGGTTTTTGCAACTTTTTGGAGGGAGCTGGCGACGTCCTCCTACATACAGCACCTGGACTTCCCAAATTGGTAACCCATTTTAGTAATGACCAGGCTCAACGTTGCTTAACTTCGGTGATCTGACGGGAACCGGTGTGTCAACGTGATTATGCCGTATGCAGTGAATATTTGCATATGCTCATATAGATTAGATTATTGAAGAAAAGAGTATAAACTATTTACATCAACGTATTTCAATAGCTATGGTATCTCTATTCTACAGCAGAAAATATTTTCCGTTTACTTTCTACTATATTATAAATTCCTATATCCTGGCATAATGAATAAATTCATTCACTATGATTGAGTCACTTTACCATTCAAATTATCTTACATCTTACAATAATTTATTATTCTCAAGTTTTAATTAGCTTAGTATGTTTATCTAAGTATGTTAATACTACTGAAACTTAATCATTCCATTAATGCCACCTTATCGTTTCAACATATGCCTTTAACTTCAGACTGTCCCCACTTTCTCCATGTTACATGGTTTTTAATTCGCTTTCTATTAAATATTCTATGCGTATGTGTTATCATATATATAGGCTCTTTATCTGGAAGCACATTTTTTAAACTCCTCGGCCTAACGTTCCCAGGAAACATGAGTTGGAACAATTATATTGAGAGCATTGCCAAGACCGCTGCGAAAAAGGTAGGTCCTCTCTACCGTGCTAGAAAGCTACTAACGCCTGAAAGTATCTTGTACCTCTATAAGGCCACAATTCGCCCATGTATGGAGCATTGTTGTCATATTTGGGCTGGTGCATCAGCTACTAGTCTTTTACTCCTAGACAACGTTCAAAAGAAAGTCGCCATCATAATAGGCCGTGAACTGCCATCCAAGCTTCAGTCTATGTCCCATCGACGCAACGTAGCATCCTTCTGCCTGTTCTACAAATATTTTAACGGCGAATGTTCTAACTGCAAGCACTTGTACCCCCTCTACGTAAATACCCCCGACAAACCCGAAAGCAGTACAATCCCACCCCTTCACAGTATAGTGGGGTGGCTTATGGCCAAAATATGACCAAATCGTTACATGCTGGCCCAAAGCACCAAAGTTGGTACATCTATACTTTGGGTTAATACAAACATTTTTGAAGGGGGGTACCCGATTTTAAAGGTCAAGGTATAGGTCAGGCGAAGGTTAAAGGTCAAAATGTGGTAGTACTGTAATTTCAGGTGTCATTTTAGTTTTATCTTGCTTCAAGTAGTATAGTTGGTAACAGGATTTGTAATAATATGTATTTTATGTTTCAGAATGCTTCCTGGTTGAGAACTGAAGTCAGCAAGGCAAGTCAGTAGTGGAGAGCTTGCATTTCAATCTTCAATGCAACATGGATTGGTCAAAGTGCATCATATGCGGTACAGGAGATGGGGCATTAAAGTGTCCTGCAACACAGCAGGATGGCAAAGGTTCACAAGCATATGAAGAATATATTAAAAATGTACATGGTTTTAAAGAACTGAAATCATTGCCTGCAAGAATTTGCTTTGGTGATGATGTGACAACCAATGACCTCAATGTGAATTGTGCTAAGTGGGATAAACACTGTCATTTATTATTTGCCAAATCAAAATTGTTAAGGGCACAAGAGAGAAATGCTAGAAAGAGAATTGTTGACCACTCTGGCGATGATGTTAGTACTGGACAAAGAAAATCCAAACGTGTATCTCGAAGTGATGAAGTAATGGGTTGCAACATGTGTATATTTTGCAAGAAGTCAGATGGTATACTTCAGAAATGTGAAACTTTAGTACTAGACAAAACACTGCGTGAGCAAGCAACAGAACTACAAGATACTGACTTGTTAGCTACTATTGCAGATGGGGATCTTGTTGCTATTGAAGCAAAGTATCACAAACAATGTATGGATGCATTCCGTGTTCGATACAGAAGTTACAAGCGATCCATGGCTACATTATCGGATACAACTGATCAATCAATGACAGACTCAAGGGTATTTGTAGAAATGATATCTTATATTGAAGCGAATGAAGAAGACGGGGAATACATATTTCCATTAGTAGATCTGCACAAAATGTGTGTAGCTCGCTTTGCAGCCTTGGGATATGAAAACAGGTGAACAAGACACGGCTGAAAAACAAACTTTTGAATCATTACAAGGATCAGTGTCAGGAACAATCAGTTGGCAAACAAACAGTTCTTGTCTTTAATGAAGGCCTTCAGAAGCTCATAAAGGAGGAGTTGAAGTCTCGTGATTTTGAGAAGGACGCTCTCTCAATGGTACACATAGCAAAGTTAATACGGCAAGAAATTTCAAAGACAAAATTCTGTACATTCAGTGGAAGTTTCACCACAGACTGTCAAGATGACTCAGTGCCAAATTCACTCAAAGTCTTGATCTCCATGTTGTTATATGGTTCAAACATCAAGGACCAGACCGCAACAAATTCACAAGAATGTCTGACCATATGCCAGCTGATTAGATTCAATTGTAAAGATCAGCCCAAAGTAGCAGAGAACCCACGCCACCATAGATCCAAAGAACCACCGCTTCCCTTATATGTAGGCTTGAGTGTTCACACGCAAACCCGGAGCAAGAAAATGTTGACACATCTCCATAAACTCGGAATCAGTGTCAGCTATGAAAGAGTGTTAGAAGTCGAAGACTGGCTGACAAATGCAGTATGTGAACGATATCAAGAGGGAGGTGTGGTGTGTCCTGTGCAACTTATTGATGGTGTCTTCACAGCAGGGGCACTAGACAATCTGGATCACAATCCAACATCACAAACAGCTGAAGGATCATTCCATGGCACAAGTATCAGTGTGTTCCAGTTTCCTGCAGAGAATAAGCAAGAGACAAGTAGAGAGCCCATCAAAATACCACCACAGGCACACATTAGAAATCCATCCCTTCCAGATAGTTATCGAATAGTTCCAGCTATTGCTTGCAACACCGACACTGTTAATGTCACAAAAGCTGCAGCTATGGAAGACCCTGATCCTGAACCTGTTCTATGTGAAGCAATATACAAAGAAAATCAGTGGTTAGAGGAAAGGATACCTGTAGACCAAAAGAACAGATTAGAAAAAGGTGATATCATGGCCTGGGCCTCGCATCATTCTGCACGCGAACGCGAAGTTACTGATATTCCCGGGACAAGTGTTCTACTGCCACTCTTTTACGAAAGGGCTGCATCGATGGCTATGGTCAAGCATGGTATGGAAGTACTGAAAAAAATAACAACATTGCGAAACCCTGGGCAAATACCTGTTATTGCAGTGGATCAACCTCTCTTTGCTTTGGCCAAATATGCACAGTGGAATTGGTCTGAAACCCTTGGCGAGTCTGAATATGTTGTTTCCTGGGAGGCTTACATACTGAGATGGCATTGTGGAGAATGGTTGGGGATCTCTTGGAAGAATCTGGTTGGTGTATTGCACTGACTGAGAGTGGTGTTGCTACAGCTGGAACTGCTGACTCCTTCCTGAAGGTTGCCCACTTAACCAGAACACGAAATGCACATCAGGTGACAGCAATGACTCTTGCAAAGTTGCAGCGTGATTCCTTTCATGAAATGTGTCCAGAACGCAGCATACACTTCGAAGACTGGAGAACTGACATGACACAAAACAGTCCAACCTTCGCATTCTGGGACAGGATTCTTCAGCTGGAGCTGCTAGTCCTTATCTTTGTAAGGTCACACAGGGAGAAGAATTTTGCTCTTTATGTAGAAGTGTTGGAAGCATTGGCACCATGGTTCTTTGTGCTTGATCGCATGAACTACTCTCGCTGGCTGCCAGTACACATAAAAGACATGAAGACTCTTCCGCCATCAATCAGAGCTGAATTCAAGAAAAACTGGGTGTTCCTGAAGGGTAGGCGACCATTCTCAGCCATGCCTCTAGACCAAGCACACGAGCAGAACAATGAAAAAGTGAAACATTCTGGTGGGGCAATTAGCCTGACCACGAATCCTGCTGCCTTGAAACGATGGATGATTGCCGGTCCAGAGCAGGCAAGGATTCTCGATGAATTTTAAGAGATGAATAACCTGTCTGAGGAACCTTCTTTCCAGAGTCATGAGCAAGGACATGCCATTCAGGAAACATTCCACAAACAAGTCAACAATATGTGTGATGTTATCAAATCAATGGGGAATCCATTCTTGAACACAGCAAAGGAACTCATTGTTCTTGACACCCATGACTGTATGGATGAACAGGTTTTGGAAGGACTATACGGAATGGAGCAACTGGGCAAAGAGCAGTACTCAAGGTAAGTTAGTGATGTGCTGGTGAAACGAGAGAAATCCATCCACAGCACAATCCAGAAAAATAAACTTCCACTTTTCAAGCGACTACACACCAGTACTCCCAGCAGAAACGTGACTCAGTTGCAGGAAATAAAGAGTGATTATAACCTATTCAGCCAACTCTTCATTGCTACTCAGGTCCGTGACACAAACCTCGAGGAGTTTTTCTCGCATGAAAATCACTCATGGCCACCAGCATTGTCACTGAATGGGAAACTTCGTCTACCAGGAAATAAATCAGAACTGTTGGCTTGCATCGACCCAAGTATTCAGCCAGAACCACCATCACACTTCGATGCAAAGATTTTCGATGGGGCTGCCATGGTACACATCCTGCCGCATGAACACAAATGTACATTTGGGGAGTACAGTGACAAAATCTTCATTCCTTGGACAGAGAGGCAACTGCAAAGCAGCACTCGAATTAACATTGTTTGGGACAGATATCATCCAGACAGCTTGAAGGCAACTACACGTGAGAAACGAGGGAAGGGGGTACGCAGGAAGGTGTCTCGCAATGCCAAACTTCCCGCGTCCTTTGCTAGGTTTCTGCAGAATGACAGAAACAAAGAAGAGCTTTTTGCTTTGCTCTCAGGAGAAGTAGCCAACCATGTCTACCCACCTGAAAAATGGGTATACATTACCTCCGGAGAAAGAGTTCTGTCCAATCAGCCTGGATGTACAATGGACAAGTGTGACCACGAGGAGGCAGACAGCAGGATTTCTTTGCATGTGTACGATGCCATGAGGAAAGGTGCAACATCAGTTCTTGTCAGAACTGTTGATACAGACGTGGTTGTGGTCCTTGTAGGAGTTTATCACCGTTTTGTCAGTTGGTATCCTGACTTAGATCTGTGGGTTGGATTTGGTGCAGGAAGGCACTTTCGATACTACCATATCAACTCTGTTTGCCTGGAACTTGGTGAAGATAAATGTCAAGCACTACCCTTCTTCCATGCTTTCACTGGATGTGATGTAACATCCCAATTTAATGGTAAAGGAAAGAAATCAGCATGGAAGACCTGGAAATCACTCCCAATTTCGACAGAAGAGTTTACTACAGCATCGTCCTCACCATTTGTTCCTCTAGAAACATCATCTCCAGTATTCAGGCTAATTGAGCAGTTCACCTGTGCCATGTACGACAACACAACTCACCATAGCAAAGTTAATTACCTTCGGCAAGACCTCTTTCCGAACAGAGTGAAACTAATGGAAAGGCTACCACCTACACAAAATGCTCTGCTCCAACATGTCAACCGATGTGTGTACCAGGCCAGTATCTGGACAGAGAGTCCGAAACCAGTCGTTGCTGCCCCGAGCCCAGCTGGTTTTGGATGGTCCAAATCAGACACAGGGTGGCATCCCATCTGGACCACATTTCCAGCTGCTGCTCCGTGCAAAGAACTCATAAAGTGTGGTTGCAAAGCAGTTCCTATGTGTGTTAAGAACTGTAAATGCGAGAAAGCTGGCCTTACATGTACAACACTATGTCAGTGCCGAGGTGATTGTGAAACATGACGACCCTTCAATATCCTTGTACTCCTTCCAAGAAGATATGCATGCAGAGTTTTATAGAGGTAGTCCATGTAAGCAATTCTTGCAACAATAGTGCAAGAATGTTGCATTAAATAGGAAGTAGTCTGATTACCACTACAATATTCGCATCCGGTTAAGTTCTACAGTACATATTATTATAGAAGTGAATGGTGTTATGCTTGACTTATTGTATTGTATCTGAAACATGCATGCAACTTGTTTGTTTATTGCACTAATGTCTTTATAAATAATGCCCTACTTGTCCAATAGAATTCATATATAAATACTGATGCCAATAATTCATTGTTATATACATTGAAATTACAAGTGGTGACCTATGATCTTGTTCTACAATTCAATATACACTTAAAAGAAATGTCGCTTGAATTACATATATAATTCCCTTAAGAGCATTAACAGTAATTTATGTAATGGCAGCACATTTTGTATTGGAAATTAATAAGAAAGTTGAAAAAAGACAAATAGCGATGTTTGACCTTTGACCTTTGACCTTGCCCTGACCTTGACCTTTAAAATCGGGTACCCCCCTCCAAAAAGTTTGACTTTGTACCAAAGTATATGTGTGCCGAATTTGGTGCTTTGGGCCAGCAGGTAACAATCATTATCATAAGCCACCTCACTAGTAGAGATCCCTAGATGGAAGAGACCCTTCTATGCCAGTGGTTTCTTCCCCAGAACCGCTAGACTTTGGAACTCCCTGCTAAGTTCCTGCTTCCCCAACTGTACTCACATGCAGAAGTTCAAGTGTAACGTGAACCGACATCTTGCTGTCCAACTCCCCACCTAGTGCCCCTGTAGCCTGTGTCCCTACATCAAAGTGGCAATGTGTCTGGTTTGGGGTAAAAATGTAATTAAAAATTATACACATATATATATATATATATATATATATATATATTATTATTATTATTATTATTATTATTATTTAAATATATATAACTTTATTCGATTGGAAAAATGTAAGAATAATTGTAAAGACGTGAACCATAGCGGAAATTCAGTCGACTAAAATAAGATGGAAAACGGGGTGAGGAAAAGAAAATGAGGGAAGTTATATGTAACAAATGTACGATTCAGTAAAATAAACAAGTCGATTAAAAAACAAGATCGTTAAAATACACCCGAAGCGCTTTTCGTTCAGACTAACTTTTCAAGGGTATACGTCTGAAAATTATTATTTATTTATTTATTTATTTATTTTAGAATATTTGGTAGTGGAATGGAGTAAGAGCGGAGAGGAGGTTAAGAAAAACAAAAAACAAACTGTGACTACCCAAATAATTCTAATGGAAGCCGGAGGTTTCTCTGCTTGCACAATGTAGTGGGGCTGGAAACGATGGAAAGTGCTTCGATGATAGGCAGGTGGAACTTTGTACGTCCTCGATGCAAAACAGAAAAAACTCCGGAGTGAATGCAAGACCACACTCCTTTTTATCGACCAAGTGTTGGCCGATGGACGATTCTATCAATTGAGACTTTCTGGTGGTAGGTTGATGGTCTCGGATGATTCGGGGAATATGTTGGGCGATTCTGACCTGAACACACCAACATTGTAAATTTATAAATAATATTGCTTGCTTGCTTGAAAGATAGGAAAGACACCCTTACGAAATGAAGGAAAGGCGGTTTTTGTGGAAAAAGCAATACGGAGGGATAGAGCACCAAAATTAGAAGACACCAGAGAGGAAATCTTATCACCAATAAGTTGGCCTCCAGGTCCAATCCAGGGTAACTTAAGGTATACCGGGAGTCTAGATGGACCATATTTTGATAGCTCAGAAAAGGATTGAATTTTCCTATTAATAAATATTTTAACTAATGGAGGTGGATATCCATTCATAATAAAACTCCTTTTAATGCTCTCAATTTCCAAATCAATAAAAGGTGGGGAACAAATAACAAGTGCCCGATTAGTAAGGGTTCTAATAAGATTAAGTTTCCTGGTTGTGGGTACAAAGGAATCCCAACTGAGATAAAGACCAGTGAAAGTGGGGTTTCTATAAATAGATGTCATAAAAGAAAGCTCACGTTTAGAAACTAACACATCAAGGAAAGGAAGGGAGTTATCTTTTTTTCATCTCCATCGTAAATTTGAGAGATGGGTGTAAATTATTTAATAAGTAGAAAAAGGACACAGCTTCATCATGCGTTGCGAAACAAGAAAAAGTGTCGTCAACATAACGCATGTAAAATGCTGGTCTGGGACACTTGTCAAACAACGTCTGTTCTAAAAAGCCCACAAAAATATTGACCAAGTTGGGCCAAGGGAAGATCCTATTGATATAGCGTCGAACTGGCGATACATCATATCGTTGAAACTAAAGAAAACAGACTTGGTAGCAAGTTCCATGAGTTCAACGAAAACCGCCTCAGGAAAAGAGGGAAGGTGAGCCTCTATAAAGAAAATCAGCACATATGTCAATGACCTCGTCAAGAGGGACATTGATAAACAAATTGCTAATGTCAAAGGAGACCCAATAACAGTTGTTAGTAGTAAGAGGAAGCTCCTTGATAGTCGATGCGAAAGGAAAAGAATCGGGTTTGCAATGTGTTGAATAAAAATAACAAACTGGTTCAAGAATTAAAACCATTTAGCCAGATGGTATGGGGCCGAACCTACCATCGACAAGATTGGTCTCAGTTGAGTATCAATTTTGTGTACCTAAGGCAGTCCGTAAATCCTGGGGCGTTGAGAACCCACCGGTCCGATATTATTATAAACTTCCTTAGATAAATATTTAAGTTTATGCCATCGGAGTAGTTTATTTTGAAGCCTGGTTTATATTGAAGGAATATTTTTGTGGGCTTTTTAGAACAAAATTATGAACGGATAAAACCTCCATTAGTTAACATAGTTATTAATAAGAAAATTCAATCCTTTTCTGAGCTACCAAAATATGTTTCATCTAGACTCCCGGTATACTTTAAGTTACCCTTGATTGGACCTGAAGGCCAACTACTTGGTGATAAGATTTCCTCTCTGGTGTCTTCTAATTTTGGTGCTCTATCCCTCCGTGTTGCTTTTTCCAGAAAAACCGCCTTTCCCTCATTCCGTACAGATGTCTTGCCTACCTTGCCATTAATGTTTGTATAAATAAAATTAATATATATATATATATGTATATATATGCATATATATGTATATATATATGTATATATATGTATATATATATGTATATATATATATATTATTTCACTGCCTATATATATGTATATGTATATATATATGTATATATATATATATATATATATGCGTGATATTATAATTATAAAGTTTTGAACTAGGAAACCCCGATTATCTTTATTTACATACGTCTATTCCAACTCCATAATGTGTACGGAATTTCGAACAGAATACATACAGAATTTGAAAAGCAAACATAACCAAACTAAAAATATGCTATATATATATATCTATATATATATATATATATATATATATATATATATATATATATATAGGAAATTTATTACTGTGAGTCCAGAATGAGTTTACAAATTGTTTCAGCTAGAGGAAAATCCTCAAAGAGAGGAAAAATCCAACTAGCATCATCATCATCAGATATTATTAACCACATTTCTTTCCGTAAACAAAAAAATCCTTTCCAACTCCACATGGACAAAATAATTAAAGATATAGATAAATCTAAGCAAATATACCTCAAGGCTGATAAATCACAAAATTTCTACAACGTCTCCAAACAAAATACTTAAAACTTCTAAATGATAATCTCACCTCAACATACAAAAAATCAAATATTGACTTAATCAAAGACATTAATATAGATAGTAAAATAATCACAGATACTTTAAACCTAAGCAACAGGGTAGCTAAGCTAGATACTAAAAATGCATACCTCCTCATAAAAGACCATAAAGAACACTTCCGTACCAGACCACAAACCAGGCTTATCAACCCCACCAGACCCGAAATTGGCAAAATCAGCAAAACAATTCTTGAAAGAATCAATAAACAAATCAAAAATAAATTCAACCTAACCCACTGGATTAACACCGAAGACACCATTAATTGGTTCAAAAGAATACCTAACAAGAACAAGGCTGCATTTATTCAATTTGACATAGTTAATTACTACCCTTCTATTTCTAAACACCTTTTTGACACTGTCTTGGATTTTACTTCTACCTTCTCCGATGTTCAACCATTTGAAACTGACATCATTCTGAAATGCCGTAAAACTGTCCTACTAAGCCAGGACTATCAATGGACTAAAAAAGACCAACCTACCTCCTTCGACCTTGCGATGGGTGCTTTTGATGCAGCTGAGGCTACTGACTTAGTAGGCCTTTTCATCCTATATAATCTCACAAAATTTATCCCCAACAACAACGTGGGACTTTACAGAGATGATGGCCTTATCATTGTTGAAAACGCAAGCGGCCCAAAGTGCGAAGGCATTAAAAAGAACATCATCAGGGAACTGAAGAATATGGATCTAAAGATTGAAGTAACTTCCAACTTAAAAACAGTAAATTTTCTAGATGTTACTTTTAACCTCCCTAATAATACTTATGAACAATACACTAAAATAATACATACCCCCTATATA